>NW_004567104.1:14854331-14904675 GCF_000260355.1 Condylura cristata | reverse complement strand
GATAGATAGATAGATAGATAGATAGATAGATAGATAGATAGATAGATAGATAGATAGATAGATAGATAGATAGATAGATAGATGATAGATAGACAGGCAGATAGACAGATAGATACAGATAGACAGATGTTCATTTTAAATCTGCCTGCAGCTGTTCAGTCTCCCAGTGGTTGTATATGATTTATCCTTGAAGGAAGTCTATTGTGCTTGGAAAACTTTAATGAGACTTTTGACTATGCTTTTGAAAATATGACTAAGACTAGAAGTAAAAGTTGAGCCAGGAGAGCTAAATTACCCAGTAGAATAAATTGGGAGCAAGGATGACTATGATATTAATTTGGGGCATATTATACGAGCAGCAGAGACAGGAGTTCTAAGAAGTTAAGGGGAAAATACATGTAAAAGGTGACTCTGTCTGATAAAGAATGCCCATCTCTGAAGGGAAATGTATTTGCATCAATATCTTACTGTATGCTCTGCCCAAAAATGTTAGGGATTCTTTTTTTTTAATATTTATTTATTTATTCATATGGAACTGGGGTACAGGCCAGAGATGTGGATGGTGAGAGGCTTCACCAGAGGTGAGTGGGGAGCAGAACAGGCAGATCGACGAAGTACACTGCTGAGGGGAGCAGCGGGCGGTCAGGAGAGGTCTGCCGCACCATGGGTTGCCTCCGGGGCAGGCGGGAATGCTGTGCTTTAACCCGCTGCGCTATCAGGGAGGGCCCGGGATTCTTTTTTAATCTAGCATATAGTCTGTATTTTCCTATGCATTTGGCTCTTTTCTATAAAATATAAACTGCCTGTTATTAAATTGATATATTTTGGATGGGATTAACAGTTTAAATAAAAACAGACTCTTCATTAGCAAAATTCTTAAAGGTTATCTAATACAAGTGATTAGCTGATGCTAATGTGCTAGTTCACCAAGTAGCTTATGGCCCTTCACTTTCAATAACGTGATCTAGTTCACTTTTTGGCAATGCTGTTGGAAAGTGTTCCTTAAATGGAATCAAATCTATCTCCCTGTGTCTCCCATGAATTGGTTGCAGTTCTAGTCCTTTTGGATTTTTGAAAAATTTAGTCTTTCACATGTAAACATTTCAGATATGTCAAAATACTGTCATTTTTTTTTCTGACTATGATTTTTTTTCTCTTTTATGTTGTAATGCAATTAAGCTTTTTTTTTTAAGGTCATTAATTTAGCCTCAAAGTCCCTGTATTAAGTCCTATACCAGCGAATAGGAAATGTAATTCTTCTTATACCAGGGAATAGGAATTAAACACTGGTTCCTCAGGTGTGAGTGGGGGGCTTGGGGGAAGAGTGGAAGAAATTGGGGGAGAGATGAGGGACAGGAAGGTCTTCATGCTCAAATAAGTACTACTTACAAACTCCAAGCTAAATGAAGAAAAAAGTCAAATAGATGTCTTTGTTGTTAGAATTCTCATTTGCATATTCTAATATGCTGTTAGGCATTGTGAAACTCCAAGAGGAGGAAATCATGTAAAATATTTCCCAAACAAATAACTGCTAAACTTTTTAAAATAATAATATTTGGAAAGCACATTGACTTTCAAGTTGGGCTGAGCTGAGTCCCATCCACATCCTTTCCATTTCCTATTGTGACCTTGGGTAAAGTTCTTAATCTCTCAAAGACTTGTGTTTCCTTTTTTGTGAAACCGTAATAATAAAGTCTATTACCATGGGTAACACATCTTGTATGTTTTTTGAACAATAGTTAGTGCTCAATAAATGGTAGTAACTATTATCTTCTAAGATGTGCCAATAAGTTACAAGCTCTTTCCAAATTAATCATATCATATACAACTGTTCCAAATGTGTAAAATTAAGAAAATTCTTCAGACTGTTTGATTATAGTCTTGCTTCACGCTTCCTTAAAGGAAATACACACCCAAGTATCTCCACCTCCACAAAGCAATAAAATAAACACAAGTTGCAAAGCACACTGGGATTGACAGAAGAGAAAGGAGGGAAAAAATTAGGAAACATTTGCGGGTTATTTATATTGGATTAGTACCAGAGTTAGATAGGTTGCCTCCCCAATTATATTATTTATACATCCTCTGGAAACCAAAAGCAGTAAGAAAAAGATGTTAGGTTTTTACAATCACAAATACCTGCTTCCCAATCTGCAAAATACCCCTATTTTTTAATGGGTCCTGTTTTTCTTGAGGGTAATATTGAAGAGAGTAAAATGTTGAGATAGCAGCATGAAAATCTGCTGGATCAACCTTAGCAATGAATAATAGCTACCTTATCAGTCACTCTAAGGATTCCATGATATATGGCAGATAATGTACCTAGAACTGTGGCCTCCCTGGTGGCACAAGGAGTTAGAACACAGCACTATGAAGCTCTCAGAAGCCACTGCAGCAAGTTCAATGCCAGACCAGGGCGGTGACCCACATGGATTGGCAGACCTCTCCTGTCTAACCCGCTGCTCCCCTCAGCAGTGTATTTCAGTCAATCTGCCTGTTCTGCTCCCCACTCTGTCTCTGGTGAATCCTCTCACTGCCCCCATACCTCTGGCTGAACCCCAATTCTGTATGCATAAAAAATAAATCCTTAAAAAAAGAAAGAAAGGAAAAGGTGACTTGCATATTTGGGACCAGGAAGGGAAATATTGATAACAAGGAGGAAGGAAAAGTGAGCATTTGGCTCTGGGTGGCTCATCAGACAGTTCTGAGTAAGAAGAGAGGAGGGTGGGAAAGACTAGCTGAATCAAACCCCCAGAGGGATGTGCTCCTGGGTACTGCTAGGCCTTGTTATGTATGAGTTGGTCGTAGTTTCTATGTGTGGGTGCTTGTGCATACACCCAAATGTGACTGTCTTGCTTCCTGGTATGAGCCAGGGCAGCAAGGTTCAGTGTGGGCAGATCAGTGAAGAACACAAGCCCAGGCTTTGCAAGAACAGAACACAGTCCCCGTAGGGCTGCCAGATAAAATGCAAGATGCCCAGCAAAATGTGAATTTCAAGTAAACAAGGAATTTTTTTCTTAGCTTAAGTAGGTCCTAAATATTCTAAAGGACATAACAAGCACTTTTTGATATTTACCTGAAATTTAGATTTAACAGGGCACCTTGTAATTTTACTGGCTAAGGATGGCAGCCCTGAATTCCATGGTTAGCTGCTCATTAACAAACAATGAATGAAAGAGATAAATCTCACGACTTGGGAGTTTATGTAGGACCAATCACTTGTAGACTAGCACCTCCAGAAGCATCAGCTTTACTTTATAACTTGTCAGCGTCAGTGTCTCTGGACATGACATTTAAAGGCATGTGCTTAAGTAGGAAAATCATTTCTCTTCCCTGTTCATGCAGGCATCATATTAATAAGCAAGTAAACGTCTTTGGCACTAAATTGATCTGTATATAATCCCAGAATTTTGGTGATTCTGTGTGCGGTTTTACCCAAGATAAAAAAACATTCTGCCAGCCTCAATTGCCTCATTTGTAAAATAAAGACAACATTGTCTTCCTAGGGTATTCCTAGTAAGCACCTAAAATACTGGAACCACTTACAGGTAGTAAGCACCAAACAAACCTCATTGAGATCATTTTCTGTTTAGATAGTAATTCACTCATTTTGTCTAAATGTTTGACTCGACAGAACATAATAAATGCATTTATTCTTAGTCCCATTTGTTCCCAGAGAGAACAAATGCTGCAGATGAAAAATACATGGCCCCGTGCAGGATGGAGGAATTGTCTAGGGAGGGGAATAATGAGTTTAAGGAAGCAAATGCAGTCATGGATGTAGCACTGAGTATCTCCAATTGGGCAATTTGTTTCTGCATTTGGAAAAGATGAGAAATATATCTGGGTTTCTAAACCTCTTTCAGGAATAGGAGGAGAAAGACAAGTTCATCCAGCTCATTTTAGCTTCCATCCTTTCGGGAAAGACCACATAATAAAAACAGCATATTAACTTCCTAGGCGTTGCCTTATTGTTCTCCATTACTATTGACATATGCATACCTGCCCATACATTCAAGACGCAAAACAATGTAGTTCTACTTCTCCTTAAATCTACCCATTTCTGCCACTGAGCTCCATTCTGCTGAGCCCCAGACATTTATCTTGGTCACTTCAGGCTTTTGTCTGTGCCCCCTCCATTCCTAGGGGCTATGTGTATATTCCATTCCATTTAGGAGGTTTAAAATATGCCAAGAGAAGGGTTGAAGGAATTATCTGCACGTCCTGGCTCTCCAGCTGCACATTTGGTTGCTCTAGATATTTCTTACCTGGCCCCTCTGCTGTGCTTGGTCCACTTCGGCTATCTGCTCGGAAGGTTATAAAACTACAGAGCATAGCAAGAAGTGATTGAGTGTTAATTGAATATTGATAAAGGAGGAGGGGAGGAGTAATTGAGTTAATTAGTTGCTAAGGTAACTTTTCCCCCAGTTGGAGGGAATCACAGCCAGCCTTGACACAAAGAGACATGCAACGAGCGTGTCTCTTTCCATCTTCAAGTAAGTCTGAAATATCAAAGCAAAGTGGGATGTAAGAAAGGCACTATGAGTTAAAGGCAGGCTAAAGTGCCCCCAAACAGAGTGACATCAACTCCACGAAAAAGCAGTGAATTCTCTTCCAGGAGCAAGTAATTTGTGAGATCCAAGCATGACAGCAAGTAAGGGGGCCATTGGCCCTTGAGCCTGAGTGAACTGCAGCAGCAACAAAAATTTGGATTACAAACATTTTTTAATACTCAAATTGCAAGTACCTCTGAGGAAAGCTGAGGGAAAATTCTGAGAAATTTTGTAGGTGACAAAGGGAAATATAGTTATATTGGGTCAAAAGGATGTTTATAAAGTTAGAGAAAATGAGAGTTGACATGCCTTTCTAAAAGATATTTACATCTTAATCTCTGATGCAAAAAACTTATTTGAGATCACTAATGAACTTGTTATTTTACTGATACAGTTTATGAAAAAATTAAAATTTGCTGAATCATGTACCATTTCTGTCTCCTCAACTAATAATTTCTAAAAGGCTCCACAAACTCACTGGACATATTTTTTACCAATTAGGAGGCTCCCCCAATCATGGTTTGTTGATAGCTATCAAAATTATAGTTAATATGATTAGGAAGAAAAGATCCACCTTCTGTTTTCAAACTTTTTTGGGGAGTGCTAAGAGCCCAGAACATTCCACTTGGCATGAGAAGCAGAGACAAGATGGTCCCAACCAACCTCTTTGTCCAGGGCTTTGGTTAGAGCCACATGGAATTTCAGTTACCAAACAAAATATGAGTTATCCCCGGCAGGGTCCTGGATCTCCAGCTGCCTGTCTGCCATATCCTCTCAGATACTTTACCGTCACTTCAAAGCAAAGAGCTCCCACAATCCTTCCTCCCTCCTGCACCCAACAGCGCCTCTCTCCACACCATACCAGCAAGGTTCTCGTCAAGTCCAATCAGCTTCCAGTTTCTATTTTATCTTCCAAATATTTCTTCATCTTTGCCCTCTTACATGAGTTTTTAGAGCTACCCAGTGTAAGTGGCATCATCTCTCACTGGCCAGACAGTCCTGTGTGATTGGATCTGACTACATTGGCCCATCTGTCCTCCGCAGTCTGGTTAAGATAATGGTCATGATGTTCAGGTCAGAGGAGGTCACCCTGTGCGTAAACCCTTCAATAGCTTCCTGCCTCTCTTCAGATGAAGATAAAAATGATCAACACCGTGCCCAGGGCCCATGTGGGCTTTACCACTCGTCATCCTCCCTGCACCCCTCTGCTCTCTCCATTCCAGCCCACTAGTCTTTGCTGCTCGCATCAGTCCTTCTCTTGGAACAGTGCTGGTTGCTCTGTCAGAACCCACTTCTGCCTCCCCTCTGAGCTCATTCACATTTCCCAACCCAAGCATGCTTCCCTCAGAATCCTGAGCAGATCCCACTGATCACTGGGATAGTGGAGGACCCCGTCTCTCTCCTGTAGCCTTTCCTCCCATTATTTTGTTTGCTGGTAATTTGACTAACTGGCTCTATGCCACTGGAGTGACTTAGATTGTGGTGGATTGTTCTGTGTCCCCTCAACATGTAATGTAAAGTCCTAACACCTACTACTATCATTGTGACCTTATTTGGATCTCTGCAACTTGAGCAGATTATGATGAAGTCACTGTAGTTGGCCTTAGTCCAATAGGGCCAGTGTCCTCCTGATGAGAAGAGGGAAGTTTGTGCAGAGACACCCCATGCACAGGGAGAGTGTTTGTAAAGACAGAGGGAAGACAGCCAGTGAAGATGGAGACAGAGATTAGAGTTAAGCTCTACAATCCAGGGCATACCTGGGGCTACCAGACACTGGAAGAGGCAAGGACATGTCCTTCCTAGAGGGCTCAGAAGAAGCATGACACTGCCAACACCTACATTTCTGACTTCTAATGTCCATAAATGTGAGAATACAGGTTCTGCTATTTTATTATTTTTAAGCATACAAGCATATTTATGCATACAAGAATTTGTGTGGGGGGTAGGGGGTGAGAGGATTTACCAGAGAAAGAGCGGGAGCAGAACAGTCAGATGGACTGAAAAATACACTGCTGAGGGGAGCAGGAGCAAGAGAGGAGAGGTGTGCTGTCCCACGTGGGTCACCTCCATGGCCAGCTGTGCATCAAACTCTTGTGCTGCAGTGACTCCCAATAGCTTGATCCCTGCACCAATAGGGAGGCCCCGATTTCTACTGTTTTAAACCACAGTTGGTGTTGCTAGCTACACTGCCCAGGAAATGAATGCAGGCACTAAACCTTATGAATTTTCACCTCCCAATGTCTTCCCAATTCCAGTATGGAGCGTGTTTATATACTGTTGTATTATATATATTGTATAATATTGTATATTGATATTGTTAAACTTCCTCTAACAATAATCTTCAAATAGGGAAGGTGACTTTTCCCAGTTACCTCAGAAGCTTTGCGAAAGTATTCATGCCCACCCACAGAACCTGCTCTACCTTCAAGAGGGTTCATCCACATGGTTTTGAAACATTTTAATAAGAGAAAGAATTGTTTCCTCCCCTACAGATTTCTGCAGCCAGGATCACCTGAGTCACTACGGGCAGAGCTCCCGGCTTCCCCAGCATTGTGTGAGTAATGGCGTAATTGTCTGCTTCCCTTCAGTTGCACAGACAGTCAGTCCTGCACGTAGGTGTGGTAATTGGTTAGTGTCCAGAGAACACAAAATGCATGGCTCTAAAGCATGTGCCTACAATAAGGAGTCTGTTTAAATTAAACTGAAACTCAACCCCAAGAGTTGGTTTAAAAACAGCTCTAAATGATTAGTTACTGAGTGTTGAGCATACAGAGATGATGCTGTTTTTGTCTTTAAATCCAGTAGGAGAGAGAAAATAGGAATACCTGAAACAGAAGACGCAAATACAAAAACAGAGCAGGGCGTACAGGTGACATGTTCAAGGCACAGAGCAAAACAGTAAAGAAGTGTAAGGCAGACTGCTAGAAATTCAAGCCATGCCATAGCAAGTTACAATACAGTGTGTTTTGTAGGATCTGATGCATAAATAGTTGAAACAGAAAGAAAATAAAGTTCCTGTACATGTGCCTGTATGTTTATATAGTCACACACAAAAAAAAAAATTAGTAAAGTATGGGATGGCACATGAGTAGAAGAAAAGGCAGTTGAGGCAACTTTTGTTATCTTAGATATATCAGCAGCATTTGAATTGTTCCAGTGAGAGGTGATTCATTTTCTAATTTAAGTGACAGAAATTTAAATATCACCTGCAATTTTAAAAATTAGAATCAAATTTGGTTGAACTACTGATTGTCACCTCTCTCCCCAAATGAGACAAGCCTGAGAGTGACAGGTCAAGGAGAAATGTTTCCTAATCCTCTGGGTTCTTTTTGACCTATCATGCAAACAAATAAGTAAGAGACATTAGCAGGAGAAAAATAACAAATTTAATTACCTACCTATGTTAAATTCTAGAGTAAATAGGACAGGCTGGATTTTTTTGCTTTTTGTTTTTTGTGTTTTTTTTTTTTTTTAATTGAGTTCAGGAACAGGATGGGGGGCCTGTATGTCAGGGAGGTGCTTCTTCTATATCTGGGTATCTGTCAGATAGTCAGGCTTTGCCAACAACAAGGCTATTTTTAGAGATGCCCCTAAATCTGGCTTATATTCATTCATTATGTTAATGGTAACAGTTTCTCCAGAATCCCCCAGGGCCTCCACTGACCTTAGCCAAACATGCCAAGGTAACATATAAGAAATACCTTCTCTGGACATTTCAGGGAGACCTAGCCTCCAGCTCTGTCAATCCTTCTGTTATTTTCTCAGGTAAGAATAATCAAGTCAAGGAAAGCCCGAGTGAGAGAACTCATCTGGCCATTGTGCAGCTGGGAGTGACTCTGCAAACAAGCACGTAGCAGCACAAGGGTTGCTGAGAAACCAGTGATTTGGGTCCCACCCCCTCCACCCTAGAAAGTAAACACATAAATAATACATCTGGTGCCAAAAGAAAATCCTATCTCCCTGATTCAGAGGCTTACATTTAGCAGAAGGCTGCCACAGTGTGCAATATTTAGGTGGTTGGTAAGGGTGACTAAAGTTTTAATGTATCTGATAATGCCAAGTGTGAAGAATTAGTCAGAACTGGGCTTGCAAGCAGCAGCATTTTAATGATTTATAGAATTTCTCTTAAGGTCAGTAGTTTATGATTTGCCATTTTAAAAATGCACTAAAAAAAAAGATGTATAGTTTGCTTTACAGGAACTGAATAGTTTTCTAAATGCATTTTTTAGGACAAGAGAATAAGTACAAATAGCCACTGCCAGCAGATCCCATGTCTAACCTAATCACATGAACTCCAGCCCAGATAAGCAGCTTTCTGAATGTTATTGGTGGAAATATGGTTTTCAGAAAGAAAAAAAGAGACCATCCTGAGGTCAGAAAGTCAGTATTATCAGCCTGCTACATTATTCCTGTCATATAATTTTACCTCTGGGACTATTATTTCAGTTCAAGTGTACTGGAATTCAGTTATCCTAATCATTCATCTCACTCAGAGGCCTTTTCATATTCTGAGGCGCCCGTGTGGCATTCACATTTTCCTTTAGTAGTTGAAGTCCCAGGTAGAAAATATAAGAGTTAGTCAAAAAGAGCTAATGAGCACTACCTCCAGAAGCTCAGCTCGCTGCCAGCAGCCCATGAGGAAGGGCCGGATTCCCTCCCCACAGGGTGAGCACCTTCATCTAAGTGGGGAAAAAAATGCAGTGTCTCATATGAAAACCATACAGGGAGTGAGAAAAAGTGGCAAAATGCCTACCTCCTGATTCTCATTAAAACTCTTTCCCCTCGAGCCTCCCTGGTGACACAGTGGGTTAAAGTGCAGTACTAAGAAGCTAAAGCCACTTCAGCATGAGTTCTGACCCCCACCTGCCCCGGAGGTGATCCACATGGCGTGGCAGACCTCTCCTGACCCGCCCGCTGCTCCCCTCAGCAGTGTACTTCAGTTGGCCTGTTCTGCTCTCCATACTGTCTCTGGTGAATCCTCTCACCACCCCTGAACCTCTTACCTGTACCCAGTTCTGTACATATAAATAAATAAATCTTTAAAAAAAAACTCTTTCCCCACAACCATGTTGTCTTATAAGTTGTAATCCTTTATTTACTGCTCAAATAAACATATATGAGGTTTCCTCCATGTGCCGGGATGTTCTAACCTCTGGAAGCATGGAAGCACATGAGAAGATACACACAAGACCGTTGACAGGAGTCACAAGAGTAAGAGAGCTATGACACCTGGGTCACACAGTAGAGAACATACAGGAATCATGGCTTGGACATCTAAATCAGGCTAGGAAGAAGTTTCTGGAAGTGGGAACTGCACATATGCTATGTCTAGAAGTCAAAGAACCTGGAGCCCCATGTTGGGATAAGGACTCCAGTGTGGATGGAAATAAGACTATGAAAAAAGATATAGTGAGACACAAGGATAGAGGGATGGCTTGTGCGGGAAAGATACTAGACTGTCCAGGAAGATGCCTAAGGACTCTGAGAAGGCAGCTATATGCAGAAGTTAATAAATGCCAAAACTGCAGTTGGACACTGGATCAGAACGACCAGTGGTAAAATATCTAGAGGAGAAATCAAGGAATCCAGAGGGACAGGAGTGGGAGGGAGTAGACAGGATCAATTGAGATTTAGGAAGCAAAACAGACTACTAATTGCTGGGAATAGGAAAAATAAGAATGAAGATCCAAAGTTTCTGTGTTGGTTATGTAGGTGGAGAAAAGCCACTCATTCACAAAAGGGACATGTTGGGAAGGTGAGGTTGAGGCAGAAATGCAAGTTTATATTTGTGGTAACAGAATGCCCAGAGAAAGAGGCATTTACCATCTATAAAGAGAAAAGTCTCCTTGGGGGAGATTTTGTTACTGTTTTTCTTGGAATAGTAGCCTGGCTATTTTGTAAAAACAAAAATTAAAAGGTATCTTCTTGCCCTGGGAGAAAACTTCTCCCTCTCAAAGTCTTAGGAAGGAAGCAGTTTCTCCCTGTAGTAGCTGAGAAGATAAACGAAGTTGTTTAGGAGTCCAGGTGACTTCTGAAGGAAAATCATTCAGGTTCGAACCAAGACTCAAAGTCAAAGATACCACTGGCTCAGGTCTAGCATCAAGAGAACACCCCAAGTTTCCAGAGAAGAATTCACCAGGAACAGGGACTGGGACACAAAGTCGAGGAGAAATGGCCAGCAACTAGAAGACTGTGTTAGCTGAAGTTGGGGATCACTCCCCAACTTTGGTCCTGCTGCTGGAGCCAAGAAGCCTGGAGTCAGTGCACTGAAGCTCCTGTAGGAAGAAGACGCCGGGGGAAGCACACACATCCTAGGACAGTGCAGGGCCAGCTGTCAACAGTGATACTATGTGGTGTGAAAGCAACAGCAAGAAAGAATCCCTAAGGACTCCTCGGATTGACTTTCTTTGATCAGTCAATTTTGGAACATTCTGGACAAATCAGGGTTGACAGGAAGTTCAAGAGAGATGTACTCAAGTTTCTGTTCCTAAAGGCCAGTGTCCATCTGAGCTGCTCCCTTTCCATTGAAAGGTAAGATATTTGACTCAGTATGTTTAAAAACTGACAAAGTAGGGCACACTGCTCATATGAATGCTCTATCTGTTAAAGTAACTGCTCCAATCTTTAAGCAATATTTCAAATCTGCAGAACAAGAAGAAATCAATGTTCTACATACATATATTGTTATATGATTTTTCAGAGTACCTTTGTAAATGTAGGAAACATTTACTTTCTTACCAGATGATCATTCCACCTCTTTTATTCTGACTATTAAACCATTCTTTTATCTGAGTGAACCATTCCATGTGGTTTAAATGGGCTGATGCCACCAGAGGACTGAGCCTATGTTTATTTGAGACACAGATGGGTATGTGACCCAATCAATAAAAATCTTCCCCATAACTTTCCTAAGTACAGCAGGAAAAGTTCTTTCTCATGGATCATGACCTCAAATGATGATAAAAACCTGGAACCTGCTATCATGTCAGAGTCCATGAACATTTTCAGGTTGAAAAAAATGCTATCGTCCATATCCCAAAAGACTGGAAATGACTGGATTAAGATAAAAGGATTAAAATGGCTTGTAAGACTTATTGATTTCCCTTTGAGGGGATTCGGTCACATGATTTGTAAGAAAAAGAGAGGAAACAAGATCCCCCTTATTTTCCCTACCCTTTTCTAGGGATAGCACCTTCTTACCTAAACTCTAGCAACTGAGAACCAGAACTCCTGCTGGAAGTACAATTTCTTTCTCAAGTCTGAAAAAGAAAATTACAACTCAGGGTAAATGAGGTCAGTCTAAATAGTGGGAGTCTTGGCAGAAGATGCTCGCCCAATGTAAGAGTCAAAGAAGGACAATGTAACGAATGAGTTTCCCCAGTTTCTGGTTTTATTTTATTATGAAGATTTTTTTAAGGTTTCCTATGCCTATTCATACATTAATACTCATTAAATAAATGAACATTTGCTTCCCACAAGTATGATTTATTGTTCAAGCCACACATTTCACAGGAGTATAGACTCCACTTAGTGCTGACACTGCATCTACGTGTTAAGTCACCAACAACAATCCTTTACTGTGGAAATACAGATTGAAATGACTGGCTTGGCTTTTTCTCTTACTTTAGTTGCAACAGAACATAGGCAAATGGGCACACAAAGCCAGCGTGTACAGAAGATGTACTGTATGAATATTCATAATAATCACACATTTGCACATGTGAATGTCTTTGCTCATATATTGTGTATATAGAGAAAATGAATACACATATTTACCTGACAATAAGCACCAGCAACAACTTGTCTATCTATAATTCCTAACTGGTACATTTTCCTACTCTAAAAAATCCATTTTTCCAGGTTTGCTAACGAGCAGCAAATTAGCTTTTGTGTTGTATCTTCATTTATTTTTTTTCATCTTTCTTGCCAAGGAAGTATAAGTAAGCTATCATCAGAGAAAAAGGAGCACTAAAGAGTCTGGATAATCCCTGTCTTTAAAATTAGTTTAATTCCCAATATTTATATAGCAGTCAATAAACAAATACAACTAGTATACAATAGATGATATGTCCCCCAAGCTCAGACCCTACTGTTATTCACCCACAGTCCTAATGCAATACCCTGTGTATGGTAGGCATTTAACAATAAGTATTTAATTAAATTCCATCAATGACATGAGCAATCTTACTACACAGGTAACTTGAGTTTCTCAGTTGATAACTAACTAGGTCTTCACTTTCCCCTCCCTCATTTTCCAACATCTCCACTGTCAGCAAAAAAATTATACCTGAGATGATCTTACTCATTTGTAACCCTGAGGCCTAGTGTCTCAATGATGCTTAAAATAGCAAGGAGACTGGAGCAAGTATGCCTATCATTGTTCACTGACAGATATATTTTTGCATGCTCAATAAGCAGCAAATAGAGGCCACCCCCTTGGAATCTACATTCATTGTTATAGTGGCTGAGTGTGTTAAAATTCAGCAAAATTGGAGTTAATTTTATTTAGTAGAAATAGGCTTTTAAAAATAGCTGCCTGTGTTAGCAGAGTTCTGTAATTTTACCATCCCATAGTGATAATGAAAAAATACTGTTCATGAGTTTTCCTCTTTCATTTGGTTAAAATCCCCTCCTCCATATAAAATTAGATTCTATACTGATAGTATAATTACTGTATAATAGAGTTTGCTCAACTACTCAACACAAAATGCTTTGCTTTCATAGCATTTTAATATGAGCAGCATAATGGGCACCAGCTTGGAAATCAGCATGCCGGGAAGGAATCTAGGACCCCAAACGAGCTCCAGTTTGTAAAATTTGGTTCAGATGTTCAGCAAACTAGTTAATTCTAACCAACTTGACATGTGGATATCAAATATTTTCTGTTCCCAATCACGTACCCTTGGTTCAAAAGAAAATTATCTGGCTTTAGCCCCACGATGGGCAGACACCTCAGGAGTCACCTTGCTCAGCGCACGGGAGGTGAGAGCAAGGCAAAATTTTATCTAAGCTGCGTCCGTGCGGAGTGGGGTGGTGTTGAAGTCAGGTACTGGAAAAGCCAGACATAACCCACGATGCATCAGTTTTAAATTAAATTAGACTTTTCTATTTCTCCTGCTAACTACTGCTTTTATGGATTTAATAGCTCTGTGCTGTATACCATACACTCCAACCATTTACTCCTCTGGGGATAAGAGATTAACACAAATAATATACTGAAACCCCCTATTTACATAATTGCAATTTTCCTTTTGCTGTAATAAAGGCTTTTTTGACCTTTTAAATGTCCACTATTGCCAGAGTTAGCTTAGTTTGCACTGCAGGTCCACTTTATTCACTAATTTCTCTGAAATAACTAGTAAACCACCCTATTATTGGTTAAGAAACTACAAAAAAGCAACCAGTTTTGTTTTTGTTTTTTTTTTTTACATATTTTTAATGAGTGCCAGAGAAAGAATCCCACAGGGTAACAAATTCAGAAACCCCATCAGATATCAGAAAATTAGGGGATGAAGTGGAGTAAACAAGGGATTCATGTTCTATGCCATACTACAGAGGCACAACCCATAGAAAGGCATTCACTTTAAAAAATATATTTACAGATCTTGTCAAAGAACCACCTTGGCTGAACTAATAAAACCTGAAGATATAGTTCAGAATCCCTCCCTAGGAACCCTATGCCACTTCCTCAAAAACAGGATATGCCAAAAACAATTCCTAGTTGTCACCTTTCAAAATGTTTTCTGAACCAAAGTGCACAGGATACTTAACTCCTGGGAACAGATCTCAATATCCATTCTTTCAGAATATTTGGATATGGGGGGGGAAAACCTTCCATGTAACTATTTTGTATGTTGCTTTAAATATGTTCTATCAGTTGTGCTGATTTGAAACTATGACAAGAAACTCCTGAGAAATTTAAGAATTTCCCTCTTTTCATATTCCATATTTAAAACATTTTCTTCTTGCCCTGCTCTGAAGAGACATAGAAGACATGCATTGTACATGTCAGAGAAGAGGGGAAATTTTCTCCTACCCTTCTAAATTTTCTCAGGTGGGTCTAATACTCAAACTAATATTTGTAGGAGACAGATTAGTAGGTGAAGAAAGGTTTTAATATGTATATATAGATGTTATCTGTAGAGATGTGGATTCCAAAGAAAACTATTCCAAATGAGGGTATATATCCTGAGTATAGGAAAGGGATTGGGGCCTGGATCTTCAAGAAGTATTCACATAATGCGAAGGGTGTGGTTCATGTGACAAAAACCAGATGTTCTATAGATGTTTTTCTTGCCATTATAGATTTTTTTCTTCTAGAAAGATTATTTCTGGTAGTGACCCAAATTTTCATTCTTTCAGGCAGTTAAGAAAGGAGTAAAAGTTCCTCTTGCGCTTACCGGGCCTTGGTTGAGTACAGCTAAAAATAATCCACATACCAAAGTGGCATTTCTTAAGAAGGTGTGTTCTGGACATCTTTGAGAGACCTATCCTTCACGGAGTTATATTCGTCTAAGTGTGGTACACAGCACTACTCACTAAGTTTCCCTTTATACATACACTCTTCCTAGCCCCCATGTCTAAAAATGTAACAGATTCTGATCAATGGGATATGAGAGAACCTAGTCTGTTGCCCTGTGGTGGAAGCAACAGTTCTCTAGTCTCTTGCCCTACCATGGTAACCAAAGGGGACAGGTTGTTCTGGAAAGTACAGCTAACAGATGTTGATGTCTATATCAGGTAGATACTCAAACACTTTCCTCTGCTTCCTACAGACAAAAGTCAGCAAAAAAAAAAAAATTGGGGTTGCTTTTCTTTTTTAACCACAATATATCTAGCCTAACTCAAAATAATAGTCATACATCTTTGCAGTGACAAGAAACCTTGTCTCAACCAAGTCAAGGACTCATCCATGGTGTCCATCCTCACTGAGCTGGTATCACCTAGTTTTAGCACAAACCTTGCTGTGCCAGCTGAGAGACAATCCCCATTCTCTATATTGATAGCCCTCCATATCTGATTAAATTTCTCATACCACAGCATTCTCCAGATGATATCTGATGACCCTGACTTGCCTTCAACAAATATCCTGTTAGGTTTGTCTCACTAACATCCTCCTTACCCACTTGACCCCACTGCACCACACTCCATGGTTTTTCTTAGTAATTTTCCATCCTCTGACCCCAACCTTCACTGAAACTATAAATTAACACTCCTCTAAGCTGTGTTTAGACTTGAAACCAGTTCTATACTGAGATGCCTTTACCCATATTGCAATAGTTCGGGTTCAATTTGCTTGGTCCATTTTATTGTCATGCTCTGGTTTTTCCTTAACAGCAGTGATTCTTTGTGCTGTGTCTTTCTTTGTCCACCCACTTGTGCCACTTGATTTTGCTCACACCTTCTAAAGTAGATCAATACATAACCAGAATTACCCTGGCAATGCTGTAAAGGGTAACTTTTTTGAACCTCTCTGTTCTCCCAAACTTGTTTATCAACATTAAATCAAACATAAAATCCCAAGATTAAGTTTAAAGAAGAATGTTGCTTAAAGTTGACACGGAAAAAAGGAACACTACAAGTTTTTGTCCTGAATATTCTAGGCAGATTTGAGCTGCCAATCTTAATATATCATATAGCACCTGGGCAGTGATGATTAATTACTGCTTTATTGGGAGCATACATATGTTCATCATTGACACACATAGTACTAGGTGTGGAGGTTTGATTGACTTCGGAGATTAAGAGATAATTTTGTTTTCAAAGTGCAATCTGTGTGTGCCCACACTCCATAGGTGATTCCTGTCACTATACTGTGATGGATGAACACTATCCAGAACTCAAACTGGCTCCCATTTGTTCGTAAAAGCCAGCAATGCAGGGAGGCTTTGCTGATAGAGAGAAGAGTGGGTATCAGAGAAATGTAAAACAATGACAGAGGACCACTTGGGCCAAAAATAAAGCCACCAAATTCAACTAATCTAAAAGAGGGTGATTTATTTTACCTTATTATTTTTGGCCAAATAGAACATTCAGATGTAGATTTGAACAGCAAGCCTGCTGGTTCTCTGTCAGCAAAAATGCTAAATAGGGGCTAGCTCTTCTTCCTGGAGAGTGAGGAGCAGAGTCAAACTGAAAAGCCACCTGAAGTTGGAACCAAAAGCCAATTTAGATCAAGCTGAGCAAACAGACAGGTCTCCTAGCCAATTCAAAGCCAAGTTATTAAGGGGAAAAAAAAAATAAAAGGCATATGAGTACAAAAAGTACTTTGTACGCCAAGGAAAACCCAGGGAGAATAATTTTAAGGACTAATAGCATACTTCCCATTTAGGTCCAGACTGGAGTGCAGCCTGGGGTACCTCCCAGGCCCCTGTCTTTGCTTTGTCCTGGCAAAATCAGAATAAAATGAGTCAAGGGCAGCCAGAGGACTGTGTGGGCTGTGGAGGAGGGGCAGTTCCACCCACTTGGCCCAGGTTAAAATGGAGGTTGTTACTTGCTGAGAACTGATTTGCACTGCCTTCTTCTTTCTTTTCTTTTTTTCTTTCTTTTTTTTTTTTTTTAGCACCAGCTGAGCCTCTGTCAATTGCCCTGCACATTGAGTCACTAACAAGCCAAGGCGTGGGATTCCTATAGCAGCAGCTCTTATGGCTGACACCCTCCTCCTCTCCCCAAAGACTTTTTATGGAGATGGAGAAAACAAAAAAACTTTGAAGTCATTTTAGCTTCAGAAAACTGTTTACAAGTGATTTCCCCCCATCCCCCAGGGGTTTACAAAGGAGAGTTGGGTCATGTGATATTTTAAAAGATTACTGAGTATTTTTGTTAGTGGACACAATGCATGTATATGAGATGCATACTTTCACTGAAGAATTTGGGGGAAAAGGCATTTTATATTCCTTCATTACATATTTATTGAAAGCAGTTATACCATATGCATGAACAGAACAGTACCATTTCTTCAAAACTTATCTCTCAGATTATTCTCAGTTTTAATTTTCTATAGGAAAGGTACTTACAGAGCAAAATATTTTCTTTCTTTAAACGATGCAACTGCTGTAAAGCTAACATTTAGCATTGTCCTTCATTCAGTAAACAAGATGCAGATGGGTTCAGGACACTTTGGGTTAGGAAGTGTCTCCTACACCTGCAAATGCAATGTTGTGTCTGGATCTGAATGTCGGTGTCTGCAGAGAGACAGCTAAACTCCAAGTCCATATAGCTCTGAAAGCTCGCAAATAGTAATGGCTATGTCACAAAGACTAAACAAGGTGATTCACTAGGGTTGAAAAAAAAAAACTGCTGAAATTGGATTAACTTGGCAAACAAAACCAACCTTTCCACTGACCACCCAAAAGTCATTTTGCAAACACTAATTTCCTAAGTGACTAAAGAACAATTATTCATGTCTTTTCTCCTTAAATTAAATTGGCAGTTCCTTGAGGCTAGGAACAATGCTTTTAATTAATAATGAAATTTCCCAAACAAAATCAGGACACATCTCTTATACTGCTGAACAAATGGCCTAATAATGAAAGAAGATATTAGATGCATCAAGAAGAACCCAGATCTCAGAGCTACCAGCCCACAGGTGATGCATTTACATTGCAATTTCCTGCCATGGAGAAGTTCAATGTAAGAGACTGCTGGAGAGAGAGAATGAAGTAACAATGAGGAAGGATCCAAACACTGCAATTGACACAGACTATGTAAGAATCCTAAAACATGGCCCTTCCTGGTGGCACAGCTGGTTGAAGCACAGCACTAAGAAGCTAAAGCCACTTCAGCACTTCAGCATGAGTTGATGCCCCGCCCTGGAAGTGACCCACATGGCACCTCTTCTGACCTCTCCTGACCCACCCGCTGTTCCCCTCAACAGTGTACTTCTTCAGTCAGCCTGTTCTGCTCTCCACTCTCTGGTGAACTCTCTCACTGGCCCTGTAACTCTGGCCTGTACCCCAGTTCTGTACGCATAAATAAATCTTTAAAAAAAAAAGAAAAAGAAAAAGAATCCTAAAACCTTGGCACTGATTAACTTTTTGTCAGCAATATGTCTGCAAGAAAATGCCCTCCTCCCTAGGAGTCTTTACAAAGCACCCAGGATTGGGGGGCAAGCCTGGACAGGTGGACTAAGAGCCGGTCTTTTGTATTATGACCTCTCCCTGGCAGAGCGTGATGTCTGGTGGTGCCCAGATGAACAGATCTGGGTAGACAGGGCTCAGTGTAGTAGGGCAGTCCTGGGGGTGAGAAGGCGGTGGATGGAGGGCATACAGAGAAGAGGCAGCATACACAAGTCCCTAATTCTCAGTGGGGGGACTAGCCTGACTGCTTTTCCTGATACTTTTGGTTAGACAGGGTACATTAACAAAAAAAAAAAAAAAAAATCTGCATGCCAAATGCAACAAAAAGAGAAATTGATTGTTCTACCTGTTAATTTTAGCTGAGATGCGGTCTATTGGTTATTCAAAAAACTATTAACTTTTCTATTACCCTGTTGTATGCTAGCAGCTTTATCCAGTCTAAGAGTCTTAAGAGTACTTGTTAGAACCTTGAATTTTCCTCCCAGTCATCACTGTCTTCTGATGCTGGCACTGGATTTCTCACTGGCCCATAGTCTATCTATAATATCATTTTTGATTCCTATCCTCCCTTACCTCAAGTGGCTGCTGTGAGGACTAAGGAGATGGCACAAGTTACCTCCCCTATCCATCTGGCCCTCTGATTTACAAGGACCACATCGGGTTCTGGACTAGAAAACACTAGGATTGTGCCAGAAATGAAAGGAGAGAGAATGGAGCCAGGCAGAAACCCAACAGGACACAGAGGCAACAATTCAGGCAAGGCATGAAATTCTGGACTGGCCACAATCTCACATCTTAAGGTTTTGTCCAGTCTCCCAAAATACATATTTATGAAGTTGTATGGCATCTCTGAGTTATTCGGGACTCAGCTGTATTAACGGTGAACTCTCGGATGCAAAATTATAGACTTGATACTACTGAGGTTTTCTCCTTTTGCCAGAGAATAGTCTTCACTTGCATGGGCCAAGTCTTGCCTCCGCCTTTTGTTGTCAAAAGTCTAGTAGTGACTGATCTAGTCATTTTAATTCATATGGATCCATCTAAGGTATTTCTGTAACACCTCCTGATTTTCACAGATCTTAGGAAGTCAGGTGGCCGGAATGAAGTTGACAAAGGGGTCTGAGCCAGTCAGACACTGCTCCTTGTAGGTCCGCTCATCTTGTCCTACCCTCTCACCAGTCCCCAGAGACTTCTACATCATGGACACCCACCAGGAAACAAATAGAGAGGGCATGACAGGGGCAGCACTGCTCTTTGTCAGTGCTAATTGTGAGTCGGTTTATCTGATCCGCTGTAACTTTCACTTTCTGGAAAGTTTGCATAATTTGGCAATAGAATTCCAAGATCTCATTTATTGTAAAGTGTGCCTTCGCCGGTTGCTTTTGTCAGGCCTCCCCATTTCACCTCACGCTCTCCACTTTTACAAATGCACTGGTCTGTGAAAATGAATTAAACCGATTAAAAGGCAGCTTTTCTCTTTTTATTCATTGAGTAAAAAATGACAATGCAGACACAGCAAAAATTTAGATAAGAGTGTGGCCTGACTCTTGGGGGAAATGAACCCAGAAAATACTCCCAAAAAAGTAAACTCAAACTCCATGCTACTGGAATCTAGTTAGACTGCAAAGACAACCTACAATGATAATCCAATCATTAGGCTGTCAGCAAACCAATACCATAACAGCATCACAGTCTTATAACTAAACCTATCTTTATATGAAGTGGTTCCTCTTCCACAGCAAGAAACACTTATGTTAAATGACTCTCATCTTTTTTTTTTTTTAAACGATTAACTCATTGGGTTTATTTTTTTTTAAAGATTTATTTATTTATTCGTACAGAACTGGGGTACAGGCCAGAGATGCGGAGGATAGGAGGAGCCACCAGAGACAGAGTGGGGAGCAGAATAGGAAGATGGATGTAATACACTGCTGAAGGGAGCAGCGGGTGGGTCAGAAGAGGTCTGCCATGCCATGTGGTCACCTCCGGGGCAGGCGGGAATCAAACTCATGCAGAAGTGACAAGCTTCTTAGTGCTGGGCTTTAACCCGCTGCGCCACCAGGGTGGGCCGGGTTTGTTATTTTTAATTCCCTCCATGCAACCACCTGTGCCCATACCCCATCTGCCTTCTTCCTCCATCCCTTCCACCTTTTCCCGTATTCCCTCTGTTAAGCATTATCTCCTTCTCGCAAGTTCAAATTTTTATTTCTTCTGTTGTTTGTGTGTAATTGTTTTGGGGGTACTTATATTTCACAGATGGGTGAGACCATCTGAAAAATAACTCTCACTTTATAGACCTCTCCCAGTTCACAACTCAAAGGAGGAAACACTTAAAAGGAGAAAACATGTAGCTACATATTATCCACAACCTGTGGTGATTCTAGGTGTCATTTTGACCTCACCTGCTAGATCAGGGCCAAACTAAAAGCAAACTCTGCAGCAGGGTTATACTTTTTAAGTGTTCCAAAGCATCAACATGCTGTATCTCAGACATAGGAGACTGCAGGCGCTGCCAGTTTCAGAAAAGTGATTCCAACGAGGCTCCTGGGATCGTCACCCTGCCCAGTTCCAGCAAGCTCCAAGTTTGGTGGTCTCTGGAAATGGGAAGTACACCATGTGTAGAAGCTGTATTTGTGGTCATGAGTGTCTTTATTTAAAGAGTTGACACAATGTGGGAGAGGATGTGGTGGAAAGGGAACCTTGTCAATGGGAATATAAACTGATACAAACACTGGGAAAGCAGTATGGATGTTGCTCAAAAATTAAAATAGGATTATCATATTATCCAATTATTCTACTTATATGTATTTATCCAAACACTACAAAAACACTAATGCAAAAAGATACACGCACTCCTATATTCATGGCAGTTATTTATAAAAACCAAGATATGGAAACAAACTAAGTGCCCAAAATCCGATGAGTGGATGGAGAAGATGTGTGTTTATGCCCAATGGAGTATCAGTCCTAGAAAAGATGAAAGCTTGCCATTTGTGACAACATGGATAAAAATTGAGAAATTATGAGAGGAGACAAAATCATATGATTTTATTAATATATAGAATGTTTTAAAAACAAAAGGAAACAAAAAATAATTCACATATACAGAAAATAAATTGGTAGCTCCCAAAGGGCAAGAGGTTGGGACAGGGCAAAATAGGTAAAGGGGGCTGATTATCTGGAAACTAATGGAAACCAGTCTTTTGGTGGTGAGTATGATGTATATGAATCTCAAATTATAATGTTGTACCAATGTTACCTCAGTTTAAAACTATTAACAATTTGGTTTCCCTGTTCATTTGCATAATTTTTTTTTTTGTTTGGAATAGAGGAAAGACAAGGAGAAACAAAGAGAGGAGAGGAAACACATTAATCCAAGCAGTAAGACACCGTCACTCCCATTTGCAGGCTCTGGTTCTTAATGCAATATAAAATGGGCAGAGTTTGCACAAGAAGATTTCCCATTTCTGTGCTAGCTAATCCTCCAATCTACTTCAATGTGTGTTGTGAAGAATAAATGGGAAAATCTCATGGTTCTGCACCTCATAAGTGCACATTTAAGGGTGGCTTAGATGGGTAGAAAATGGACACCCCCAGTCTCACAACAAAAAGCAAGTAAGGGTGTGCTCTCTGACAATGAGCAAAAGCAAGGTGGCACAGCCCTGTCCCAGGGCAGCACAGCACTCCTGACACCAGCTACAGCACTGATAGTAGTGAGGAACTCCTTTGCACTCTTTTATCATTTTGGACTTTTTTTTTTAAGATTTATTTATGCATACAAGAACTGGGGTACAGGCCAGAGGTGTAGAGGTGGTGAGAGGATTCACAGAGACAGAGTGGGGAGCAGAATAGGCAGATCGAGTGAAATACACTGCCGAGGGGAGCAGCGAGCAAGTCAGGAGAGGTCTGGGAATGGAGCTCATGCTGAGGTGGCTCTGGCCAGCTTCTTAGTGCTGCACTTTATCCTGTTGCACCACCAGGGAGAGCCCCATTTTAGACTTTTTGACAGAAAGTTCCAATCTGTTTGCAATGTTTCTCATTTGGGTTGGAACAAATTATTGGGTGGGAGTATTCTGTGTATTTCAGGACATTGAACATTCCCGGCCCCCTCCCACTACTACCAGAAGTTCCCCCAGTCATTGGAATCACCCAAATAACACCTCAAAATTGTCCTATTGTTTCACGGGAGACAAAACGTCTTCACACTTTTCAGTTTTTCAAACCATCCTCTTTAAACCAGGGAAACTGAGGCACAGAAGGCAACTGACAAAGTTAATCAGAAAGTACAAGCACAGAAAGTAGGAAATGACCTCAATGGATCACAAATAGTGGACAAGTCAGGTGGGGGAACCAAAGTTACTCAGAAAGTTTTTCCAACTATACACAAACCCCAGCAGTTACCCGCTACAGTGAAAAATCAATCATAGTGAGTTATTGATATTGAGAGAAATGTGTATCTTCCTCAGAGTTTGAAAACAGAATAAAGGTCAAAGCACTGCAAAGAATTTTCCAGATTTTCCTTCAGTGCACCTGGCTATTCCAATAGGGGAACAGGGAAGAGGCGAGAGATCACATCCCTAAACACCTCACTACAAAGAAAGCAAATCCCCAAACTGATCCCACACCAATTTCATACGCAGGGTTGTAATACATTGCCAATCTACTTGTAAGGATTAGTATCCAGTTACAGCATTCATAATGTGTAATTCTCTGTAAGTGATATTAACATCTTAGTTCCTCAGTCTGTCATTGTCATGGAGTGTCACAGCATTTAGGGGCATTGTTGGCTTGTCCATTTGTCTGTGGGTACCTCCCACTGTTTTATGAAAGTCAGGGAGAAAGCATAACTCTACATGATAAATTTATTATGTAGCTAAGTCTTCAGGAACATGCCAAACAAGCAGACACACCTGCATTCAGCTGCGTTTCTTCTACTTTGTAGAAAGACTAAATGGTGCTACATGGTGCCTATGCAGAGGACAGTTGGTTTAGTCAAAGGACTAAGTCTCTAAATAAACTTCCTAACTTATGTTAAAGGAAAATAGCTTCTGCTATGCCACAAACTTGGACTTCATCTTTGGAAGTCCTCAGAGCTGAAAGTCAAGTGTTAACGGCCTCCTTGTGACTCTGGCAGCAGCAGCTCTTGAGGGGCTCTGCCCAGTGCCAGCCACAGGGTAAGGGGCCGTGGCTCATTGGACCCTCCACACCCAGCTCACTGCAGGCTGGTCTCGTGGCATCAAGGACAAAAGTGGCAGTGCGTGCACTAGTGCTACAGCAGCCCACACTCTGGCTACTCAGACGAGTGTCCTGGGCCCCCCTGAGCCCCCTACACTGGATTCCCAGTGGGAGATGGCCAAGCCCACACGGGGTCGGTCTTTCACATGCTCGGCTTTTAACCCAAGTAGGTTTTGGAAATACACCAATCAGGATCCAGCTCCCAGCAAGGCCATTCAAGATTTTGAGACCACTTAAGAAATTATAAGTGGACCAAGAAGCCTTGAAGGCCAGTTCCCTGAGGGGGGCACAGCTGAGGTTTCAGAGGGCTTCAGACAGATTCATTAGGACTCAGGCCTTTGAGACCACCACTGATCTCCAAGAGTTTCGCATGTAATCTTTGCTTCAAACTGCAGCCTTACTACTATTAGTAGCTCTGATATCTGATATCACCTGCTGACTGGCACTGCTGGCCTGTTACCAGCATCTGAAAGAGCCATAACACTGCCTGGTCCTCTGTCTCTGCCCCCGGCTGAGCAGCGCTGACTTGTGTCTGGCCATCCTCTGCGAGCTGTCAACCACATCTGAAGCTCTGACAACTACTCTGGTGTTGCTACCTCTGGCTCTGGCTGCTCCAGCACCTGAGACTGCCAACCTGGCCTCCAGATAGCACTACTGGCTGCTACAATGCCACCTCCAGCTGTCATTCTGAGTGAGACCCTGGTCCACTGGTCCACGGCATTCTGTATTCCACCAGCTCCAGGCTCTCATTGAAGGAACACCACCAACTTGTCCAAGCAGCTTTCAACTGGACTACTGGCACTGTGGGTACTATCTGGGGTAGCACAGCCAGCCATTCCTTTGTTAATCAACTCCATTGTTGTTACACTCTAAGTCTGAGTTGTATCTTGCAGTGACAAGTGCACAGGTGAGGAATCCCCAGGCTTTCAATAGTGTCAAAGTTTGACCTGAAGAACTCTGAGCCATATATCTCCCTGGTGTACTTGGACTTAAGTATAAAACAACCCTAGAGTTCTTATTAAAGGTGCTAGATGCACTGGATTCCTTTGTGTTCCAGCTTCCATGCAGGTTCATCTAAAATTAACATTTCTGCTTTTCTAGCTGTCCTTTTCATTGTTTAGTAAAAAAAAATTCAGAAGACCCAAAATTAGAAATGTAATGCCAGGATTATAGAAAATATTTGGAATGATTTCATCAAATATACAATTACTACTACTACTACACTGCACACACACACACACACACACATCACATACATACTCCGCCAAGGACAGAGGGTGAGGGAAGCAAAGGCAGTGGCACTGTCCACATTTAGTTCCAAAATATAAGAGTTATAATATCATATTGTGGTTTTTCAAGTCAAGAGACATTTCTGGAACACCAGGAAGTCATGTGCCAACCACCAGGTGAGCAGCTGAAAGGACTGGACAGGATGAGAGAGGTCAAGGGCAATTAACACCAGTCTCTGGAATGTGCAGTGCCCCTTGTCTTACTGGCATGGGGGAATCTATGACTTCTCTTACACCTACAGGCTACTAGGAGTCTCCCCTCTAGGGTGAGGATGAGAAATTGGAGCAAAAGTGAAAACAGGTAGCTGGAGTTTCAAAAGAAGGGGATATTTCCTAACATCTGGTAAGGTTGTGAGATTTCCAACAGTCTCCAGAGCTCCTAAAATCTAATAACAAGGAGTCAAATGATTGTTTTTATGGGGACATGTACCATTTTTTTTAACATAAAATGTTATTTTATAGACATTGATTCACTTATCAGTTATAGGACACCTAGCATGCCAGGCAGTGAAGAAACATTTGATTGGGCTATATACAGACCATACAGATTAAGTATTGTTCCTACAGCTCATGCCCTCCTTAAAGAAAGAATATCCACCTATATACTCTGCCACATGACAGAGCTGGAATGTGGAATCAGAGAGTGAAGCCTATTTCTCTACTCCATGGGTGTTGTATTTGGCTAGTTTAATAGAATATTAGTGCATTTGACGTAAGTGAGCCAGGCTTTAAATGTATTTGAACAATTTGCCTTGGTATCTTGGGCTCTCTAATTCTATAAGAAGTAACTGCTAACGAAGTCATTGATTCAAGGAAAATGGAAGAGATTTGTGCTCAATTCTCACACACCTATGCCCAAGCTTAATCAGCCAAACCACAGCAGACTTACACAGCAAAAAAGAAAAATGTCTGTGGTTGTACGACACTAGGATTTTAACATTGCTTGATTTGTAGTATTATTGCAGCAATAGCTTATTGATACACTGACCAATAGTATAATTTCCCTTAACAAGCTATGGTGTATGCACATTTTTTGTATTTGTGTGTATATGTGTGTGTGTGTGTGTGTGTGTGTGTGTTTCATTCTGTATAACTTTATCACACATAGAAATTCATGAGACCATCAAGATACAGAGAAGTTCTATCTGATCAGACACTCTGGTACTAGTCCTTTGCAGCTGAATCCATTTCCTTCCCACTCACAGCAACTCATTAAGGCCATCTTATAAAAAGAGTCATACTGTATGTGACCTCTAGGGTTGACTTTTTCCACTCATCACAACTCCCCTGGAGATACATCCAAATTGTTCTTTGTAGTAATAATTCATTTTTATTGCTGAGTTATATCCCGTGTTGAATATGTGCATTCTATTTAATAATTTACCCACTAACTTATAATCTGGATCATTTCTAGTTAGGGTATATTATGAATAAAGCTGCTACAACATTCAGGTACACATTTTTATGTAAACGTAAGAATTCATTTATTTGGAATGCATGACCAAAAGTTTTATATGTATGTGCTTACAAAAGTTTTATACGTGTGTGTATACACACACATACATGTTACATGACATGTGCATGGTTAGTTTTGTGAAAAGTTGCCACATTCCTTCCTTGGGTGATGGTACATTTCACATCCTCACTGCAATAGTAATGCAATCTTGTGTATGTGTGTGTGTGTGTGTGTGTGTGTGACCATCTATAATCCACACTAAGGTTTTATCTTTCTTCCTAATCTCAGAAACCTCACTTCAACCATTAATGTCCACTAGTTTATACTTATTTGCCTTATCAGTTTATTATTTTACTCACATATGTGAAATCACCCAATATATGTCTGATTTACCTTGCTTCTCAAAGTTTCCTCAAGTTCTTTCCATTTTGCCATAAATAGTAGCACTTTATCTTCCTTTATGGCTGAATAATATGCCATATAATTACATATAATTACTGGAATTATAATTTCAATAATATTCCATTCCACATCTTCTTAATCCAATCCTCTACCAGTGGTTACTTACGTTGTTTCCAAATCTTAACTACTGTAAGTAATTTTGCAATAAACATATGTGGAGCACACACTCATTTATGTTGATGGATTCATATTCTTTGGATAGATACCCAAAAGTGCAGTTGCTAGATGTCATGGTATTTCCATTTCAGATTTTTAAGGTCAGTCTAGACCACTTTCCAAAATGCCTACACCAGTTTTCCTATCAACAATGTATTAGATTTCCTCTTTCTCCACATTCATTCTAATACTTGTTGTTAGAAGTCCTTTGAATGTATGCAGTTCTCAGAGGTGTGAGATGATATCTCGTTGTAATTTTGACTTAGATCTTCCTTATAAAAGCAATATATTTGTAATAAGTAAATATCAAAATCAACAGGCAACTATAAACCAAAGACATTTTGCAGGGAGTGAGAGAGGAATAGGATCAAAACACAAGAGCACAAGGGTCTATCTCTATGGTGATGGTACACAGGTGAATTGGTGGTGGGAATTTTATGGGGCTATAACTGGGAATGAGAAAGCACACACTGTACAAAAGTGATGCAAAAAATATATGAAATAAAAAAAATTCTTAAAAAGTGGTATATCTCACAATGGAATATTAACGCAGCAACCAAAAAAATAAACACATGCCTTTTGCAGCAACATGGATGGAACTGGAAAAGATCATGCTCAATGAAATAAGCCAGGAAGAAAAGGAAAAAAAAAAAAACAGATGATTTCACTCATAGCAGGAGTATAATAGACCAGGAGAGAAAATAATAGTAATGATGAACAGCTATATACCAGAGACATTTTATGGGGGTAGAGTGGGGAATGGGATCAAAACATTGGGGGAAGCGAAATACACTGGACTACGGTGATGGCACATGGGTAATTTGGTGATGGGAAACCCAAGGGGATTACAACTGAGATGAAAAAATGCATAAAATGACGTAAAAATAAACATTATTTTAAAAATATTTTATAAGAAAAAAATGGTATATCTGTTGGCCTTCTGTATATCTTCTTTAGTAAATTATCTTTTCAGATGTACTGTCCAATTTAGAATTGGGTTGTTTGGTTTGTTGTTAATTGGATGTTTCCTTTGAATACCTTGGATATTAACTCTTTTGTCAGTGGTATGATAAATAAATATCTTCTCCCATTTAGGAAATGTTAGTCTGATATTTGCTTGCAGAGTGTAAAGCTTTTTAATTTGAGTTAGTTCCAATTGTTTATTTTTGCTTTTTTTCCCTTGCCATAGGGATCAAGTCTTCAAAGACACTTCTATCATTTATGCCATGAAACTCATTGCCAATGTTTTCTTCAATGTATTTTATTGTTGCAGGTTTTATATCTAAGACAATTTGAATTTATTTTTGTGTGTAGAGTTAAGAGTGATCCAAAATCATTCTTTTATATGTTATAGTTAATTGACATAGTCATTAAACATTCTCCCACCTCCATTGTATAGCTTTATTGTCATAAATTAGGCATTGAGATAGGCATGGATTTATTTCTAGGCTTTTAATTCTGTTCCATTGATCTATTTGTCTATTTTAAGTCCAATAAACATATTTAGTTACTATTGTTTCATAGCATAGTTTAAAATGAGGTGGCAGAATGCCTCCATTTTTTTTCTTGTTTTTTCTCTGGATTGCTTTTAGCTATTTGGGATCTTTCATGGTACCATATGAGTTTTAGTATTTTCATCAAGAAATCTGTGAGAATCTTAATGGAATTGCACTGGATATATAGTTCTTTTATTAAAAGTCACTTTAGGCCCTCTCTGGTGGTGCAGCGGGTTAAAGCACTGCACTAAGAAGCTTAAGCCTATTCCCCATGAGTTCGATCCCCGCCTGCCCCAGAGGAGATCCACATAGGGTGGCAGACCTCTCCTGACCTGTCCGCTGCTCCCCTCAGCAGTGTACTTCGTCAATCTGCCTGTTCTGCTCCCCACTCTGTTCCTGGTGAATCCTCTCACCCTCCACATCTCTGCCCTGTACCCCAGTTCTGTATGAATAAATAAATAAATCTTTAAAGAAGAGTCATTTTAATTATATTAAATTTCCCCATCATGAACATGGAATAGAATCTCATTACTTTGTCTTATTCTAAATCCTTTTGACAGTGTCTTTTAGTACTTGTTATATAATTCACTCACTTCTTTAGATCTGCTAATGCCTACTTATTTTATTCTTTTTGATACTATGGTAAATGGATTTATTTTCTGAATTTCTATTTCTTTTCATTTATAGTTTGTATATAAAAGTACAACAGATGTTTATTAATTTTTGTAATCTGCCACTTTACTGTATTAATTTGTTGTTTCTAATAGCTTGTTTTGCTGGAGTCTTACCACAAGTTATTTACTTAAAGGAAGTTATTAATGCTGACATATTTTTTCTAAAAGATGTTTCTTTAAAAAAAAAGTCCTGGCGTATCAATGCCTTAAATTAGGGTTGGCAAAGAGGGGTGCTGCTACCCAACCATTACCCATGGCAGACATTAGTAATCAGCTATGACACTCTTTCCAATCAAGCTCAAATGTGAATCAAAAATTCTGCTCGTCACAGTGCTTTTGGCAATCATATCAAATATATTTGAATTGGAACACAAAATGTATCTCATATATAAACACTGCTTTAGGCCAAAACACAAAAGTGGGAATTTTACCTGATACTACTTCTGAGAAGTGGCGTGGAGGCATAAAGCAAACATTAAATTGAGAGCCAGGCATCTAGGTATCTATTTCTGTGACTCTAATCAAGTTACCAAATTTTTCCTGGTCTCAGCTTCATATTTTGAAGATGAAATCATGAATTCCATGGCCTCTATGCTAAGATTTTTCTCTCTGAAATATGACTTACAGGAAAAAGATTATTTATTATCTACTAGTTCTACTGGGCAGTGATTCTATGAATCCATATCAGAAAGTTCCCTTCAGAAAGGAAAGATCAACGATAACTATGCTGAGAAGATCAAATGAAACCATAAATCTTAAAATAGTTTGCTAGTTGTAGTATGTTCTAGGAAAAAGAGGCTGGAAAAGATTTTGTGGTTATTATATATCATAATTATCACTTCTTCCTCTACCCTCTTCCTCATCAAAAGCCTAGGACAATTTAACCTCAGTTTGGAGCTGAGATGGGGCAAGTCCCTGAAGATGATTTTACTTTTGTCCCATTATATAAACTCCAGTATCTCAGAATCTAACTATATGTGAAGATAGGGCTTTTTAAAGAGATGATTAAGTTAAAATGAGGCCATCAGGGAAGGCCTCATAATTCAATCTGATTGGAGTTCACATAGGAGAGGAAATTTAAATACCTAGCACACCAAGTTGGCGTGTACGCCCACAGAAGAAAGACCCTGCAGGGGACACACTGAGAAAGTTTCAATTGCTAGCTTAAGAGAAGGGCCTCAGAATAAGCCATATCTACTGACACCTTGATCTTTGACGTGGGGCTTCCAGACTGTGAGAAAATTCATTTTCTCTATGGTTTTTTTGTCATGGAAACCCCAGAAAACTAATGTAGATGTAGCCTATATTTTTAATGGATTATGATTACTACATGATTAACTATATGTCAGAATTCATACAATTGTATAAGTATAAAAGATGGCTTTTAGAGTATAGAAATCATATCTCAATAATTCTGGTTTTAAAAATGCTACTAGTTAGAATTTTAAAGTTTTAACAGGTATAGTAATATCACTGTGAAGAGCTTCCTAAATATGACTTTTTAAAAATCTCATTAGAATGGAATTAAATAACTAAAAAATACCATTCTTAAAGATTTGCTTTGATTTTTCTATGAAGATGGGGTCACAATAAACAGTTGACCCTCTGCATCTGTGAGTTTCACATCTATGGATTCAAAATATTGTGGATGCAAACACAAATTAGTCCTAGAATGGTTGCAGCTATACTGAAAATACACAGATTTTTTTGCCATTACTTCCTAACGGTGCAGCGTAACAATTATTTACATAGCATTTACATTATTTTAAGTATTATAAACAATCTAGAGATCTACAGTACATGATTTAAAATACATGAGAAGACATATGTAGATTATATACAGATATTATAGTCATTTTATATAAGGGATTGAACATTCCCAGATTTTAGTACCCTGGGAATTAACTATAACACAATCTCTATTACTATGGGGTTTTTTGGTACTATTCATTTGTTCATAAATATTTATTGGTTCAAAAGCATACAATTTAAAACTGTATAGTAATCCATATCTATTAATATTAACTGTCAACTTATAGTCCTTTTTATTTGAAGGTTCCTAAGTGTTTTGTTGATAAAATTATCAGTATTCATAATCATCAATAACTGAAATGCGTAACTCTAGCAATAACAAATACACATTTTTATTTTTAAGGGATGGAGCTTTCTCTGTGTAAAATATATTACATGTAAAATATTTACCTGTATTTTGTATCTGTATTTATTTGTATTTTTGTATTGTTATTCAGATGGAGGTGCTTTGTTCCTGTTACTGATTTTATCAAGCTGGTTACACATGATGATAACTAGTATGATCATTCAAGCACACAGCATCCCTAATTCAGAAGTGCCATTCATAACACTGAAGTGAGACATTTGGTTACTCAGCTTTTAAATGCCACAGTCAAGGTCAAAGTTAAAGCTAAATAGACAATTTTGCCAATTACTTACTGAAGAAAAAAATTAGTACATTGCTTTATGCATGAACTGAATTTGAATAAATTGTGTAAGTTAATCAAGTTTAAAAAAGTGAATCTATAAATACAGAAGTGCATATGCCATCATTTTGTTACATGAATAAAAGTACCAACATTACCTATGTGTTGTTCTCATCCATATAAACAAACAATCTGTAAATACACATGCTTAGGACCATTGCTGCAATGATCTCAATGATCTGATTTAAAGTCCCCAAAATTCAGCTTCCTGATACAATTGACCCTTTCCATGGTAAGTTTCTGAAGCTACAGTACAAAAACTATGCAACTATTCTTGCAAGGGTGCGGCTTTCCTTTTTACTGCCTAGAGATTTCTTTGGACAACTCCTGATAATTTATAAGAAATGTTCAGCAAGGTATCTTTGCCAGCAGGACTGGCACCCTTTCTGGGCCCGCTGTAACTTCAGGACAAATGCTTTAATAATCGGCCTGTTTGCTGTCTCTTACCCTTTATGCTTTGCTCTAAAGGCATTTGTTTTTTAAATCCAGTTGAGGAAAGCTCTGAACAAAGCTGCTTTTTCCATGACTCTTTCCATGGCCTGCCCACGGGTCAGCATTTCATGATGCCAGTGCCTCAAAGCATAATTATTAGATGACTTATTTCCTCCCAAGGCAGCACAAGCTGTTTCCTTCTTTCATAAGGTGAGATGTGTGCGGTATTCCATAATTAGACAAGTAGGGAAAATCACTACTTAGTACATGTACAGCACAGAACACAAAATTTAACAGCAATTAGTAACAATATAATTGAAGTCAGAATAGCCAATTTGCTAGTATGAAAATCCCAGTCATGAAAATGTTTCTTCCTTTTCTCTATAACAACTGTCATATACAAATAATAGAGAACCTCAGATTAAGCAATCTTGTATTAATATTTTTAATTGCTTCCATGTATAGCCTTTGACTTCATGTAGGGTAAAAAAAATTGTGCAAAAGTAGCCCAGCTGATCATATAAGGGAACTATCACTCAGATAATGAGGTTAGTTAGAGCAATCCTAAAGTTAAGGAGGTGCATGTTACAAAAAAAGAAACAAATTTCAATTGATCCAATTCTAGTCTAGATCATCTTCATCCTAGCTCTGAGGCACTGAGCAAATCTATTTCCCTGTCTGAGCTTCAGCTTCTTGTTACAAAATAGAGAAAGCAATATGTAAAAGTACTTTGCTATCCAAATGTACGAGCTCACCAACAACAGAACTGTAACCTGGCTTCCCATCGAGTCCATGGTGAGAGCAGTTATGTGTCTGGTGCTATGATGTAGATGTGGCTAAAGATTTGTTGGAAATAGACCTACTAAGAGGTTTCACTCCATGTCTCATAAGAGTAATTTTCCATTCTCCACGCTTTCTGTCTTTGGAAAGGAACTTTTCCAAAAATTATTTGAAGTCACAGAATATGCACAGCTGTTTCTTTGAATAAGTGTTTTTCTATTACAGACATCAAATCGCAGACCTAGGTGGACAAGCTCATGTTCTATAGGGAATAAGTAGTAGAATCCTTCATGGCAAGTGGGTGTTCTTATTGGTCTCAGTATAATATTTAGATTTTTTCCCCTCCAATGAATGCATAGCAATATCAAATAGAGGTATAATTAATTGCAGATACCACATTGTAAGAATTAAAAAGTCAAATACAGAAATTTAGGCAAACGTTTGTGAAGTAAAGAGAATGTGGCAGTATGGTTTAAAAAAAAAAAAAAGAGGAAATAGAGTCCTCCCTGGTAGCACAACAGATTAAAGCACAGTGTTATGAAGCTATCTTCAGCCACTGCAAAGAAGTTCGATTCCCAATCCAGGAGGTAACCCACATGGAGCGTCAGACCTCTCCTGACCCGCCCGCTGCTCCCCTCAGTAGTGCACTTCACTCAATCTTCCTGTTCTGCTTCCAACTCCGTCTATGGTGAATTCTCTCACTCCCCACACCTCTGGCCTGTACCCCAGTTCTTGTATACATAAATATTTTTTTTTAAAAAGAGGAAATATTAAATATAGATATAGAAAAGTAACTTAAACTGAACATAAAGAAAATTTTAGACTTTAGTAAAAACCAGTACAAACATTCACGGAGTAAAAAATAATCTTGGGAAACAGTCAAGAGTGTACTTGAGTTTAATCAAATTATTAAAACCTTCAAGACCCCCTAGAGTTCTACTAAAAAGCTCTTGTTGAAACCTGTAATAGATAGAGCATTGTGTGAGGAAGTAAAGTACAGGAGAAGGAGTGGATAATGCAGGTTTGAGATCCAGCAATGCTACTGAGTTACAGGACCACCAGCACCATACTCGATTTCTTTGGACCTGATTTTTGCGACTATAAAAGGAATGGTTAATCTAGATCAAAAGTAGCAAAATTATGGTCTGTGGGATGATCATCAAATCAAATGAACTAAAAGTTAAACATTTTGGAAACATGACATAAAAAAAAAAAAAAGAACAGGACAGGAGCTGAATAACATAAGGAACTAACTACCATGATGGAGCCTGGGTGAACTGGTGGTGGGAATTTCACAGGGAAATCACACATTGTACAAAATGAAAGATAATATAATCAATATGTATTTTTAATTTTTTTAAAAAAATCTAGAATTTGGGATTACTTTGAAAATTTGGAGTAGCATTTAATGTTACTAAATGTTAGCAAAAACATCAGGGTGATTAGCTAGATCATTCATTTTCATCAAGATATTTTGTTCTCCTATAGACAATCTCCAATTTCCTGAATGTCAGCAATAGCTTGGATTGATCATCTCTTCCATCTCTCTAGCGGTGCCCAGGTTCCACTTATGTAAATTACCACAAGTACTAGACCATTTACACTACCTCCCTGTAGAGTACTCTATCATCTCATTCAGTTCCCAGACTCCACAATTCTTTGCACCTGGATGAAAAGTCCCATGCAGTGAGTTATCTTCTTCCTCTGTTATTTCAATCAGCCATTAACTAGAGAAAAACACGTAAAGATTTGTATCTAGAAATTAAAACTAACATACTGAGGATTTGAAAACTCCTTTAAAAAATAAACGACCTAAAAATAAATAAATAAATAAATAAATAAATGTACGACCTAACTTCCACTCTCACATGTTGCCATGGTATTTACTTTAGCTTTCGGTTCATCCACTTTGCTTCTTGTCCAACTTGATTTCTGTTTTACAGTCACATTTACATAGACTTTCCACAGTAATTAATTTCAAAGCATAACATTAAGCTGGTTCTTTGAACTGAACACATCAGAAACTTAAAATGTTTACTTAATGAGAATAATAGCTGGATACCAAAGATGGAAATTTTGAAGCTTCTTAGACAAACCTGAAGAATTTCCTACACACACTAAATCTTTATCTTCGAGCATCTTTTGAAGCTACTTCCATAAAAGGAAATCTATTCTATTTTGACCAGACTGCACACAAACATGAGGTTAAATATGTTTGCCTGACACTTTTCAATACTCCTGCTTTGAATGCAGCAGTTTGTTTTGATGCCATATTTCTTTCAAAGGATGTGCTTTATAAGAAGTTTAAATTCATCAAAATACCTATGAGCAAAAATTTTTAGTAGAAAGTGTTAGCTTACTGCTTACATGCTTTTGAATGTGAGAGATTTTACCATATGCTGCCATATCATTTAGATTATGTTTAAGTGATGCCAAAAATCTGGAGGAAAAAAGGGAGATCCTATTATCTATATGCTTTATTTGCAAGTCACCAAATAGCTGGCTCTTCAGATCACCCAGCTGTGTGGTACCACACAGCTAAAACATCTGGGTGATTAGTTAAATTATTCATTTTCATCAAGATATTTTGTTCTCCTATAGACAGTCTTCAAGCTATGTGGATGTGCATAGTATATATGTATGTGTTTACTTGTGCATATGTGTTTCTAAAACGACAGTTTTTTTTTTAAGATTTATTTATTCATACAGAACTGGGGTACAGGCCAGAGATGCAGAGGGTGAGAGGATTCACCAGGGACAGAGTGGGGAGCAGAACAATGAAGTACACTGCTGAGGGGAGCAGCGGGCTGGTCAGGAGAGGTCTGCCACGCCATGTGGACCTCCTCCAGGGCAGGCGGGGATTGAACTCATGCAGAAGTGGCTTAAGCTTCTTAGTGCAGTGCTTTAACCCTCTGCGCCACCAGGGAGGGCCTCTAAAATGATAGTTTTAAGCAAATGCTTCAAATACAAAATGCAGGGTCAGAATTCCCTCCCTTCCTGCTGGACATTTTTAATATTCACTGGCTTTTTTCAATAAATGTTCCTCCCACCCTCAGAGTCACCTAAGGTAGCAGAGAGGAGGTCAGCCCCTGAAAGGAAAGGAGGAGACAGTGCTCCCATGCATGGTAATGCAGGACACTCTGCCCTGGTCATGTGCAAAATCCTGGTGGATGAGATACCTGTATAGAATCAATACCCAGACGCTACAGGGAACATAACAAAATCCAAAGTTACAATTTAAAGATTTTGCACATGGTTTACTGTCTTTACCTGCACCATTTTGATTATTTCAATCACTCTGTGGTCTATGAAGCAACAATCATTATTCTCTGCTCCTTCCCTATTTTTATGAATAAGGGGGTTCAGAAAAGTTCATAACTGGTAAGTGATAATGTTGACATTTGAAGACAAGTCTGTCTCACTGCAAATGTACCTCTTAATAATACAGCCACAACAGTCTTGTCAGGGTGGCATCTGGTTTGGCCACCAATGTGCCAATGGAGCACTTTCAAAGCATGTCACTCCAGGCCAGAGAGTAGTGCTGGTTAGGCCTCCTCCTGGCAAGATCATAAGAGCAGAATCTGTACAGCCACCCCTGTGCTAATCCAAACAATCATTATTGAGCCTTTAGTTAATTTCCTAAAATCTTTGAGTAGGATTAGAGCAGAGAAGGCTGAAGTTACCCAGTTTTACATCCACAACTCGTGTCATCTGAATCAATAAGTTGGACTAGGCATGACCTGAGTTGCTGAGATTGCAGGTGACATATTTCTTGAATTTTGTAACAAGTTAATCTCAAATACTATAGTATAGTCTCTCCTTGTCAGTCAATGTTTTGAGAAGAACTTTGTAAAATTAGGCTGCTGAAGTCCATGAGAGACTGTGGGCTCACCTACCATCTTGGAATGTTTAAACTACTGGAGTTATGGATGGTGGATGGCTGCTCTGGTATTTCTGTTTCCTCTGCTACTCTTAATAGATCTCCATTAAACTCTGCATCAAAGATGGTACTTCTCCCCCCACCCTCACCCCCACTGGAAAAAAAGTGCATGTTTTCTCTCTTGGATTCTAAGCAGGCTTCATATGTCACATCATGGTACCATGAGACAATAGAAAGAATTGAACACAGAACACTTTTGAAACCAAACAAGCAAATAATTGTCATCCCAATTATTTCATTATGGCTGACAATAGAATAACACAATAGACTAAATGGCTCCCAGCATGGCAGGACAATCATAAAAAGACTCAAGACATAAAGAGTATTTCTCAGAGACAGCAGAATTCATACAATATGTCATGTACAGTAAAACCTTGTTATTCTGATCACAGGTCTTTTCCCCCTAAATAATATGTAATTCAAAACAATTCCCATTTCTCAACAGCTTGGACTGTCTTATTGTGATTTTATTAAAACACAAGCTCTTTGTAACCTGACTAATTCAAAGTCAAATTTTACCAGCCCCTTACATGGTAACTCAGGCATTTTCCTTTTACCCTGACTCATCTCTTGGGCTCCATCTACCCTCAGATCATTTTCATAATGCTAGTGTGCAGAGTAAAATAAAATCACCATGCTGGATGATGAGAATATATGCTGAAAAATGTAGGTTAAATATTCTATAAAACAAGATACTGGAGCAGACTGATCTAAGAACATATCCTTTTCTAAGATGTTATGAGACTTCTGGAAGCATATGAATGTAGGTTTATGAGCATGGAATACAAGCAAATACCTGAGTTAATTACCCAGATTTGCCACTTACTGTTTATGTCTTTGGGTAAGTTGCTAGCTAATCAGCAGCTTCATCATTTGTTAAATGGGGATAAAATAAATACCACTCTCATTGGAGTGGGTGGTGATTAAATGACATAATTTATAGGATATATTTAGAATTGTGTTCAGCACATAGTAAATATTCAATAAATACTAACTGTTGTGACTCATCCCCATTTACCAAAAAGGACTTACCAGGTTGATTTCTCCATGTGAAAACACGAAACATAAACGGCACCAAACACAATAGGAAACTACACTGATTGAAAGCCATGTACTTGATATTAAAAAATCATATCATTTATTTCACTGAAACCTCATCAAAATCATGTGGGAATGAAATATTTTCTCCCATCTTAGAAATGAAGAAACTGAGAAATAAAGAGGCTTGGCAATTTGTTCATGGTCACAAAGAATATATTTTTTTTACTATTTCCAGCCAGGAAAAAGTCCAAATGAGTAACATGAGCCATTTTCCTTGGTACAAATCCTTTCTCCACAATCATTTTCAAGCTACCAATATGTCTTCACCACAGAGCTGGGAAGAGCTCTTCATAGCATCTCTCAGGAAGCAGTGATATGGGGAGAATGTTGTCAGCTTACTCAATTTCTTCACAGTATATTATGTCTTTCTAATCCTGAAGCTCCACACTAATTTGAATGCTAAGTAAGTGACATACACACTCCTTTGTAGGGTAGGTAAAGATTGCTCAGGTTTTTGTGCAGTTGGCCTCTGGGCCTTGAATGCAGGAGGCACTTGGGAGTGTGAGCTTGGGGTACACATGCCTGAAGGTGGACACCTGGAGTATGGTGTAGGCATGTGTAAGCAGGCATACCTGAGCCTGGAGGCTGTGCCTCTAAGGGTGGCATCAGAGAGGACCCTGCCACAGAGAGCAAAAGAAAGTAGCAGATAGTGGTAGGGAGACCACGAGTGACCTCAGAGTGAGCCCAGAGAGAATGAGGTCTCACCAGGGGCTGGGAAGCCTAAAACTCCCCCTACCCCTCCCCCCTCCCCCCAACCCAGCTGCCCTGCATCTGTTTGTCTCACTAAAATGGTGGAGAAAAGTTCATTAAAAGCCTGAAAAAGGAGCTACAAAGACACTTTGCCAAAGAGGAAATGCAGATGGCCAGAGGCATTTGAAAAAAATGTTCAACATCACTTGTAGTAAGGGAAATGCAAATTAAAACCACAATGAGATACCATCTCATACCAGTGAAAATGGCACATCTTAAAACAACTAGCAACAACAAATGTTGGAGAGGATATGGAGAAAAAGGAGCTCTCCTGCACTGCTGGTGAGAATGCAAACTAGTCCAACCACTGTGGAAAGCTGTTTGGAGGTTTCACAAAAGGCTAAAAACAGAGATTCTATATGACCAGTGGTCCTACTTATATACCCAAAGGACAAAAAAACATCAATTCCAAAGGGCACCTGCACCCCCATGTTTATAGCTACTCTATTTACCACAGGGGAAGATGTGGAATCAATACAAATACCCAAAAATAGAAGACTGGATTTAAAAGATGAGGTAATATACACAACAGAATATTATTCAGCAATGAAAAAGATAAAGACATGACTTTTGCAGCAACATGGATGAAGCTGGAAGGGAGCATGCTTGGTGAAATAAGCCAGAAAGAAAAAGGAAAATATTGAGGGTTTTCACTCATAGCAGGAGCATAAGAGGTGGGGGTGGGGGTTAAGGGGGGAGGCGGATGTAGAGAGAGAGAAACAAATATAGTAGAGTAAAAATTAAAACAATAAATCACTACAAACCAGAAACATCTTATGGGCATAGAAAGGGGAATGGGATCAGAACTGAGGTGGGAAGCATGCACTAGACTACGGTGATGGAACATGGGTGAATTGGTGGTGGGAAGTACATGGGCATTACAAATGAGATGAAAAAATGCAGAAAATTAAAAATGATGTAAAAAACTTTTAAATATAAGTTTCTTTAAGCCTGAAAAAGGGCCCTCCCTGTTGGTGCAATGGGTTAAAGCACAACACTATGAAGCTACCATAGCCACTGCAGCATGAGTTTGATCCCCAGACAGGGAGCTGACCTCTATACTGCAGAAGACCTCCCCTGACCCACCGCTGCTCCCCTCAGCAGTATATTTCAGTAGATCTGCCTTTTCTGCTCCCCACTCTGTCTCTGGTGAATCCTCTCACACCCTGCACCTCTGGCCTGTACCCCAGTTCTGTATGCATAAAAAAATTTAAAAAAAAAAAAAAGCCACTGAGTACTCCAAGACTCACCTTTACCCATCTGCCCAGATCCATAGAGAACCTTCCCTGTGCCTTGTTGCAAAAACACCCTTATAAAGCATATCTGATGTTCAAAATTCAGGTTTTGTTTTCTTCATTATGTACATTTGACTAGAAGTCTGAATGAGATTATTAAGTATGTACCCATTTTCTAATTACTAGTGGAAGGAAATAATTGTTTCACCTCAAAAGGCTTAGAACTAATGTGTTTTTCCTGTCTATTCTATGTGTTCCATGGTTATTGCAATTTATTTGCAATATATAATGAACATGTTTTTAAAAACAGGGTTTTTTCCCTCTTCATTTATATATTAAAACTTGTCTTCAACAATGGATGAATTTCCTAGTTAGTTGGTATGTTTAAAAATATTTGCATTGCACAATTACTATATATGATTATGCTTTCTTTCTTATTGAGTATTTTATGCAAATTAGTGTTTCTCAGTTGAAATTGTTGGTTCACTTCTGCTAGCTTATTAATAACACATTACCAGATGTTTTTAAATCTCTCCATATATTTCCAATTCTTGATCAAGCCTGACAAACAGAATTTCACCCAAAGAGGCCTTCTTTCCAATCTTAGAGTATGCATTAACTTGGCAATGTAAAATTTCACTGTAAGAATAAATAAGGAGATTCTCAGTATCTGACCTCTTTAGTGTGACATTTTGTCTGTCATAAAGAAGTTATATGAATTTATTCACAGATAATATGCAGTAGCAAGCACTGTAAATGTGAATCTGTGCATTCCCCCAAAATAATAGGAGGTTTTTTTCCACTTTCAAAAATCTCTGTGCCTCTGGGCTTGAACAGACTCCACCACTTTTCAGCTGCCATTGGTGGCTCTGGTTGAGTCAAGGTTGGCCTCCAACAGGGTCTCCAACAGCACTGAGGACAAGTCAAAGGGTGAGGAGGACTGTCATGCACTAGCCATTCCCTCTCAGATCTGCAAGATCAGGAAGATAAAGCGTGAGATGAAGGTAAGGGTTGACCTCGGTATTACATTTCTTGCATTCTTTTAGTACCCTACTGGAGGAGCTTCACTCTTTGAGGGTCTTGGCTAACGGCTCTTTGCTTTCTGCTACTGTGTTAAGAATGTCATATTATCACTAACACATGTCTTCATTATCAATGAAAACTGCACTATCATATATATTGACACTGTTGAGATCCTGACCAATTGAGATGTTAAATGTATTGACATTGTAATGATGCTGATTGATGGAAAGGTGGGGGTAATTGAAAATGAGCAAGTTATCAATTAAAAAGTGTCACTTGTTTATGAAGCCACATAACAGACATGAAAGACAAGGACAGATAAAACCCAACGCTGCAGAAGTAGCTCCTAAAGCAAAACTAATAAGTAGTCCTGACACAACACCTTTGAAAAGTGACGTAAATAGAGGAACCAAGTTTGAGGCAATATTCCATGCTCTGAAATCAGCTGTAAGGCTTGGTGAAAGCTACAGGGATGTCTTCTTGAGAAACAGCAATTCCCCTGCTTGCAGATGGATGGCCACCGGGAGCTTTCTGGAATGGGGCCCACATTTTCTGTGCCAGCCTCCTGGATTTTTTTGTGATGAGGTTCATTACCTTCCCCTTTGTGTTGCCAGTTAAAATTCTAGACCTATATTATTATGTGGATTCTCCCCCCACCCCACCCCACCCCCGTAAACTCACATTGTGGTTATACGCATTTGGCTTGAGTATAAGTAAAAGTTTCTTGCTTTGTGGAAGTTACCACTCTCAAGATTCCAAACCTGATAAAGCACTGAGAATGAGCCATGACTGACTCAAAGAAGAGGTTATTCAAATGGGGAATTTCATACCCCCATTCATACCATAACGATTTTGATGGGAGGACATCTCCCCACTCTTGATGCTTGGCTCTCTACACATTTAAAGCACCACCTCCAGCTGATCCTTCCTATCCACCACCTTATCTTCACCTTTCTTTTCCATATAACCCCTAAACTTTAATCCTCCAAACACCAGAAGTCTGCTCCTTTCAACAGGGAGTAGTATCAGTTTCTTTCTCTTAGGATACCAACAGCAATACTTACTGAACAATCACCATGGTTTGGCCTAAGTTCTAAATGTTTTACACACATCAAGTGATTTTACCTTCCTCTGCTCTTATTGAGCAGCACGAAGAACTAGTATGCTTGTCTATAGGGAAGAAAACCAAATACAGAGAGATTAAGTCATCAGCCAGGTGTCCAAAGCTGATGGTGGCAAGTCCTGCCTGTCTGTCAGGCTGGCCTCGAACGAGTCCCCTGGACCAACACACTGTCCTTTGCTGCAGTCTGTCATATTTATCCCTTAACCTCTCATTTTTAAACTGAGAAATTGTATTAGATCCTCTCCCAGCCTGTTCACACACTGTCTCTGAGTTCTTTACTGAGTTGGTCACAGCCCCTTCTCTATTAACTCCATGGCAGAAAATATGTTTTGATCATCTGTGTCAGCGCCTTGTCTTGTGCTTACAGGACATAGAATCAGACTTTCCTCCCCACTAGTGGAAAGGGTTGACTATTTTTAACAAGTCCTTCTTGTTCAAGAGAACAAATTGCAAGGAGGAGTTTTTACTCAATTTCATTATAGAACTAGGTTACATCAGGAGACCTGTGTCTATTTCTGCCTGAGCTGTTATTTCTCTGGGGATCCAGAAGAGTTTTAGCCTTCTCTTCCTGTGGGAAACACATGCAAAAGAACTGCTATCAGGTGACCTTTTAGAAAAATATATGGATATAGATTGTTTGCATTCACTTTATAGTTTTTACTTAGCATGTACAGAGGAAACGTGAGAAAGGGTACAGTTGGACAATTTATTTAAAGAAAGTAAAAATGGCCCTCCCTGGTGGTGCAGCGGGTTAAAGCACAGCACTGAGAAGCTAACGCTGCTTCCGCATGAGTTCGATTCCCGTCTGCCCCGGAGGTGACCACATGGTGCGGCAGACCTCTCCTGACCCGCCCACTGCTCCCCTCAGCAGTGTACTTCGTCCATCTGCCTGTTCTGCTCCCCACTCTGTCTCTGGTGAATCCTCTCGCTGCCCCTGAGCCTCTGGCCTGTACCCCAGTTCTGTATGTACAAATAAATAAATCTTTAAAAAAAAAAAAGAAAGTAAAAATGAAGAAAAAGTTGACTTTTTAGAGCATTCAAAAAGTAACCTTATAAACAGATATGCATAGAAAACAGTTTCATTTGTGCAGACAACAGATACCAATTATCAAGCTTCCTAAAACACCAATCCCTAATTCTGTGTTTTAACACATATATAGAAGGTGGGTACTGCATAGTGAGTTGGTAATGTTGCTTGTGTAAGATTTACTAAAGTAGTTGCTTTTGCTTTTGTTTCACGCATAGTAGTGACCACTGCACATAGTTTATGGTTTAATTTTCACAAGCAGGTCTCTGTGCAACTATTAATCCCATATTTCAGAGGAGGAAACTGAGGAGGGCGAATATCTCACCCAAGGTCATGCAACTGATAAGTTGGTAGAGTCATGATTTAGATTTGCCTGGGCACATAGCCACAAACTCTTCACTGACTCTTTACTAACAAAACTTTTTAACAACCACTAGGCAGAGAGAAGAGGATAAATAAAAGGCACTTTCTGCTTTCAAGGAGTTCCCTGGTTGAGCAGGATATTCAGAAGTAACTACAATTTAAGGCAGAGTAAAGTCCATCAGCCAAGAGGAAAATGTCATGGAAGGGAGCTAAGAAGAAGAAAAGAACATGTCTAGCTATAGGGGCCTTCGCTTCATGGGCAGGTAGCATTTGAACTGAGGCCCATGGGATTTAACCCAGAAGGACGGAAGAGAGAGAGCATCCAAGTCAGAGGAAATGGTGGATGCCAAGGCCCAGAGGGGCAGATGCCAAAAGGGTGTGTCTGTGAGAACCTTAGAAAAAGGATAAAAAAACCATTTACCTCAATTAAATAAAATAATAACTGATAAAAATAAAACCAACTCATGTGATCCACTCTGTTAACAGGGCTTATAAAAAGGGATTAAGAACACAGACAACAAATGAGTTAATTTCAGAAAGACAGTAGAGGAGTCTTTGTATGCTCCTGAATGTCACAGTAGGAGACTGGTTATTCTTCATGAACAATGTAAAACTATCAGGAGAGGGTCACAATCCACGATCTGAGTTTTACATTGACTAGGAAGTTAGTCGTAGCACAGGTTGACATGTGGAGAAACCCACGGACAGAAGGCTGATAAATGGTTCCAGCAAGAAGGAATGAAAGCCCAGGTAAAGGTCATAGGATTAGCATGGAGAAAGGGCATGGATTGCACAGAGCTAAAGCGCAGAAGAAATTCCCCTCCCCCTATTATTCCTCCTCTATGTCATTGGAGGAGGCACAAAATTCTTACATTGATTGAAAGAACAATGGGTATGAATAGTGCCTCAACAGGACAGGAACAAAAAATACTTAATTATTCTGACATTTTTACCTGTACGATCAACCTCTGATATTCCCAAATATTTACATGGAAGTTTCCAATATTTACCTATTTTGAATAAATTATACACACTCTAACTTAATACCATATTTTTTTGCTTTTTATTCAAGTTTCTTGGGGTAGAGGGGGGAGGTTATATAGATAAACTCAGGACTTCTGTCTTTAGATTGCCAAACTAATGCTTCACAGGTTAGTGGCTAGCTATTCCAACTTTCTGCTCTGACCAGTGGTCCTCTTACACTCCTCTAAACCTAAGCAATGTTGGTAGTTCCCTGAATTTTGCAGAAAACAAATTTAAAAAAGAATTATAGAGTCTGGCCCTGCACCAGTTTCATAGTTTGAAAGACCTTCACTAAGTTTGATAGCCATTCCAAGAAATTAAAAAAAAAAAAAAGGAATCTCAGCAAAATATTTTGTGATGAGCAGTGTGGCCAGAGGGGACCAATAAAAACAAAGCCCTCTCTTCTGCCCTCTTCTTCCCAGAACAGAGAGAATCCAAAAGAAAATGAACCACATGTGTCCACTCCCAGGCTCACCCTTTCTATAAACCCAATGGGGAAAGGAAGGGAAGGTCAGATAAAATCCTCCCAAAGTTTCCTCTTCTGAGAATGGAGTCTCTCTCAATGGAGGTACACACAGATCCAATTTAAATGAGCATTACCTTGTAGGAATTATGTCCATGATGTACTGTTAACTGAAGTGTTGAAAGGCAGGATTAGGCAAAGGAAGTATATACCCGCCACAAAATGTTGGCAACACTGACCTCTTGTAGGTGGGATGATGACTATTTTTTTATTTTATATATAATAGTTTATTTTTACATCATTTTGTGCATTTTGAATGTAGATTATTTTTTAATCTTCCTTTTCTTTACCTGAAATTTCTGAAGTATCATTCAAAAAGTAAAAAAAAAAAAAAAAGTTTTCCAACAAGAAAAAGTCATTTTCATTTAAAAATTGTAAATGTATCAATGAAAATTACATCACCACAGCTAAGTGTTTTGTTTTCATGGCACAATAGTTTGGGAGCAATGTCAGATTTACCAAAGGGCAGTGCCAGGACACTCCTGGGCACTCTGGAGCACCTTCCTGGCTCAGCAGCCCCACTCCTGACGCTATCCATTCCTGTCCAGCATCACTGCCCACAAATATGACATGTGGCCTCATAAACAGATTCCAAATTTCCTTCAGCAGCAATGACCAGAAAAACAAAGATTTGTCTTAATTCTTTTTTCTCCAAATAAGTCTGTCCAGACTTTCTGAAAACCAGACAAGATTCACTATCCTTACTCGTTAAAACTGTGCCCTGCTGGTGACCAAAGAGGCCACATACTCATCACAGAGATGCCTTTGCTTTGACCATGTTTACAAAACTCCTTAGTAGCAAAAACTTTCATACTGAAATGTTGCTCTGTCTTCCCATGATCAGCCTGTTACCTTCCTGGTGTGATTTATCACCATCACATGAAAGAGCAAGACACTGAAAAGAGTGTACCACACCCACTCTTTCTCCCCACTATGTTTACCTCTCTAGCTCAGCGCCAAATAAACAAACCATAAAACTGTAAATCTCTTTCAAGACTCTGTGTCCTTTGTAAGCAAATCAGTTACAAATGGAATGCATCTCAAATTTAATTTACTGATGGCCATGTACTAGAATGAGGTCAGAATGTGATTTTTCAAAATGTTAAATCATTTTGTCTATTGTCACTGCCAAAGCATCTCGTTAACCCACAGCACATTTCAAACTATTTTCGTTAACTATTCTCTTTAAGTACCAAGAGCGATTATTATAACTTAAATTAGAAGTAGAATATTCAACTTTAATTTTCTTCTAATAATAGGTCATTTTAAAGAGATCAAAGTGATTTCTAGATCAGACAGATAGAAATGATACCTCTTTAGGATTAGGCTGGGTCTTTAAAAATAATAAAGGAACCAGAAAATATACTAGTAATCCTTCTCCCACTAACCTTTCTCTTTAACTTCATTGTTGGGGGAATAGGTAAAAGAGAAGCTGCTAGCACCAATTCCAGGTGCTTTCCTTACAGCTGAGCTGGCTGAGCTCTCTGGCTCAGGAACAGGGCTAGGAGAATTAAAGAATAAAAGAAAGTCCAGAATGCCATCGACATGATTTCCCCAGAAGCCCTTCCCTGACACCGGGAAGCACCATCTTCTCACCCCCCACTGTGCTGAAACCAATCTGCAGTTTTGGTTTCACCAGAAAGGTAAGGAACTGTACAATCTTCATGTTCAGTTGTCAACTGTAGTTTCATCTTTATCTTAGATGATCCTTAAGCAAAAGAAAGACAGCAAGCTCTTTTACCAAGCTCAACTCTGAACACAGTAGTTGATTATCTCACTTTCACTGTGACCACCTAGGGTCTAATATATTTTATGAATGGCAACCACCATCACATTGCAGGCAGGACTATCCTAAAGAACTATTTGATAAGTCAAAGAAAGAGTGATAACTTGGGTCCTCCCTGGTGGCACAGGGGGCTGGAGTGCTGCACTGTGAAGCTAAGCCAAGCCCTGGCCGCTTCAGTGCAAGTTCAATCCCCAGCCCGGTGATCCACAAGGTGCAGCGGACCTCTCCTGTCTCATCTGCAGCTCACCTCAGAGGTGTACCTCATCGATCTCTGGCCTGTATCCCAGTTTTGTATGTACAAATAAATCAATAAATCTTTAAAAAAGAAGTGCTAATTTAAATGTCCAGGAAAGCCCAGGGGGTAACTAAAAGAGTGATTCAAACTAAGGGTCAGCTGTAAGGAGAGACATGACTGAGAAATAGAGCATAACTTCCATCAGAGTGGACTGGTGAGTGTGAATAAGAGTTCAGAGCTATTGAATCTTTTGGTTTTTTCCATAGTTGAGAGGCCTGTCATCTTTCTTGGATATTTAAATGTATGTATCAGATGAACAGGGAGGTTCCACAGTTAAGTGGGTACTTTCAAAACAGATTCAACTGATAATTAGAACACCGTACACCCTGAAACCAAAATCAAACACCCAACAAGTGCTAGGAATCAACTCCAAAGACCAGTCAAATATCCAAAAGTTTTCCATTTCTATGCTCAAAAGAGTAGTGTATTATCACACAGCAATGAGTTTCAGGAAATATTTTGGGGCAAGAGTTAATATTCCTCAGATTATATACAATAGATACTGTCTAAATGGCTTGTCCTAAGGCACAACTGGGAAGATGGTTCTACTTGAACCAACCACAACTGCTTCAAAAAAAAAAAAAAGCAAATGAAACAACTGGGGGGAATAAAGGATTCTATGTTCAAAACAATTAATTTCATGCTAGTCTCCCTGATCCTGAAACACTCAACTGGAGGTGCCATCTATCTGTATGGTGTAAAACCCTTTATTTGCTTTATTTATGGCACAAATCTAAGTTAATGACAAATCTCTACTCCCAATTTCTGCCATGTACACCCAGCCATCCTATACTATATCATTTAGGGAGTCATTAAGAGGAAATGATCCAGGCAGACCATCCCTTCTTCTGCAAGAATGACACCGTTCTTAATAACATATGACCTGTTAAATTAAAAAATACATTGTTGTCCCAAAAATGATGTCTAAGTTCCTTCCTTGTGGCAGATGCCTTAAAATCTGGAAAAACAACGATAGATAAAATAAAGCCTTTATTCTGTATACAGAATCCTAGTCTCAGTGTGTGTTGCCCTTATAAAAATCTAACCAAATGAGCATGTGAGAATAAAACACATATATGAACAAAATACTATGGTGTGACAGGCATAGGAGTCACTAGTTCTGCACAGGAGGTAAAGAAAGGGACATATGAACTAGGTTGTAAATGACTGAAATATAGGAAAGGCTGGCTCAGAAAATGACACCTGATTTAGAATTTCATATTCATAAAATGTAATATCTGGTTACCAAGTGAGAAGCAAATAATTTTTTTTGCTTTCTTTGTTTTCAACCTGGATTTTCTTTGTGGTTTGTTTTGGGTTGCTTTGGCTTTGTTTTCATGAAGAGCACTTGAAAGCTTTATAAATTCTCTTTACTAAGTCCTATTCTGCCCTTGAGTTTAGTTGGGGTCAAATTATAAATATTTCTCATTTCTTTCCCTAGCTAACTTTCTTTAAATAGGATACCATAAAGTGACACAATGACATTTAATAACAAACTCAATGCATAAAACTGCTGAAGTGTTTGAAAAATATAAAAGCTTTATGACAATACATATCAAATGATACAGAGTATGAAAAAATCCTGGAACATTAGCAAGATTGGCTAGAAATAAATCCATCATAAATTAAGCACATGTTCATACAAGTGGAATGGCAATTACATGGAAACAGACAGATTTTCAAAACCAATACTTTTTATGTTATTAGATTGATGTCCCAACACCATGGATGGCTCATTGTCATTTGATGCTTGTGCCAACCTATTTAATTCTTGAGACCTTAATTGTGGTACTTTCCAGGAGATGAACTATTGGTGAAAAATCATGAGCTTTATGTAATACAACAAACCAAGTGGGAAAAAAATCTGAGATTCTTTGAAAAATGAGAAAACATCATGTATTTTCAGATTTATCATGCCACATGCCTTCAAGATAATTATCATTTGTCATTTTGGTTTATACATGAAAAAATCTGATAAAAGATAGGCAAAATTAAATCAAATGCTTTTAGCAAGCACTTAATGAATTCCCCCTACTAATGTTTACATTGCCAGGCTATCTATTTGTACATCATCTGTCATTTGCTTCCAAAGGGTTCTATTTTCTGATATGATACTTACAGTGTGTTATGAATCAGCTAATTATACAATAACCTTTACCAGAAGCAAAACCAGAATTACATGGATTTCAGGGCAGTTATTTCTAATCTTCACTTTAAATTACATCTGTCTCTTAAGTCAGAAGAAGAAAAGAGCCACAATTGGTAAATAAGCCACCCACTGCTAAAGTAGTAGATGGATTTATTCTGTTGGACAACAATGGTTAATAAGAGCTGTAAAAGAAAAGATTTATATTTGTATAAACTGAATGCCATGTATAAACACAAGGTTTTTCCATTCCTTGTTAAAGATACAGATTGACCCAGGCTTATTCTGTATCCAGTGAACTGCTCATTATATAGAAAAATAGGCTCTAATGGGCTCTATAGCGCTTTTCCTGAAAAGGAAGAGAAGAAGATGTGGATAAATAATCCTCCATTTTCATACTTATTCCTGTAGATAAAAAGGTTCAGAACCTTCATTTTTCCTATTCTTCACAATAAGGCATCCACTAATTGCCTCTGTGATGAGAAATGTTCTGCCTTGATTTGTTCTTGCCTGTTGGACAAAATATGTCAAAGGATGAAATGTGTGCTCACTCTTTCCACTTCCTTGCTTCTCTGCCCTTATTCTCCACCTTGCTACCATTACAGTATCAGCACATGCATGATTCCCGAACACCAAATGTGTTGAAAAAGGGAGTGGGTTAGGGAGAATGAGTTCCTTCCTTCCATCATGTGTTATCACCAGGAGGGGAAGGTATTTGTTGTAACTTTGGTGGGTGGGCCATGTAGGTTAGCCCATATGTAGGTCTATGAACTGATTGTTCCCATCAGATGAGTTGGTGTGAGAGGAATATCCATTTCTTTGGGGAGATACTGTTAATGTGGTTTTGAAAAAAGGTACAGAGCTCTTTACCATAAGTTCTGTCACAGGGGTTTCACGGTG
>NW_004567104.1:14848699-14854128 GCF_000260355.1 Condylura cristata | reverse complement strand
TCTTCCTCAGGTGATTTTCTGGAGTCAGTTGGCCTCTTGCTATCATACCACTGTATCACACCACACAATCCATATGTGAATGCTAATAATTGCAGGTGTGCTGAGCCACACACAACATGAACATGTTCCAGTATGGACTTTCAGGATCCTCCCAGGAAATGATGTAAGAAGAGCTGAGTTTTACTTTTAGATCCTTTCCTGATGTTCTTTACACAATCTTCTCTGACTCATCTCTTTTAGCAATGTGTAAGCAATGACAACAAACAACTCACACAGATTTTATTAGCCATGGAAAAGAGATGCCCCTTGTTCTAATGCCCTTCTCAATCCTTCATTTCATTCATATTTTTGTGTGTGACTTGAGAGGGAAAGAAATTATCTCTACATAGTAATCAGATTGCCACCTATCAGATTTAATAAGTATTTTTATAGTCCTCAGAGATGAATCAAAGCATTAGAGAGAAGCAAAAGTCAAATCTCTGGACTTTCAAGAATTTGTAAAATATCCTGAAAAACATAACCCTTTTCTGATATCATTGGGTAATCCAACAAATGGGACTTCACACAGGAGGGTACAAATTACCCACCAATCCAGTAGAAGACCTAAGCCTTTTGGAGAGATACTTACATCAAAAGCCTAAGGGAGAAATTTGCTTCTCTCACTATCTCCCATTTTACTGATTTTTACTTCAGAGTCAAGTTTGCGAATGGGCTTTTATTATTACTATTATTATTATTATTATTATTATTATTATTATTGATTTATTTTTACATCATTTTGTGCCTTATTCCATCTCAATTGTAATCCCCGTGGGCTTCCATCACCTGTGTGCCATCACCATCATCCTGTGCACTCCCCCTCCCCATTTTTGATCCCATTCCCCACTCCACCCCCGTAAAATGTTTTGGTTTATATAGTTGTTCACTATTATTTTTTTCTCCCTGGTCCTTTATACTCCTGCTGTGAGTGAAACCATCTGGTATTTTTCTTTTTCTTTATGGGTTATTTCACTATGCATGATACCTTCCAGTTCCACCCATGTTGCTGCAAAAGGCATGAGTTTATCTTTTTTTGACTGCTGAGTAATATTCCATCGTGTATATGTACCACATCTTTTTAATCCAGTCATCTACTTTTGGGCACTTGGGTTGATTCCATGTCTTTTCTATTATAAATAAAGCAGCAATAAATATGGGAGTGCAGGTATCTTCTGAATCAGTGTTTTTGTGTCCTTTGGGTAGTACCTTGGAATGGGATTTCTGGGTCATATGGAAGCTCCATTTTTAGCAGTTTGAGGAACCTCCAGTTTTCCATAGTGGCTGTACTAATTTGCATTCCCACTAGCAGTGCAGAGGAGTTCCTTTTTCTCCACATTCTCACCAACATTTGTTGTTGCTAGTTGTTTTAAGATGTGCCAGGGAATGGACTTTTTAATGCTGGCTATCTTACCTTTTTACCTCCCACCCAAATGTGTTACTGAAATTCTTGTCTTTTCATCTTTCCCTTCCTCTCTCCAACTCTCTCTCGAACTCCTAACAAGTCTTTGAGAAAGGTCATTTAGAATTTGCCATTTCAAAAGATGCCTTTGCCATCCCCCCCAACAAGTTAATAACCCTGGCTCATCCTTGTCACAATGCTCATGACAATCAATTGTCATCACCTGCCTCCACCGGTAACCTTTACCTTAGGTAGTCTTGTGCAACTCCAACTGGTCTCACTAAACCAGAAAGCAGACATTGACAATAAATCAAAATACACTCATCTTCTAGGGACAATCTTGTTTTAATGAAGCTTATAGAGACTGAGGTATAAACCAGAAAGCCATATTATTAATTTATATTAAAAATAGGATACCAGAGCCTGTCTACCACTGTGACCTGCCTGCCTGAAAAGTCAAATTTCATGCATATTGCCTGCCAATGTAGATCCAGAGCACACAAAAGGAGAACATTCTACAATTCAAATATTTCATAGATGTTATTGTTTCATTTTACTTCCAATAAAGTCCCAGCACTGCAATGAGACTCAAATATATTAAGTCTATTGAATTTATATTTACTCCCTTACCCTAGATAGTACTTAGACATGCCAACATTGATCTCTAAACTCAGCATTCCAATTTTCTGTACATTAACCAAAAACCATCCTCATTAGCAACTTTGCCTATCAGGTTGCATATCAAGTGTTGCTGACTTTGGATCTGGTCTCTTTTGCATGCCTCCATCCCTTCTGTTTGCACAGTCAGGCTGTCTTAATTTATCCATTTTCAAATTCTGGACATTGTTCCCTCTAGCTCTTCCTCCACCAGGACCAGTCTGGCTCCCTGTAGCACCTTGCTGACCTAAGCCTTACCCCATAACCTGTTAATGGCTTTATGGAAATTAAAGAATCTTCAACTGACAGATTGAAGTCAGCCTTGCTGATGATCCAAGTAGGCCTCTGCCCAGTTCTGAAATTTTACCTTACCTCTTACAAATAATCCCTTACTTCAGCAGCCCATTTCGGTCTCTAGGGAATTGCCTCATTTCCCCATGACTAAGTCTCTGCCTTGGCCACAGTTCTTATGGTACTGGAGTGTTGCTGGCCCTCCTCATGACAGGTCCCTGTTCCTTGCTGCCACTGCAGACATCTCAAACACCTGTTTCCTCCTGCTTCTACTTATGTGTTATCTGCTTCTCTCCTTCTTATGAGCCCATTCAAATCTGTAACTTGCTCTATTCCAATCCCTAACAAGTCATCCAATCTCCAGACCCAGGTCCTTAAGTTTGCCCATCCCTGGTTCAACCCATCCCATTTCTGTTCTCATACCTAAGAGACAGTAACATATTAAGATATACTAGCTTTTCATCTTTAAACTATTCAAACTGACATAAGTCGTATAGTAAAATAAAATATGAAGATACCACTTAGAAATTCATCTTTTCTCATAAAAAATACACTGAAATAGCATGAACTCAATCCACATTCATGGGTATTCCAAATTCACCATGAGAAAGAGTACTGGTTTAGGAAGCAAAAAACACATTCCATTTAATAAATTCTTCTATGAATGGAAAAGGTATCTTTGCTTCTCTAAATCCCTAAACTTAGATGATAGGACTTAACCTGATGACTTTGGGTCTTTTCCAGTTCTAGATTCCGTGCCCACAAAAAGGATGTTTTATAGTTGCTGGTGTCTGTGTGTATTTGCGTGTGCCTGTATGTGTGCGTGCTAATTTAAACCAGAGACTGTTCACCAAAAGCTTTTAGTTTGACAAATTCCTATAGCCAAGTAGTGACCAAAACCAGCACTACAGAACAAAAGAAATGAGATTTGTAGCTCCCTGTTGTCCCCTGACCTGTGGCCGGAGACTTGGCTCAGGCCTGGGCCCCCAAAAGGAGGAACAGCTGGGCCCTGCTGGGAGAGCCGAAGCGGAGATGCACCAGCTCATATTGCAGTGATCCAAGGCTACCCAACAGCAATTTGGCTGCCCCCCAACCAGATTATAAATTCCTCAAGGGCAGGGAACACATCCTTTATATTTTTCCTGTATCCATATGGTGCAGTAGGGAAAAAAAGATTTTTTGGGCTAGCAGCCCAGTCAGAAGCTGAAGAATGCTATCCACCCCCACTCCCAGGCAGCCTCTTCCTTTATAATCATAAGAGGAAGACATTCAGGAATAGCTTTTAAGAAGAGCCTCCTGCCTTCCTAAGAAGATATGTAAGTAGTTCATGTTCACCTACACTTGAAGAGGAAATTCAAGTCCATTGATGCATTGAACAAGATGAGACAGTGCTGCATCAGAGGGATAAGAGGCCAGCCAAAGCATTCTGTGGTGCTAGCATCCCTTTTGATGATATGCTAAGCCAAATCACCCCTACCTGCCCCACCATCAAATAAGACTGACTTATTTATCTGAAAAGCCAGGCCACAGGCATCAGCTATGTGATGAAAGACACCAGCTAGAATTGGCAGGGCCTGCTTGTACCTCTACCTCATGGCAGCAAGGTTGGTCAGGGTTAACACGACCAGTATTTCTGTTTCTGGCATCTGAGGAGGCTTACTGAGAAGTTTGGAAGTGAAAGGACTGACTGAGAGATGAGAACACTGAACGTCACACAATCACACAATTTAATTTGGTCCACTCCCTAGGATATATCAATGAGTAGCACCCAGCCAGGTGAGTTACCTGCCACTGTGATTGCTGTATTCTTCAAACCCATTGGACTAAACCAGTAAGTTCCACCTTGTGTCTTGCCATCATCATCATCATTACTATTGTCACAGCTAAAGAAATACATGTGAACTGTTTTAAAAAATGTAAGCAGTACATAAGGAGATGAAAAACACTCATTCTTTCCTCCCTTTTCCTCTCCTTTCTAATTTGAACCATGACCTGCTTTCCAGAGGAAATCACTATTAATGGATGTGTGGAAACTCCTAAAAATATTCTATATATTATATTATGAATATATGTGCATGGGAATATCATATTTTTAAAATAACATACATGTCTAAAAGTATTTTACAGTAAATGCACACAAATACATATTCATATGCATGCCAATATGTAGACAATTCCCACAAATTGATCATACTACATTGTCTGCCACATGTTTTTTTCTTAACATCTTTTGAATATTCATATGAACATAAATCTCCAAATTCCTTTAAATGACTGCATAGTATTCCTTAAATAGCCATGCCATAATCTACCTGCTTTTTTTCCCCCCTTGGTTCAACTTTTCTTTGGATTCCAAGCTTCACAGTCTACTTTCATATGTATTTAAATTCAGTTTCCAGTGCAGAGAGCTTATTACACAAATTGTTTCTGCCGCTATTGTTGCTATTTATCATAGTGCTCTTGCACATTCAATACGTCTTTCTCTTCACCTGTGCATGTCACACATCGCTTTCTCTAGCTGAAGAAACTCCTTACCACTATCCCATGGAAACTCAGGAGCTTCCTAGCCACATACCTCCATGCTGAGCTCTGTTTCTAAAGACATGCACAATCACCTTGCTTTTGCTACCTATGCTCCGCTCCTCTGTTACTATGGGTTTAGATTCTCCCCACTGCATTTTGTCTTTGACCATCTGTTTCTAAAGGATGAATGTTGGGCCCTGGGAATTCTCTAGGGAGTTTCCCTTGGCTATAAACTACAAGGTCAGTGATATCACTGGTTATAAGATCCTAGTTCAATTGACCAAATTTGGTGAGTCTAGAATGGCTTCATCCTAACACGCTTCTCCAAGTCTCTGCCTCTAGGTATCATTACATTCCTAAGGAAATTTATTCATTTTGTCCATAGTTTCCAAGAAGAAAAAAATTCTGAACTAAGGGTACAGTAAACCTCCACCCTTCCTTGTGCAGAAAATGTCTTTTAAAAAAAATATATTGTTGGCCCTCCCTGGTGGTGCAGCAGTTTAAAGCACAGCACTGAGAA
>NW_004567104.1:14817296-14848493 GCF_000260355.1 Condylura cristata | reverse complement strand
ATGTATATATATATATATATATTGTTTTTGTCTCACAGTGTAAAGGCAAGAAACAAAATAAATGCTAATGGAGAAAGGATAGTTACTCTTTGAACTGCTACTACCCCACCAGAAATGTCTTCTTAGTATCTTAAATTTGTTAACAACTTCCTATAACATCATATTTGGATTTTATCAGCCCCAAACACAAAACATTATTTAAACAGCAAACAGCAACATAAATAAACTTCCTTGTTTCACAGTCAGTTCAAAAGCATGGAAGAATCTAATGCAAAAGACTTCTAAACATAAGGAGTAACTGTGCGGTATTTCATAATGATTTCAACCCAAAACCATCCAAAGTCTCCAAGATGTCAATCACAGGTAGAAAAAAGTCACTTAAGTTCCCAGCAAGTGAAAAAAATCCTTTCGTTCTTCTTTAAAGGCCCAAAACTTTTTTCTTGAGTAAAGGACACCCCAGTATAGATACAGCTTTTCAGACATGAGGATCCAGCTGTTTAAGTGGAGCCAGCCAATATCTATCAGGATGTGAGATGATCGCCAGGAAAACTCGGCAACAAGCAGCTCATTTTTCATCTAAGAATTCGATTGAAATTCTATCTCCCTTTCCCATGCAGTTTAATCAATAGAACATTACACTATGTCACATTTAGTATTAAAAATAAATGATTCAGACCAGATATTTAAAAAGAGGGCATTTGTTTTTGCATGCATTTTGGCTTTCCAGTAGCAAACATTCCAACTTGCCATACTGGAAAAGTTTAAAACACAGGACGCATCACTTCAAATTAGGCAGCTGTTGCTTTACATATGTTAGGGTTTGGGCCCCATATTTTCTTCAGATTTCCAGTCTCTTTCAACTCTACCAAAGTTCTTATTAGTGACAAGGTCTACAGAGAAATGGGAATGCTCGCCAGGCCAGCCTTTCACATTTATGGATTGCCGTGAGGAGTCGAACATGACAGATGTCTCCGTCAGAAAAGAAATATTTGCAGCTGATTATATCAGCACTGTTCATTCAAGTAAACTGATACGGCACACAGTTTAGAATTTCAAAACATAGAGTAGTTATTTCAACATAATAGTGGACTTCTAGGTGATGATTTGTTGTCAGAACTAATAACCCCAAAGCATAAATCTAAATATAAGCTACATCCTTGGTTGCTCAGGTTTTTTTCTCCCCAATGTTTTTATTTAAGATAGTAACAGAGAACAGCTGAACTAAAAGGAATGTTAGAGATCATTTTAACCCAACTGTTAAGTCCTATTTGTTTTTTAATTGAGGAACTTGAAACCCCACAACCTCCTTGCCAAGCTCAAGGTCACAAAGTAGGTGCCAAAGTCAAAATGCTAAGCCTGCCCTGACTGATTTTAGTGAAAAGGCCATCGTGGTTTTCCTAACTCCCAGAGCAACATACAACTGCTTATGAACTCTGACCCAACATTTGCTTTCAGCTCAAGATCGGGCTTCTAAACCTACCCTCCCAGACTTACCTTCCCTTTCATACAGTGTTTAGCATGATAGGCTTGTTCTTTGGCTTCTCAGTCTTGACCAGATTGTTCTCTGGACTCACTCAGTATCTCTTCCCTGGACTCTGAAATGCCTATCAACATGGCCACTGCCTGGACCATTCAGGTGCTGGACTTCTCCAGAAGACCTCTGTCTTCTCCCAAATCTCCCAGCCCCAGCTTTATGAGTCTTCTCCCAAATCTCCCAGCCCCAGCTGTATGAGTCCTTGACTGGGAAATCCTTCCTTGTTGCCAGTGACTACACCATCAGAATATTTCAAGCTGACTCCTTTCACCCTCAGAACACACCCAGGTTCCAGCAACACTAAAAAAATAAAATAAAAAATAGGCCCTGCCTGGTGGTGCAGTGGGTTAAAAAGCACAGTACTAAGAAGCTAAAGCCACTTCCACAAGAGTTAGAACTCTGCCTGCCCCAAAGGTGATCCTCATGGCACGGCAGACCTCTCCTGACCTGCCTTCTGCTCTCCTTGGCAGTGTTCTTCGTTGATCTGCTGTTCTGCTCCCTGCTCTGTCTCTGGTTAACTCTCTCACCACCCCTGTACCTCTGGCCTGTACCCCAGTTCTGTATGCATAAATAAATAAATCTTTTTTTTTTAATTAATAAAAAATAAATAAATAAATAAAAACCCTCAAACTCCTTCAGAGTACCACTTCCCCTCCAGATCAGTCTAGATGCTACCTGGTTGTCTTTGAATGGCACAGAAAACACCTCGACCAGGCCACTGGAACCTGCAGGTTTTCATGATGTCTAAGTGTCAAGGCAGACAGCCATGTTTTTTGGTGTGACCATGTAACGGGATGCAAGCCTAGAAGGCTCCTTGTGCCTACCATGCAAGAACCCTGCCATCTCATACCTGCTGACCTTCTGGTCTAAGGCAAACAGATGCTCAGAAAGTGCTAAAAAACGTGAAGCTTTTCCACAGAAAGCAAACAAGCCATATGCATCTTTTCTATTTCCAATGAAGCCACTGAGTCCAAATTGGATGAACCCGACAGCAGCTAGTTCTTCTAGGAATACCTTCCTCAAATCATTTAGTGTCGTCCCTTAGGATCATTTAAACCTTTTGCTCTAAAACTTAAATTTAACCAATTCCAATAATTGTCATTCATTGTCATCATTGTCAAATAACTTCTCAGCCCCCAATAGCAGGGAAATATTTTGTTCTCAAAGTTGTTTAAAACACAAGGCAAACTTAGAATCAGGTAATGTGATTTAGCCATATCCTGTGTTACAAATACTAACAGACGTTGAAGCTCACAGTGTAACCTTTGAGTACACATAAAAAATGCATGATAAAATTGGAAATCCTAGCATTGTATTTCCCCACAGGCTGCTGTCAGCATTTGGAGGCATCAAACCTTTATGCCTCTTGCTCACAAGAAAATAAGTGATTCTGCTTAATTTAAAAAAAAATCCCTAATAAAAACAGAGTTTGCTAATAATTAACTATAGTCTCTGAACTTCTCTGAAGGTGCCTCTGACTCTTTCAAAACTACCTTACAGAAAGGATATATGATTTCAGAGAGCCCAAAGGACACTTTCAGTATGACATGTATTTCCAAATAGAGGCATCGCCAGTGAAATAATCCTTTTCAATAACTTGAAAATTTTCATTGCATTACATACCTATAGCAAGTTTTCTGAAGATTAGAAAATGTTTGCTTCTTTTTAATTTTCCTTCTTTCTTCCTTTGACTATTAGTGGGTCTGCACCATCTGCTGGGAGGGCCAATCAAGGACCGAATCATGGGGCGTCAGTTCACGAGCTGCCACCCTCAGGGTCATCAGGTGACTGCACAATTCCGTAAAATGAGCCTTTTCGAATCACCGTTTGCTGAATCTACATGGTTAGCACATTTTCAGACTGAATGTTGAGGGAACCTTGAAGAAGCCCTGCAATGTTCCATAAAATATACAGAGAGGACTTTTACATTGGATCTCTTTTGTTCTCTTCCATCCATTGATTTCATAAATATTATAGACCAACTGATTACCTTAGGTGTCATTTGAACTTAGTCTCCAAACAAACTCTTCAGTTTGAACTTACAAATTCTTTAAGATACACATTACTGGTAGCAAATATAATTGCCTTCAGTTGTAAAGAATTAGCTCCATAATTTAATCATACTGTTATTTTAAAAATAAAAACAATATACAAATATAAACTAGTGTACATTTTCAGATACTAGAGTTTGTAAAGATGGCAGTTAAAATTTCCTCCAAACAATGTATTAAACTTTTAGGGACTCGTTAGTGGTACTAAGAGTTGAGTCTCAGCACTAAAATCCTATCGACAGCAACTGCAGCACAAGTTTGATCCCCAGCCAAGAAGCTGACCCACATGGCACAGTAGACCCCTCCTCTCTCACCCCCTACTCCCCTTAGCAGTTTATTTCAGTCAATCTGCCTGTTTTGAATCCTCTTACCCCCTCACAAACACTCTACACCTCTTACATATACCCCAGTTCATGTATGCATAAATAAATAAATCTTTAAAAAAAAAAGACAATGCATTAAACTTTTAGACCCACTTCCCTGTCTTATATTAATATGCATTAGCATAGCTGGGGTGTGATATACAGATAGGAGATGATTCAAATGCTCTCAACCACTCTTAGTCTCTATGTAAAAAATTAATATGATTATGCCTCAAATGGGTACATACCAATAAAAGATCACTTAAAAATAGCAAAACTCTTCTTATATACAACGTTTATCACACTCAAGAACTTCAAACTCTAAGACTCCTATTCACCTATACTGACATGATATGACACTCTGGTTTGGAATCTCAGATTACTGAAATAAGCCATGACAATTCCAACACTGACATTTTTATTGAGTTGTATATTAAGCAGATAAGACATTAGGCAGTATTACTTTGAAAGATATCTTTTCAGTTTTATCTTGCTGCTCCTTGATGCCAGTCCTGGGTAAAATTAACCTTTTCAGCTTCCCTCTTTCCCTAAAAAAATTACTTCTCAATCACCAGTGCTATGCCAACTCAGTGTTTCACAAGGCAACTGAACTTGGAGTTAGGAGGCTTCAAATCACATAGGGGATTTATGCCTCTCTAACCAACCACATGATCCTCAACAATTTATTTAGTATATATAAGCCTCAGCTGAATCTTTGGTAAAAGGGTTCTCACCTTCCCTTTATAAAAGAGTTTTATAAGATCAAATTTTTAAAGCTTTGTACAATTTCTCTTTATAAATGAACATTATACTCTGCATCATCTCACATTAGTTGGAATTAAGCTCAAATGTTGTTAAAAAATAAAACCAAAATTACAGGGGCTTAATCAAGTCAGAATTTCATTTATCATGTCAAAGAAATTTGAAGGAAAGCTTTCCAGGGTTAGTGAAATGAGTTACAGAATGCAAAGTCTCAGACTCTATGTCTTCTGATGCTTTTTTCTCCCCTGATGAACCTCTGTTCTTAACACCTAACTTCCTAGCCATGATCCAGGTTGTCTCCCAGAGCTCTCTTTTCCACACAGCCCAAGACAGTTGTGCATGCCTCTTTTCTCATGTGCTATTCAGCTTAGCACTTGTCCTGGGTTTTTATCTCTTATATTCATATTAAAATAAGTCGTGATGTGCTTCCTGGACCTCCTCTTTTTACTTCCAGTTTCTGTCACAGATTGTTCTGGTTCAATGTGAGAAGCATGTGCAACAAAAAGATTCCTTACTTTGACATTTGATTAAATTGAAAGATCACTAGAGATAAACATTCTCTAAACCCTTCAAAAGTAGCATAAGTTACATCTCCTTTCTATGAACAGTACAAAGAGTTATTCATTCATCATTCATTCACAAACTGAACATCAATTTGGCACTGGGTGTAACTCTTTCTAGACCAGTGGCACTGCCCTCAAAATCAGAAAGTCACTACTCTGATAGTCAGCTAGTCAGGAGAAACGTAAAAATTGTAAGTGAAATATTTGCAGGAAGTAGACTGAGCGATTCTGCTAAAACTGTATAGAGAACAGTCTATTCTTACTATAGAAGTTTGTGTTTTATTGCATAAAATAGATCTGTAACTAGATTTTATTGTTGGTTAATGAATTTTTATTTTGCAATAACAATTTAGTTTATTCAGTGGCAATGAACCCCCCACCACCACTACCAAAAGAGAAAATTCTAGCTTAGTGACAAATTAAGACTGAGTTTCCACCCACTTCTCAAGAATACTTAAAGTTAAAAAGCAATTCTTACATAATATTTGTTGAGAATTGGCATCATCTGTGTGAGCATAAGTTACATATCATAATCACTGGCCATATGAAAACCAGAAGACACAAAATTTCTGAGATACACCAATAACCCCAACAATGGTTAATAAAAGATCTTGCTCAACTCAATATCTCTAGGTAAAAAGATGAGTTCCATATTACACTGTAAGGCATGACTTTTTGTTTATATTTAAAAAATTCTTCTTAATTCACGATTGCTCATTTTTTATTCCAATAAGAAAATAAATGGTTGTTTCATCATTAGCAGAATACTAACTTCAACTAGTCAACTAGCATAAGTTTCCCAACAAAGTCTTCAGAATGAGATTAAAAAAAAAAGTTAATTAAAAAATAGTCTACCAGATTTCATCAACCTTTTAAATAAAAAAATTCATTCTGGCATAGTTAAGATAAATAAATTTAACATCTTTATGAAAATTCAGTTGAAATTTTCAATGATAAAAGTAATTATGTTATTGCAAAGCAATTAGAAATTTTGGTTGAATCAAATAGCAAAAGCAAAAATCTGAAGAAAAAAGTTTTAATAGATATTGTCTAGAATTCTACTTGGAATTGTTTGTCACGCAAATATAATTTCTTCAGTTTGTCAAAAGAAGCTGTGAGCATCTATTATTCAATGTACTGTAATATTTAAGAGCTAAGGTTCTCAAACTTTACATATATATGTATTCTTATATATAGCTGAACTAGTTTAGCTACATAAAATGTATAATTATGCTGAAGACAAAAAAGTATTATTCAACATGAAAATTGAGGTTCTCATTTTGCTACCTACATCTATTAGGTATTAGATATGTTTGCACCCTTAAATAATTTTTTAAATCAAACTAAGTGTCTTACAGTGGAATTGAACATTTTTATAAGTTTTCCAAATTTTTGGTGTATTTTATTTGAATTTAGTTGAAGCTTTTAATCAAAATATTCCAGGAGTGATCTGTCAAAAAACTTTAGTTTTTGAAGATTTTTTTTTAAAGATTTATTTATTTATTCATACAGAACTGGGGTACAGGCCAGAGATGTGGAGGGTGAGAGGATTCACCAGAGACAGAGTGGGGAGCAGAACAGGCAGATCAACGCATTGCTGAGGGGAGCAGCGGGCGGGTCAGGAGAGGTCTGCCACGCCATGTGGTCACCTCCGGGGCAGGCGGGATCGAACTCATGCGGAAGTGGCTTTAGCTTCTCAGTGCAGTGCTTTAACCCGCTGTGCCACCAGGGAGGGCCAGTTTTTGAAGATTTTAATGAAATTTGATTACTAAAAACAAAGCTTACAAAAAGGTAGTTATTAAAACTTAGGTCTCTAAAACAAATAACTGAATAAATTGACAATGGCTTAAAAGAATACGAGTGTCTGTTTTGAAATTCTATAATATAGGCATTCTTTTTAATTTAATAAATTTCCATTCTATCCTGGCATTGAATGAAATTGAGAAAACCTATAATTTGCAGCTTCTATATTTGGCAAAAATTCAAAAGCATCATAAACAAAGACAACTTATATGACCATCAAATTATTTTTTCAAAATAATTGAAGAAAAGTACACTAAGTGGAGGTGGGGGAAGCCTGAGATGTTTAACATTTCAATATGAGGAAAACAAATTGAACAGAGCTTATCCTCCCTTTAACATAATTTTGGGTTTGTTTTTTTTTTAATTATTTTCTCAACTTTAGATGTGCTAGTACTTTCCCTTCTGTTTTGTTTTTGTGTGTTTGTTTTAAGATTTATTTTATTTATGCATACAAGAACTGGGGTACAGGTCAAAGGTGCCAGGAGAAGGTGAGAAGATTCACCATAGACAGAGTGCGGAGCAGAACAGGAGGATGAGACTGGAATATACTGCTGAGGGGAGCAGTGGGGGAGACAAGAGAGTCACCTCCCTGGCTGGGATGGAACTCATGCTGCAGTGGCTGTGGAGAGTTTCATAGTGCTGAGACATAACCCCCTGTGCCACCAGGAAGACCCAACATAGTTTATTCTGAACAATTCCTCATTGCCTACAGGAAAAGTATTTTCTCAATTAAAAAGAAAGTTCATTGGTGTCGTCAGATATTCTAATTTACATATCATAAAATAAAGCTCTAGGCCCGCCCTGGTGGTGCAGCGGGTTAAAGCACAGCACTGAGAAGCTAAAGCCACTTCCGCATGAGTTCAATTCCCACTTGCCCCGGAGGTGACCACATGGTGTGGAAGACCTCTCCTGACCCGCCTGCTGCTCCCCTCAGCAGTGTACTTCCTCGATCTGCCTGTTCTGTTCCCCACTCTGTCTCTGGTGAAGCCTCTCACCACCCCTGAGCCTCTGGCCTGTACCCCAGTTCTGTATGCACAAATAAATAAATCTTTAAAAAAATAATAATAAAGCTCTAAACATTGCTGTTTTATTAAAACATTGAAATATGTGAGTTTTTTTTTCAGAAAATGATAATGGATAGTATTACAGATTGATATTAATATAATATATAAATATCCAATATATGAGATATCAAATAAACAATGGAAAATGCATATTTTTTTAAAAATACTAACATTATGGTATTCTAAATAGATAAAAATAAATAAGAAGTGGATTATAATTTGTGATAGCAAGAATAATTATTTTTGCTGCTGTTATTTTTACTGTTGACAAAATCATTTATAATTTTGCTTGTATGAGCAAGTTGAATGTCTTCGTATTTTAGAATCTTCAAGAATATTCATAGAATCCATTTGATGATGATAAATATTAAAAAATAAAGGCCAGTGATACTGCTCCTCCTTTTACTCTCACATGTATCCCAGTTTGGACAATATATTTTATGGTCACTAACAGTTAGCAACAGGATAAAGCGACATTCCCTGTGATGTGAAAATCTCCAGCCTCCTCAAGCGAGTTTCCACCCCACCCCTGTCCTAACCCTGCATGCTCCAGCCACACACTGCTTCTCTCTCGCCCAGAGCAAGTTCCCTCTGCTGCTCTCCCACACTTCCCTCAGGCTGTAATGCCCTGTACGCTCATAACCCTGGCGACTTCTAACTCAGCCATTAAATCCACCTCTAAAATCTTCTCACAGCTTTCCCTAGCTTTCTCCTCCCACCACCCTCCCCACAGTTAATTATATGCTCACCCAGGTTCTCAGGGAGCTTTCCATGCAAGCCTGATTGTTACTTGGAGTCTGAGGCCCTACCTGACACCGGGCTCAGTGGTAAATATGTGCCCCATGGATGTGCTGTAGTGCAGTTACGGCCTTTCAGGACCTCCTAAACCTCACTTAGACGTATTCCTGTTCTATTGTTCATGAGACTTCCAGCACCTGACCCACTAGCTGCCAGTTCTCTAGGGTGAATAAGCAAGTAACCTCAGCTTTCTAGAGATTTATTTAACTTACAGAATTTGAAATTCTGTGTGTGTATGTGTAATGAACTCTCACAGATAGGCCGATAATAGGTCTGTACACAAAGCCCAATTATACATAAATAAATAAATCATTAAAAAATAGTCTATAACTTTCAGGATCTTGAATACAACCTCACCTGTTCCCTAAGGCTAACCACAGACCCTCTTTGCTAGGCAAGAAAGCCATAAATATAAAAAATCCAAGTGAATCCATGGTAATGGGGGTACTCCATTTCGTACTATTGCATTCAAACAAAGCTGTCTTCCTTTACAAGTATAATTTAAAGATACTCAGAGAATATATTATAAAGACCTTGTTTATAACAGATGCCACTGTCACCGAGAATGGTCCTAGTCACTCAGGACTCAACACAAAGGTAACATAAAGGTCTTAGAGCTAGACAGGCCTGTCAGAATTTTTATTTCATCTTCCCTTGAGTCTGTCTCCTCTTCAGGAAAGCCCAGGTATTGTTACCTGCCATTCAGGTTGTTGAGAGGATTAAAGAGGAGGCCAGGGCTTAGCTACTTACATGCTAAGGTCATTACAGTTCTTTTGACAAGAGCGGTTGTTTGACGACCATGCAACCTATTCATGTTGGGCTACCTTAACTCTCATTGTCTAAAGTTACCAAGTCCCCACTATTGCCAGGTTGTTTTCAGTGGCTTTTTCAGCACAAGCATCTTCCTCAATCTACAGGAAGCTTTTCCTGCTCTGGGCTCGTCTGCTCTGGGCTCGTCCCAGCAGCCAGAAACTTCAAAAAAAAGCAAGAGGTAAGGAGTTTCTATGGTCCCCCCACACACACATACCCCAGATCTGGCTGGGTTCCACATTCTGGTGACTCATGTCCTTTGAGGTGCTGAATGAATTTAAAGTGCTGCCAAGGATTTTGCAATTCACAGAAGATAGATGTAGAATTTGCAGATCATTTTCTTCTATTAGTAACAATAGACATTTATGCTCACAGAGATGAGGGTGTCATAGAACCCTCCATAACCAAATGTCCTTCATACTTCAGAGCAGACCCCCAAAAATACCATTTTATCAACATTTTAAATACAAAAAGGCATTAAAAAAAAGAGCATCTCCCAAGCAGAGGGCCCAAATTCACAGGTACTAACAGTTATTTTATACTCTTTTTTTAAAATACAAAATAAAAAGAACTGATTAATGATTACATTATTCCATTATTCCAGTTTAAGTACAATTTAAAATCTTTCAGAAATGTTGCCTTTTTTTTTTTTAAAGATTTATTTATTTATTCATATAGAACTGGGGTACAGGCCAGAGATGCAGAGGGTGAGAGGATTTACCAGAGACAGAATGGGGAGCAGAACAGGCAGATTGACGAAGTACACTGCTGAGGGGAGCAGCGGGTGGGTCAGGAGAGGTCTGCCACGCCATGTGGTCACCTCGTGGGCAGGCGGGAATCGAACTCATGCGGAAGTGGCTTAAGCTTCTTAGTGCAGTGCTTTAACCCGCTGCGCCACCAGGGAGGGCCAGTTGCCTTTTCTTATCAATATAACCAGTTCTTTTAACTCTCTGAGCTGCATTTTGGACAATTTTATCTATGTTTCAATTTATTATTTTTTTTTTCTTTATAACTGTCTTGACCCAGCTGACTATATCATGCACTGGGTTTCAATTTCAAGGAATTTATTTTGTAATTCTATAAAATGTATTGAGTTATTTCTATAATGTTTCTTAGGACTCCATTTAACCTAACTATTGATATTTTGGCTATATCCCTTTATGCAGTTTTTTTTTTTTTCATGGTTGCTCAAGGGATAACAAAATACATATCTAATTTTCAAAGTCTCCTTTGATTTAATATTGTATCTTTACATGTAAAATACAGAAAACTTACAACCATATAAGTTCCTTTGCCTTCTCTCTTATATGTGATAACTGCCCTAATATTTTATCTCTCTGTACACCACAAACCCCACCAAAGTTATAATCTTGGCTCTCAAATGACATTATATAAAGAATTTAACAAGAGAAAGATAGTTTTTTACTTTTACCCACATATTTAGCATTTTGTTGTTCTTTTTTCACTCCTGAAGTTCCAAGTTCCCTTTTAGGATCATTTCCTTTCAATCTCAATAATTTCCTTGGGCATTACTTTTAGAACAACTATGCTGGTAACAAAATGTTCTTAGTTTTTCCTTCCTTCATGATAATTACATTTTTCACTGAAGACAAAATTTTGGGGTTTGGTTGGTTGGTTGACTGGTTGGTTGGTTGTCTTCAGCATTTCCAATATAGAGTTCTCCCATCTCCTTACCTCCTTGACCTCAGAAAAGAAATTTCTTTCAAAAAAATTTTCCCCTAAAAGCAATGTGTTATTTCAAGACTCCTTTGTCTTTATTTCTAGTTTATAACAATAGTGTTATGAGGTGTCTGGGTTCATTTTTCCTGTCTGGGCTTTACTGAGCTGCTAAAATCGGTAACTGTGTGTCTTACCAACTGGATGTCTTTGGTCATTTGCATTCTGCTACTCAGATCAAGGAAATTTTTATTATTATTGACACAATTTCTATGATTTCTACTTGGTCTTTTTAATACTTTGCTATTTCTGTGTAGAACTGCTTTAGTGGCCACTTTTTTTATTTTGATATGAAACATAACCACTGCCAGATTTAGAATCTTTGATCTCGAAACTCTAGTTCATCTTGAGGTTATCATGCTGGTTTTTTCCCACTTGAGAACTGGTCTCATTTTCCTGGAGACTTTTGCTTTGTTGTTATTGGTACATAGTGTGATTTTCAATTGTATGTTGGACACTTGGAGTAGTGCTATGTGTAATACATTTGTTCATGTTAAAATCTCCTGGAGAGTTTATTTTTCTTTGTTTTAGTAGGAGTCAGTCCAGTTAGGTCCAGAGAGCAAGTCTTCCCCAGGCAATGCTCCACTGTCAGTTCCCTTTTCGAAGGCTTTGTTCTACTACCTTGGGTCTGTCCCTCTCCTACACAAGATCAGTGTAAGACTCAAATTTGTTCTGATTCAAGCCCAATCAGTGCCCTTTCTTCAGCATCCTCCTCTCTGACATTCCCTTCACATTCTCTGGTGTCTCTTATTTCTGACCTGCTGATCTGTGAAGATGTGGTTTATCTTAGGAGTTTAAGGAAGATGGAAGCACACTGCTGAGGGGAGCAGCGGGTGGGTCAGGAGAGGTCTGCCACGTCATGTGGTCACCTCCGGGGCAGGTGGGGATCGAACTCATGCGGAAGTGGCTTAAGCTTCCTAGTACTGTGTTTTAACTATTGTGCCACCAGGGAGGGCCGGAGACTTTTTTTTTATTATTAATGAAGTACCACTGTTTTACATCTTTGCTGATATCTTGACAATATAGGATTCCTACCCTTAGGTCTGGCATCACAGCTCTCCCACTACCAAGCACCCATATTCCTCTCCCACAGACTCCTGAGCTCATGCCCCCACCTCCCACCCACCCCCTGTTCTCATGCCTCCTTCTCACCACCCACACGGTCTCCGCTCCCAGGTGCCTCAATCTGTGGTCACATTTCAGGTTGGTTTTAAAGTTTGTCTTTGTTGAAACCTTTGTTTGGTTTCTCTACATCCCACATATAGATGACACCATCTGGTATTTCTCTTTCTTCTTTTAATTTTTTTCACTTAGCATAATTCCTTCCAGCTCCATCCATGTTGCCACAGTGGCATGAAATCATTGTTTTTGAACACTGAACAGTATTCACTGTGTGTGTGTGAAGATATATATACATATCTTCTTGATCCACTGTGTGTATATGAAGATATATATACACACACACACACACACACACACACACACACATATATATATATATATATTCTTGATCCACTTGAGTGTTTTTGAGCATTAGGTTGTTTCTTGGCTATTGCAAATAATGCAGCAATATAGAATTGCAGGCGTTCTTCTGAATTAGTGTTTTTGTGACCTTTGGGTAGACACCTATGAGAAGAATTTCTGGATATGGCAGAACCATTTTTATTTGTTGTTTGTTTGTTTGTTTTGCTTGAGGTAAAATTTATTATTATCTATATTTTTTTCACCAGTAGTTAGGATCCATAATTTTGAGATGGAAAACGTCATAAAATGTTTGATGTTTGAATAACATTTATTGATCACACACTACATGTACACTGACCATTCTGCAAAAAGCTACAGATTTCTAGGAATCACAGGGAGGAAAAGAAGGGAGGAGGTGGTAATAAAACTCATCAGTTCACTAAAAACTCCTATAAAGTAATTTGTAATTTTGTTCTGCAATATAATGGCTGAGTTAAAGAAAAAAAAAACAGGCATTAGATAGGAAATAGGGAAGAACATAAAATATAATTGCTTTTTAAAATCAATGTCAAAATAGGTACATCAGTCAGAATTTTTGTACTAGGAAAAAAATACATATGGGAGATTTAGTGGCATATAAAGACTAGGTATTATAAGGTAACAAAATAAAAATAAGTAAAAACATTCAGTTAAATTTGTCTGATCTAAGTGACTATATAGAAAACAAAAAAGGTTAAGTGTCAGAAAAATAATATTCCTGTCAGTAGCCTTGATTACCCTTACTAGAAAATGGAAAAGACAAGATGTCTTATTTCCTATGATTGACCAGATTGAACCTGGGATGTAAAGGCCAATACAGCCCCAGTCAGAGCCTTCACAGTGTAGGGCTATGTTCCTACCTGCCTTATTAAGGTCCTACTATCATGTGCCTTGACCATTAAAGCAGCCTTTATAAACTGCCTATTTCTAGCCTTCTTCCAGAGCAGAGAATAGAGGCTATAGGATGTGGAGAAAGAGAAGATTCCTTTTCTCCATACCCTCATCAACATTTGTAGTTTCTGGTTGGTTGGTTGGTTGGTTGGTTTTTAATTTGAACCATTCTCACAAGTATAAGGTGGTATCTTGTTGTTTTGATTTTCATTTTACTGATGATAACTGATGATGAACATTTGTTCATGTGCTTGTTGGCCATCCGTCTTTGTTGGAGAAGTCTCCATTTAGCTCTTCTGCCTATTTTTAGATGGGGTTGTTTGTTCTTGTTTTGTTGAGTAGTATGAGCTCAGATCTTCAATCTCAGTCCTTAGCCAGATGTATAGTGAGAGTCAATATTTTCCCCCATCATATGCAGTGTCTCTTTGTTCTGGTTACTGTCTCTCACTCTACAGAAGCTTCTCAGTTTTACGTAGTTCCAGTTGTTAATATTCTCCTTGTTTTCCTTGCTGCTTGAAACAAATCTGCAAAGATATTTCTGAAGTTTAAGTCATGAAGTATTTGCCCTATGCTTTCTTCTGTCTAGCTTATGGATTTTATCCAATTTTGAGTAGATTTTGCCTTTTATATTGATTTTTTGTGTATAGTATGAGATGGTAGTCTAATTTTATGTTTTGCATGTCCAATTTTTCCAACACCATTTATTGAAGAGACTTTCTTTTTTACAGTGTATATTCTTTGACTGTCATAAATTATTATCTATATACATATGATTTTATCTCTGTGCTCTCAATTCTAGACCACTGATCTGTGTGTCTGTTTTGTTCTAGTACCATGCTACTTTAATTATTATGACTTTAGTTTGAAGTCAGGGAGGGTAATACTACTATTTCCCCCCTCTTGGCCAGGTCACTGGTCATTTGAGGTCTTTTGTGTGTGTTTCCATATGAATTTCAGTAACATTTGTTCCATTTCTTTGAAGACAGCAAGAATGATGATTTTCAAAAAGAAAATGTTAGAAACTTATTTCACTATGGTTTATTTCTTCAAATTTTGACTACCTTCCACAATATACCTGTTTTCACTAAGTTTTCAGATACTGATCTTTATCTTTTATCCAATTTATTTGTTGTAGTCACTAAGATAGAGAAAGGCTACTTCACCTTAGTCAGAAGCAGATTTCAACTATGAGTTATTTGTTTTATTTCAAATCTTCATATACATTTTTCTTTTGGTCTTATTCTTTCCTTGTATTTTCTATTTACTGTTTGTATGTCACTAATTATTTAAAACAAAAGTATTTTATAACTTTATCACAAGGTCCTCTGATATCAAGTTATGTATTCATGGTGAAATATTAGCTTGTCTGTTTTGTGAGCTCATTTGCAGTGAAAATATGTTGGAATCCTTTGCAAACTGAGCTGTAAATATGGATCTTCAGAGTGGTTCTTCATTTGCTTCTCTAGAGGTCTCTGGTAACACACTCAGCAGAAATAAATTTATATGAAATTTCTCAGCATCATGCTTTATAAACCACACAGAAACGTAATTTGGACTCAACACCTGTGAATATATAACTGGATGTTAATTTGTGAAGGGGTTTGGTTTGGCTTTGTCTTTCCAGCAAGAGTTCTGGCAAATATAATCTTTCTTGCCATCTCCCTGGGCCAATAAGTAATTTGTCTAAGTTTTTCTCCACAAGGGCATAAGAGCATCTAGTCAGTTGACAGAGTAGAACAATACAAATGTGGAATATGGATTTGAAAAACAAGTAGTAAGTGAATCCCTCTCACCCAACAGTCTAAGGACTCCCTTTAATCTTTTAAGCAGGCCTTAGGAATTTGACTTTCCTTACTATCTTTCTACCAACCTGGGTATTTTTTTCCCTCAAACCAAGCTGAGGGTAAATTTCCTCTTCCATCAACCAGAATCACTTGCCTATTCTGTTAATTTTATAGTATCACTTGGAATGGGGCTGCTTAGAGTCTCAACAGTAGCCACCAGAACCCTAAACCAAGATGGAAGACTGACAGACTTGAACTAAAGGGAAACAGAACTTAAAAATATACATATCATCAGCCCTCCCTGGTGGCGCAGCGGGTTAAAGCACAGCACTGAGAAGCTAAAGCCACTTCCGAATGAGTTCGATTCCCGCCTGCCCCAGAGGTGACCACATGACACAGCAGACCTCTCCTGACCCGCCCGCTGCTCCCCTCAGCAGTGTACCTCATCAATCTGCCTGTTCTGCTCCCCACTCTGTCTCTGGTGAAGCCTCTCACCACCCCTGAGCCTCTGGCCTGTACCCCAGTTCTGTATGCACAAATAAATAAATCTTTAAAAATATATATATGTGTGTGTGTGTGTGTGTGTGTGTGTGTGTGTGTGTGTATGTATATATATATATATATATGTATATATATATAAAATCTTCACTATTCTAGTGAAGAGATACACCCTAAAGTTCAATCTAAAGGACAAAATAAGCAAGTACAAGTTATGGTTTTACTTATATATGTGGCTGTATATCCAAGCTACACATTTATATCTACTTTCCCCAAAGCATACAGAGATATCATTGACCTTAGATCATCAATCAACCATAAAAGTTGTTTACAATCTTTTCAGATCATCTGAAGATTGGGAGGTAGTAATGTGATACAATTTTCCATAGATTGCTTGAGATTTCTATACATCATATAGGCAGAGCTACTACCTGTCCTTTATTTTGAACTATCTTTTCAAGCATTTTTGTACAGGAAAAATTGCATCCTTAAAATTGTGGTAGGCTAACCTGTCCACTTACATATAGGGCAAAATCTTAAGACCCTCAGAGTTCTTGCCAGTTGTCTTTCAATGCCTATCCAAAATTTTCATAGTATTTATATCTCCTCCAAAGGTGGGATGTTTGCCATATATTTGCATATCATCTAAATACATGCCAATTTACCAGATGCTCTCAGAATTCAATTCCATAGCTGTACTTATAAAGACATTTATAAACATGCCATAGGGGTCACTGGTTTCTTGTTTCATCTTTACAGGTATGCATGTTTCTTTTTAGTAAGTATATACTCTACTAGTCAATACATTCAACAATGTGTGTTTGTTGAAATTCTATTCATTTCAACAGCTACAAGCAAAAGCAAAACACATCAGATCATTATAGTCTTTGGCCACTGTATTTCAAGTCTACACGAATACATTAATAAACCTATTTACTTTTTCACTATATAGTCTTTAACCACTTCTATTTCAAGTCTACACAAATGCATTAATAAACCCACTTAAAATTAAATGTATAAATGTCCCATGTAAGACTATGTATAAACATATATATGATTTTACTATTATGAGCTGCCATGAGAGCTAAGGTCAGATGCCCCTGAGCTATCTATTAGAATTTTCTCATTTCTCCACACAACTTTAGTTAAAGGTAATTGAGTAAGCATTCAGCTAAAACTTTCGTTGGAGACCAATAAAGCAAAAGATTACTTCTCTGTCAAAGCCTGAAAGGGAACAGGGACCACCATATTTAACTGTTGACATAAAGTACCATTATGTTCTCCATGTTTGGGCTGGGTTTTAAGTTACTTGGATTTTAAGTTACTTGGTTGTATTTGGTTATTAGACTGTTAGATTTCAGAACTAGTCTTGATTGGGTCTACTTGGTCTAGCAACTCATATTAAAATAATGAACAGAGAATAAATTATATAAATTACCTGGCCATCTTATTTTTCTTTTGTATTGTTTTCATGCTATCAAATCTAGTCCAGTTACTATGGAGGGTAATAAATTACTCTCCCAACTCAATGGCATAAGCCAGCAATGAATCATGCTCACTGATACTGTGGATCAGGAAATTGGATGGGGAACAGTTGGGACAGCTGGTCTCTGTTCTGTGATGGCTGGGGCTTCAGAGAGGAGTCTAAAAGCCCAGGAGCTGGAATTATCTGAACAGGTCTTCATTCATGTCTGGTATTTGGTGGTGGCTGTCAGCTTGGGGTCTTGGGTGTTCTAGGCATTGACCTCTGCATGTGAACTAGTGTATGCTTCCTCACAGCATGGTAGCTGAGTTCTAAGGGCAAGTCCTGAGAGGGGAACAGATGGAAGCTGTGACCTTTTCATGACCTAAACTTGGGAGTCACACGGCTTCCCTTCTGCTTTTTTATTGATTAGAGAAGTAAAGGTTTCCCTGATTCAAGCAGAGAGAATAGAGATATCAGCATTCAGTGGGAAGATGTCAGTCACAATTTAAGAAATGCATGTGGGATTGGGATATGTATATTGGTATGGCCATCTTTGGAAAATACAATCTGCCACAGTAGGTATTTGTGGTGAATTCTCACAATAATCCTACAAAGCAGATGCTTTCATATTCTCATCATACAGATGGAAAATGGAATGCAGGCACGTTAAACAACTTGGCCAAGATAATGCAGCCATTGATGAGCCAGCACCCACTCTGAACACACGTCACACTAAGACACAATTATAAGAACACCCATTAGTTAAGTTACCCATATTCCAGCTTTATTTAGGCAAAGAGTCCCTCCTCCCATAAACAAGGAGGATTTCAGGTCTTGCCTGGAGTCACTGTTTTCAAGATCCTATTGGCCTTTCTAGTTGACCTAACCAAGATCTCTGAGGTTTTGATGGCTAATATCAGGGACAAGACTTACAGACCTGCTCTCTTTAAAATTTCTTTATTTCAACAGCTCCTGGGATTGTATTGACAGTAGGATCAGAAAGAAGCTGACACAGCACGGGGATAACATCAATAAATAAGCATAGGTTTAAATCCTAGCTCTATCACTTCTAGTTTTGATACCATAATCATGTTAACTTTACTAGGCTACAAGTGAGGTCAAAAACACGATACAAATGGGATCAAGAATATGGGGGCACTGATACCTGTCCCCATTTTATGGTACTCCCTAGGGACCTTCATCCAACTGTAGCAGGAAGTTCTCAGACAGAGTTGCACAGAAGTTCATAAATGAAGTCAGCATGCCAACTGCCCACCGTAGGCTTCCTCTTCTGGTCCAGACCTTCCTTGGTGTAAAGGCTTCAGGAAGTCACCTCTGATGACTCATCACTACTTTAGTTACAGATGGCCCCCCATGAAAAATTATTTCCTAATGAGACAAAGCAGCAGCCCCTCAGAATGCCTGAGAGGCACAATATTCAATTTACCTCTGGGAGGAGTACCCTCTCCACCATCCCACTGGAGCCACACTGAAAAAGTTGCATAAGCTTGCGCTATCATTTTTCTTTACAGGAGCTTGCACGTTCATCTGAAACCAGCAGAGAACATCTATCCTCTGCTCTCTACCACAGCCATCACTCCTCCTAATCCAAACTTTCTTTCCACTTTCTTCAGCCAAAAGCAAGAACACATACAACTTGTACAGTCCCTTCTCAGATCTGCCCATTTTTTTACAGGCTTCCCTGTCTGGTGATATCCTGATGGTGTATGTTCTCTCCCCTCTGCACTTTCCCTCTGGTCTTGTGTCCCAGTCAGCTTCTCTTACCTCATGCCTTTCCCGTTATCTTTTTTCTTATAAATCATGGTACAGCCTGGCAAGAATTAGCTTTATTAAGTTGCTCTCTGTCAGGAGAACTGTTGCCCTGATCTGCCCACTGTAACTACCCAATTTTTATTATTTAGATCCTCACAGTGAAACAAACATATATAATATTACATACATAATATCAGAAGGAGGGGTCCTTAACTGCTGAGTTCAGGAAGAAATTAATATTTTTTAAAAAAGAGTATACTGAGAAAGATTCAAACACCACAGTATAAGTATTTCACATCCCACTAACAAAAGTTGAATTAAATATACAGTAAGCTGCTAATAATGCTCAATGGAGAGCTCATGGTAACATACAATCACTCATTGCTAAGAGATTTTCAAACCTTTTAGATAGATGTGGGGGAGGGAAGTGTTTCTCCCCTGCTCCTATTGATATGTGCTTCCTGCGTCTCTCAGAGCCAGTTCTTCCTTCTAATTCTGAGTCCCTCTCTGTCTAATGCTGAGTCCCTCTCTGTCCCAGATGTCTTCAACCATCTGGGTTGAAGAGGCCACTGTCCTATGTCAAGGCTTTTAATGCCTATTATTTAATGCCATCTCTCTATCTATAATTACTCCAAGCTCACTTTTAATTCAATCTTTTCATCAATTTCATTTGTCAGAGCTTGCTTTCTCCAGATATGTTCTGCAAACTGCCATCTTTTGCGGCTTGCCACCATAAATAGCATTCAGTCTATATATCCTGTGCTTCTGCAAAGAAGCCTTTTGTAGCCCCAGGCTTTTTGGTGGAAGAGAGCTACTTCCAGTTTGGATACTACAAGAAAAGCTTCCCTTGTTTCCCAAATCTCCCATACTTCCTGTGTTTCCATGGCAAACTTCCCTCCTGGAGGCAGCTGCTGGGGAGGGTTGGTGTGAAAAGAGCTGTTTAACTGTTTTGCTCCCAGTATGTACATTTTATACTGTTTCCTTCCATTTCTCCTGCACACTACATTTTTCTTTCTATCTCTGTTCCCTTTTTAAATGCCTTCCCTTACCCCCACCTCAATATACATACAATACTTTTTTCAGTTCTCCATATGTGAGATTATTCACTTACCCCTGAAAATCCTATCTTTGGAGGTAGGAAAATACTGTATTCATAGCAATGATACTAGAAAAGCTTTTTTTTTTTTAACTAAATCCACCATCTCTCACCCATCTCATTTCCACTAGACTGAGTCCCACTTGATTGCCCCCAAACCAGGGCTACTAATCATCCAAGAAGTGACCTACAGCAGTAAAGCCAGCACAAGTAATGTGAATTGCATCATGGTCATCCAAGCTTAGTAAAAAGGCATACTGCTGCAAAAAAGAATGCCAGTCATCATCTTTGAGTCACAAACTGACTTTCAAAAATCCACATCAAAACAATAGTGATGAAAGCCAAGCCTTGGGAAGAGTGGCCTTGACCTCATTTAACTCAGAGAGTTAGGCCTGGTCCAACAGAGAGGGTATCAGGGCATGCCTGGAGGTGGGAGAATTCAAAACAGACTATACAAATCATCCTCATGGTCTCTTCCTGACTCTAGTCTCTCCAACCCCTCCCCCCAAGACATGGATGTAATCCTAGATTAGGATTTACACAGGCTAAGAGGAAAGTCAAATGGAGAGGTACTTCAAGACTCAGAGCAGGCTATCTTAGAATAGCTGCATCAAAGGCACATTGATGGTACAAAGTAATGGCAGGAGCAGGGTGGTCAATTTAGGGTTCCAGAGGTTCCCTTGGCCTCATGTGATATCAAAAGCATCTAGAAGTTTCCACATGCCCTGAGAAAGGAAACAGTCTATATCAGATGCTACTGGGTGGAGAGTTTAGCAGAAGGTCACCGCAGGGCACGATGGGGAAAGACTACTGGGCTAGAGGGTCAGGTAGGAGGAACAGCCTGTACTTAAGAATAGAAGTGAAATCAAACCATCAGCAGAGAGGCCAACCAAACCCATCTGAACCAAGAGATAGAGCATGAGTCTACCAAATGCCAACTTCAACTTCAACTGACCAGCACGGCCAGTGTCACTGGGAGTAAAAAGAGGAGCAGCGCAGAAAGCAGAGGAGCGGGGCAGCCTGGATGTGACTCTGCGCCACTCCCTCTCCCTGCCAGGTCAGTCAGTTCTGCTTACCATGTAATGAGGAAAGGAAAAGAGGGAGGAAGTAAAATGCCAATTGACTATTCAAAAAATTACTGTTATCTACTTTTGCCAAAGTGACTAACTTTAGTTTATTCTCCTAGTAATAGGAAATTTCTAAGCTGTCTCCCAAGATGCCTTGTATCATCTACTCCCTTTGAGTATGATTTGGACACATGACTTACTTCTAAAAATAGAACACACTGACAGTGTTGGGAGGTGACTTTGGAAATAATGTTTGAAAAAGACTTTTTGTTTGTTTGTTTATCTACTCAGCTCTTTTCTTCTCTCCTTTGCTTGCTCTGATGAATCAAACCACCATGTTGTAAGCTGCCCAGTGGAGAGGTCCCCCTGGAAAGTGACTGAGGAGGTTTCTACCCAGCAGCTAGAAATGAACTGGACAATTAGCCCAACAATTTATGAGGAACTACATCTTACCGCATACCATTGGTGGATTTGGAATATTATCCCTCCATCTAGCCAGGAGATGAAATCTGGTTAAAACATCAATCCACCTCAGATTTTCCAGGTTCTTCTCACTAAAGGCTTTGCATCCCAGAAGTCATTCATTCTGCAATAACCAGAGACAGCTGGTCAGCCTAGACCTATCCAAATTTGGCCTATATTCTAAGATGTCCTGAGCCAAGAAACAAGAAAAGTCAGACCCTGATTCCTGACCTAGAAATTATGATAATAAGTATTTGTTGATTTAAGCTGCTAAACTTTGCAGTAACTTGTTATGCAGCAATTGAGAACGAAAACATCTTTATTACCAAACAGATTAAAAGTTCAAAAGAAAAATCAAATTACCTATAGAAAAAGAGAGGATGTAATTTCTTTTTGCACTTCCAGGTAGTGTGAGATAAATTAGCAGCTTCACTAAGCGTGCTCTGCTTCTAGACAATTGATTCAAGGAGCCTCTTTCCAAAAGAATGAAAGTAAGAATGTCCCTTATCTTCAAGGAATTTCAAGGCATATCAAGGAATACAGACAATCACCTGACAAGAGATCAAAAATTGCTATCACAAATTTAATCTCCCTTCTGGGGCATGTAGGCATAAGTTAAAGGGAACTTTTCAACTCATGCAATGAATTTGTCCTGCAGGTAAGACCAGAACCAAGATTTTTACCTACCTCAGAAAGCAAATCTATCATCAAGCTAATATAGAATAGGGGAAAGGGAACTCTTCAGACTTTCTCCTGCCACAGAAGAGTTGGCTTAATTTAGCCAATCTACTACACAGAGGTCAGCTCCATATCATGCAGATTAGCGCTTAATACTACTTCATGATTATAAAACCTCAACATAGCAGATTAGCAGCCTTCACATTTTCAGTGCTAAGTCTCCAACTATCATCAGCAATAGTCACATGATTAGTTCCAGACACAGGAAAACATGCCACATAAATGCTCCAGTTCAACGACATAAAAATAACAATAGCCCTAGCCATAAATATTTGCAGTATTTTATGGTTCTTGCATACATTTGAAGGCAATTCTTACACTTCAACTCTGAAAGAATTCTTGTTCTAATTTCACAAATGAGAAAAATCAAAGTTATGAAGAGTTAAATGATTTCCACAGTCAACAGCACTGGGATTTCAACTCAGACATCTCTCAATAGCTGAGGCTATTTTTTTCCCTCCCCTCAGCAGAAAGAAGGTGGAATATTCATGAAGGATCCAGAATCCTACTTTCAATGGGAAGTGCTCTAGTAAGCAGTGTGGAAGGCAAAGAGGACCTATAAAGTCGATTCATGGAAACAGTTAGGCATTACTGAAGAGGTACCACCAATTCCTGAGTCCCTAAACATAATAATGACCATTTAGTTCCAGATGTAGACTAAGTTTTTAGTTGAAGTATCATATGAATAGAAAAATTTAGAATGAGTGAAACTAAATTATATTAGACATTTGAAAAACATACAGCAAAATGATAGTCTGGCAATCACCCTGAAGAAGGCTCAATTCAGCTCAACATATAGATACTTCAGATAAGCTATGGAGATAAACTATTCCAAACTGTCCTCTGTGATATAAGAGCCAATAGTCACACATGGATATTTAAATTAACATTAAAAAATTTTAAATGTAGTTTCCATCATTCTAGCAACATTTCAAAGCCCCCAATAACAACTAGCAGTTAGACAAAGAACATTGCCCTTATCACAGTTTTGTTAAACAGTGGACCTGTCTGCTAGTGCAGGGGTTAAAGTCTCAGCACTATCAAGCTAACACTATCGAGCTACCACTGCAACATGAGTTTGATTCCCAGCCAGGGAGGTGACCCACATGGTGCAGCAGGTCTCTCCTGTTTTGCCCACTGCTCCCTTCAGCAGTGTTTTTCAGTAGATCTACCTGTTCTGCTCACCACTCTGTCTTTGGTGAAGCCTCTTACTCTCCCCCTTTCTGATCTGTACCCCAGCCCCTGTATGCATAAATAAATAAATATTTTTAAAAAAAAAAAAGAGTTCTACCAAATTTACCAAACATGAATTCGTGAATATAACTAAAAAATAACCAGTACTTCCCAAAGTGGCTTTGCTGGAGGAAACTTTCTACTCCACAGGTACTCAAAAATGTAGCGAAGTCTGGTCAAGCTCTCCAATTGAGCCTTGTGAGAAGTAACACTGAACTTCTAGAATCACTCCACATATAAGCTATAGAGCTTTCTTGCATCCCTTAAAAATGGATTATGTCATGCCTCTTATTTTTCTCATCTTACCAACATTCCATGGGATTGCCGCACTAGAGTAAACATAAGAAACTAGATCTCCTGTAGTGAAAGCATATTTCCTGTGCAAAGCATCTAGAGAATGTACCAATCACCACAGCAGCCACAGAATAGTAGCAGCTAAGAAAGGTCTGTCAGATTCTCAGAGCTCACTTGTTGACCCACTCTCTGTTGGGTGTGCCTGAGAACAGGAGGATCGACAAAGGCAAAGAGCAAGTAGTAACATGACGTAAGGAGCCAGTGAGCTGAATAGTGATGTGTCATAGCAGTGAGCTCTCAGGACCCACCCTTCCTAATTTGGGGCCCTAGCCTTGAGCAGGTCTGTTCTCAGCTGGATGTCAGCATAACTATCTGACATGCATCTCAGAGAATTGCCCAGCCACTCACTCACCCACATAGAACCAGGATGACTTTCCACTCAAGGCAAACTTATCCCCACCTCTGAAGTGTACCTGAAGAACTAGACAGAAATTATCCTGAGAGTAGATATAGATCATAAGGTAAGGAGGCAAACCTGAAAATCATCCCTACTAGACCTTGAATATTATAAGTTGAACGCCAAACAGCTCTAGGAAGTGAGAGACGCAGGTCACCAGAGCTAGACTGTCAGTTTCTGCATCTGTAAAATGGAAGCAATACTTGTTTGTATACAGAGCTGTCATGGCAGTGAGCAGTGTTTCCTTTGCTTCTCACTCCCTAGGCCACCCTGTCCTGAGTGACAGCAATACTTACCTGTTCTCCTATGGGCAGGCTTAGACCTTTGACACTGCCTGCATTTAACCAATAAACAACTCATTCCCTTTGGTCATTCTTTATGGCAAATATACTAACAGAAGCCTATAGTAAGTATAGGTGCCAACCATTTGACTAATTCAATTTGGAAGAAAAAAAAAAAAAAGATCAAGGCCTGTTGCCCCAAATATTGTATCTCATAAAATCCTTGCTTTCATGAAAACTGAATAGCCCAGTCATCCTGCCACGATAGCCTCACTCTTTAGGGTCTTAAAATATTCTCAAATTTCAGTCACCAGAACTTCAGACCTATCTAATCCACAATGAATTATCATGCTTTCATAAAGTTTAGGGTACAGCTACCCAGATTAAAAACAGGACATCACATAAAACCTGCAGATTTAGCTCCTGAGGGTAGAAAGATCCCTGCTAGTAGAAATTTAGGGCCAAAGATAAAACTTAACCTACATCTAAGTTTGTGTTTAAGACAAGCCTCAGATCTAATGGGAAAAAGATGAAGCTCTCTCAGTAATAATTCACTGGCCCTTTAAATCACAATCTCAGAAAATCAGTCACCAAACTGGGTTATGGATTTGTGGGCACAGCACAGTGAAACATTTAATCAGGGAACAGAAAACTTTCTGGAATAAATAAGTAAAATGAATGCCTAGAAGTGGAAATGTTAACTAGCAAAGTTAAGTTCAGAGCACAGCTGTGTCCAACTGAGTAGAGCTTCTGGCCCAACAAGAAAAGTCTGTAAAAGATACAGAAGAATTATACTGTTTTTCCTAAACTCCAACAGTGGGTTTTTGCCATGTTAATTCAGAGTTTCTGGGATAAGATAGGATAAATAAGGAAAGCAAAATGGAATGGCTTTAAAACAAACAGTTCCTAGGTTACTGTATGGAGGAAAGAGGGCTTTTTTTCTTTTTTTTTTTTTTTTTTTTGGCAGCGGAACAAGCAGATTCTAACATCTTTCAGGAGATATGCCTAAGATTTATTTCAATGACCTTATAGTCTGAGTATGATGGCAGCAAAAGTACACTGAGTTTATTAGTTAATATCTAATGAATCACATTTTATGTGTACATTTTAAGACAATTCATAGGTTCTTCTGCTTCATTTGAACCCCAGGACATCACAGAACAAACTGCAACTTTAGTGCCTGCATCTGCCACTCTGTGCTCATATGCGTAGAACAAATCCAAGAACCAGGCACAGTGCTGCTTTTGCCAAACTAATCACCACCATTATCCACCAATATGATAAAGATGTCAAAGTAACAGTCGTTATTGACATAGGTTTCAATTAGAAGATTAATCAGTGAAACTGGCTCTGATTAAAACTGTTCCTACGGCTTACCTTTGTCAGACATAAAGCGCTTCAAATATATTTTCTTGCCTATAAGATGGGCACTATTATTCTCCCCATTTTATATTTGAGGTTTAGGCAGATTTTTTTTTTTAATTACTCAGTTATATTTTTAGAATGATAGCTTCAGGCCATCCAAGAGAGAACTGGCATGCCTTGATCAGGATGTGGATCAACTAAGTAGAAGAGGTCAATTTCTTGACCTCTTTTGGTGGTCTACAGATGGTGAAGGGTAGATTTGGCTCTTCAGTGTTTAACTTACAGTGTTTAACTTACAGCGGTGTATAGAGATGTTGATTTAAATAACTCACTTGAAACTTTAAATAATGTTGTAATACAAGGTTACTTCAATAAAAATGATTAGTTTTTAAAAGTCTGAGACAGCCCCCTGCTCCCACTGAGGGGTGAGATAGTGAGACTGGGGGTCTGCTGGCATCCAGCCCACCTTCTCCCAACATCCATCTCCAGAATGGTTTTATGCCTTTTTATTTCTCTTGCCAGCCTTCCCTTTTCTGACAGTATTAGTAAGTAAATGAATAAAAAGGAAAAGGAAAACAAGAAGTGACACTGAATTAGTTCTCAACTGAGTTGGGGGTGGAGGGGAAATGACCAAGTCAAACAATCTGCAAATAGCGCAGAATTGCAATAAAATGTTGAATAGTGGGAAAGAGATTCAGCAAAAAGTCAAATCCAGACTGGAAAGTTTGCAGTGGAAGGTGCAATATGAGATGAGCTTTGCAGTGGCTGTGATGTAGGGAGGAAGAGGCAAAGGCGAGGGCAAAGGAAGAAGAGAGGAGACAGTGTAGGTATCAAGGAAGAGGCCAGCCTGGGCAGGAGGTACAGGAAAGAAATAATTAACCACTTTTAGGTTTATTTCCCCAACTTTAAACTCACCAGGAAATCAAAGGGGGCACAGATTTGTCCACACAATGCAATGGCAGGCCAGTTAAGAAATTGGTCTGGAGTCTCCACTACCCAATGTACAGTGTTTCCCATGAACTGCTAGGCAGAAAGCCTGTGCACCATAATCCTGATTCTGACTGAACACCATTCATGGACCAGATGTGCATGTCAAAACCACACCTGTGCACAAAAATCTGTGGAATGGGTCCTCCCTGGTTAAAGCACAGCACTAAGAAGCTAAAAGTCACTTCTGCATGAGTTCAATCCCTGCCTGCCCAGAGGTGACCACATGGCATGGCAGACCTCTCCTGATCCAAACACTGCTACCCTCACCAGTGTATTTTGTCGATCTGCCTGTTCTGCTCCCCACTCCATCTCTGGTGAATCCCCTCACTGCCCCTGTACCTCTGGCTTATACCCCAGTTCTGTATGCACAAATAAATAAATCTTGAGAAAAAAAAAATCTGTGGAATGATGCCTGGGGAGGATGCAACAACAAACTATTAAAGGGACAAAGAAGAAAAACTCCATCGCTCTTGACACAGAAAAGACTTCTGAACGGGGGTATTTGATAAAGGCCTTGCAAAGGGAGTGAACTGTGTGGTAGCTAGAGAGAAAGGGTAGGTGGAAGAAACAGGAGGAACATTTGCCTATATGGATGGAAGGATCCTACATAAGCTATTAGAAGGGAAAGAAGCTCAGCAGAGCTGGAGCTGAGCAGAGTCAAGATGTGTGAGTTGGGGCAGCTGAGCCAAATGGAACATCAAATGATTGGGGTGAGGAGTAGCATAAGGAATTTGAACATTAATTGACAAGCCCTGGAAAGAACTTGGACATCACAAGGCAATTATTTAATCTCTGGTTTAGATGAAATTCTGGCAGCAAATTAAAGAATGGATGTGTGAGAGATGAACTAACCGGTTTTTACTATTCATGAAGTTGATAATGGCATGATTGATGTCTGAAGTCAGGAGATGGTAACACACAAGGAGTCCTAAGGCACGTCAAGGTAGATCAGCCAGGCTTGGTAACTGAAAAACTATCACAATTTCTAATTGTAGTGACTTGGTGGGTGGGGGTGTCAGTAAATAGGATGCAAACATTAAGACAGGACCAAATACTAATAACGGGCCTTCCTGGTTCTGCAAGGGGTTAAAATGCAGCACTATGAGATGCTATATGCAGCCATTGCAGGACAAATTTGATCCCCTGCCAGGGAGGTGACCCGCATGGGGCAGCAGACCTCTCTTATCTTGCCCACTGCTCCTCTCAGTAGTGTATTTCAGTCAATCTGCCTGCTCCCACTTGTGTCTGGTGAATCCTCTCACCCCAACCTCTGGCCTATACCTCAGCTTTTGTATGCACCTCTATACCTCAGCTTTTGTATGCATACATAATAAATCTTGAGAAAACAAAAGAAAAATACTAATAATTCTGAACATATGCTGGTGGCATCTTAGACAAGATTGGGTGATGCTATTTCTAAAATGTCTGTGTAGCCTGCCATGCCACGTGGCTCGGGGGGTGATTCCAGGAACAGGGAGACCTCCAGGTCATTGGTTCAAAGTCACAGCCCTCACGTGACCAAAACTTGTTCACATATCAAGCTTCTCAATGACTTATGTGAGAGGAATTAGAGGTCTTAGCGCAGGTTCTAGCAAGACAGGTGTTCTCTTTATAGCTGACACCTTTGTTGAAAACAAGAGTGGTCTTTTTGGTTGTTTTGTTTTAAGCAATTAAGCCAATCCTGGTCCTCTGGTTGCCTGCTGAGCTGTATTTGGACTAGTAGGAGTCTTTTTTGTCCCAAGAGCATTCAACCAAAACATAGCTGTTTTGTTTGAAGTATTTTTAAAAAAATTAAATCGAGTATAGGACTTGGCAAGAAGAATGATAAAGCAAGCATGTAATACAGCTCTTGCTGCTTCTATGCATCTTCCTTATTCTTTCAGCAGCACTTCCAAAAAGTTACATGCCACTTTACAAGTCTCTACTCCTTTCACTTTTTTATCAACATCTGGATCCAAATCAAAGCATTCAGCCTGACGTAACAGATCTCTCTCCCTATGGAAGCTAACACAGCAGCACCATGCCCTTTTGAAATATAATCTCTTGTTAAAATACGCTTCATTTCTTTGCAACCTGAATTTCCAAGTGGAAGAAGAAAGGCATGAAGTGGGACAGTCTGCTCCCGAAGCAGGGGGCTCCTGGAGCTGCAGGCAACCCAGGGCCGCCTCAGCCCCGCATTTTTTTACCCTGTCCCTGTGTGTCCACTGGCCTGTGGCAAACCACCATCAAAGAATGAAGTCTCCTAAGAACTGTGCTTGAGTGTGTGCATTCCTTGGTGTCGGCTAAAGCCACAGGAACTTTGGCAGTGTTTTAAAGTTACACCCATTCCCATTGCGATGCAGGTCTGTGAAATCATGCCCTAGCTCTGCCAAAAGCCACAGTGATAATCAACAGTGTAAGTAATCAGTAAAAGCACTTTTCCACAACCCACTGACCAGATTGTCAAGAAAGCAAAAAGGAGTAGCAAGAATTGATTGCCATTTGCAAAGATCATTTCTATCTGATTTTATATTATTGTATAGCAATGGGGTGATGCATGATGGGTGCCTGGCATCTTTGCAGTAAACATTTTAGGTTTAATTTAGAAATCTCTGAATCATTAAAAAAGTTCTTTCTCATTATGATGAAGAGGCCACTGTGGACTCAGCACTATTACAATCTGACAAGGGAGAGGGAATAAGCAGGCAAGCTACACTGGCAGAAAGAATTTCCAATGGGCTGAATTAATGGGAAGAAATTCAAATTACAGATAGCTGCTTACTATTGAATTGTTAATACAAGCAACATTGTTTTACATAAGCAGCTTGAGTATTTTCAGCGTCCCAATATAAAATGATATAGTCACTGATTTGTTGTTGTTGTTGCTATTGTTTTAAATGCTTCGTTTCTATGAGGGAAATATGGCTGCACATGACAGAAAACGAGGCCAAACACATCACCGGAACCAGCGCTCCCGCCCTCACAGGTAGCCCCCACGCGGCTGCTTCAATCGCGGGCTGCTTCAATCACGGCTGGCATTGGGATTCAATAACTCAGACTGGTGAGATGTGCAACCCTATGCCACTGGAAAATCTTATTTAAATTGAATTTCTCACTATTCAACTTTTAATGTCAGAATCAGGAAGATGTCTGGCAAAAAGCATCAGGCCTTACTGGAAATTAATGTAGCATAAATACAATAAACTTAAGCCTCAGGCCTCCTCCCAAGATTGGTAGGTGTGAGTCAGTGGTTTGAAACCTGGATGCATATTAGGGAGACCTAAAGGCTTTTGTAAAATACTGATGTTTTCTGAAGAGGTGTGGCCCTTTACCTCTGATTCACATACAGTGCTGTGGGACAATATTACCTCTATAAAATAATGCTGGTATTTGAACAGACCTTCTCAGGTTATTTTAAAAAATAACAGGTCTCAATTGGTTTTGAGCTCCAGCCCCCACACAGGTGTCCTAATGTCCAATGGGTTAAAATCACTGTTTCATGCTCTGGCTTTTCTCTAAAAAAATGTGTGAGTTTTACAGAGAATTATTTGCAACTGTTTCCTAACAGCCAACTCACATGTCCACTGGAGACACATGGGGAAATTTAAGAACTCTGTGAATAGACTAGGACTTTCACTTCTAGGCGACTCCAATGAACCACTGCTTCACAGCTATGAAATTCTTGGGGACTGAGTGTGAGGACATCCACTATGAGTATTTACAACTAAGGATTCTAGCCATTAGATAGTCTCCTAAAAATAAGGAATCCTGGCCCTCCCTGGTGGTGCAGCGGGTTAAAGCACAGCACTGAGAAGCTAAAGCCACTTCCGCATGAGT
>NW_004567104.1:14725580-14817171 GCF_000260355.1 Condylura cristata | reverse complement strand
CACCCCTGAGCCTCTGGCCTGCACCCCAGTTCTGTATGAACAAATAAATTAATCTTAAAAAAAAAAAAAGGAATCCCTCCTGTGTCAGAATTGTCATAGGCTGATGTCTGGGATGTGCAGAATAAGCACGTAAATGAGTGTCTATTTTGGGTAATAAGATGGAGTTGTTTCCATAGAAACAACTGACTAGTAATTATAATGGCTAATTGGATAAGTGATTTCCAAAACCTATTTGGATAATAACTAATGTAATAAACCTCAAGCTTCTTAAGGCATATTTTTTCTTGCCTTTCTTAAAGTCAAAACTTAGCTCTCAAAGTCAGTAAAGCCAGGTTTTTAAACATTACCATGTCAAGAAGAATTCAGAGTGAAGACGCCCAAGGAGCTTGGATTTTAGAGTCAAACATCGAAAACTGGGTGCTGTGCCTACTGTGAGTAGCCAGCATACAGCTGAAGCTTCCCACCCTGGCTTTCCCCAGGTGCTGCTGCCCATCCACATCACACTTGTATTTGCAATAAATCATCTCCTTATTGAAATGCTTTGTCTGCACTTAGCTGTTACCAAAAACATCATCATAACTGTTATTTGAATCATCATTGTCTGAGTTGGGGGACGCTTGTTAACACAATACCAGAGCTATAACCTTGGACAGGATGACAATATACAAAGGTAAACAAGTCATCACTGCTGTGATCTCATTACAATATCTTGTGATAATGAAGCCAATTGCTCTATTTTCCAACACATTTGAAGTTTTTTTTTTTTAATTTTTATTTTTGGTCTAATAAGGTATTTGGTGGTCTCTCCTGGTCCTATTACCCTTCTGGGCCACACTAGCTCCCTTCAGCTTTCCCTAAGGATGAATGACTGTGTCTGATTCCTCTTTTCTATTTCTGCCTCTATGCAACTATCAAATCTACATCTCACAAACACGTCTCTGAGCTTGATAGCACATAGGACACCACCATCAATCTTATTTCCTCAGTTAATCAAAGGCGCCTATGTGATGCTCTCAAAACCTTCTGTCCCTCCCCGCCTTGCCAAAGTCAGTATTCTACAGCTGGAAAAGGTACAAACTCATTTGCTCTGATTCCCTCATTTTGTGCATAGATGTAGTGTAATAACTACCTTAGCAGATTCTGACTTGGTGGTTGGTTTTTTTTGTTGTTGTTGTTGTTGTTGTTGTTTTTGCTTACATGGGACATTTTGGCAACCCTAAGAGAGACACTGTCATAGATAAGCAAACAGAAGCCCAGAAAAGATGAACTTTTTCTTGCAGTTCCATAATTTCCAGCTGGTAGAGCTGGAATGAGAATGCAAGCCCCCCTGATTCCTAGTTTTGTTCTGTGTATGGGGCAAGTTTGTTGCTTTCCAGGCTTTTCTCAGACTGTCTGAATATAGCACCACCATAGTGAAAGTGTCATCCATTTATAACAGAGGTGAAGTGATGATTAATTTTTTCCCTCAGAGCCATCCTACCACATAAATGTTTCATGGCTCAAAGGCATGACTGGCAGCATTCAGCAGTCTAGTCAGGTCCCACAACGTGAAACAAAATGAATAGTCCTAAGAGGTTCCCTATCTCTCCCAACACTGACACTGCAAATCATAAAGGAATTCCCCACGTGCTTGCTCTGTAGGACCCCTGTTGAGCATTTCAAGAAGTTCTGGTGCAGGGAACAACAAGCATTGGGCACCCAGCTCTGAATGGGAAACCAGAGAAGGAGGTAACATTCCTTTGAGTGGCCATTGGAATGCCTTGGGATTGACAAGTCAATAACTGCAACTCTTGTGAGGCAGTGTCCACTACCAAAGGCAGAAGAAAAGACTGAAGAGCAGCTGGGCAGGGGCGTCTCAGCCCTCTGGCCCACTGGAGCAGCTGTTGACTCCCCAAGAGAAAGTTCTGAACAGGTGCATCATCTGTTTATGAAATTGGGCAGCAAGGCTGATGCTGAGAGGAGATGAAGAGCCCCCATCTCGCCTAGCAGGTCCAGGCTCATATGGAGAAGCACTGCTTTCTTACCGGTTTCCAAACCGTAGACAATACAAGACAAACTCTACATAGAGCAGCTGCCTAAAACTGGCACATGTCCATGGGTGTTTCAAATATTTTAGAAGGTTCAGGAACTCAACTATGGTTTTTAATTGAGTTTTTTTTTTAATGTATGCATTTGAAAATATACAGCCAACCTATCACACCCATACTTTTAAGTCCATTATTGCTTAAGATGAGGCTAAAATTATTTAATTTGGGGGGGAAAAAATGTTGACCTAAAGAAAACATTAAATAAATGTTGTGTCAGTAATATGTGACTGGTAAAAATAGTGAAGTAGATAATAAAGGGGCCAAAGTTTGGCAAATATCAGCATACGGGTTATAAGCACCATAGGCTCTAGAGTCAGAGGAACTGGGTCTGCTCTTAGAAATGGATGAGACTCAGGTCAGTTTTCTCATCTATGAAACAAGCTTAATAAGATCAACCTCCTAGGATAGAATCAAAGACACTGCAGTTAAAGAGCCTGGCCTGCCTACCAAGTGACTATCATTACTTTATATCTGCCTGCATAGATTCAATAGGTTGAATAAAACCAGTCCTATCAACCTAAATTTGCTGATGCCATTTTGAGGAGTATCGCTAAACTAGGAAGGTGAATCAGACCTGTTATCCTGTCATAGTTCCAGGACTGTTGTGACCTCCCTGGGTAGAACAGCCTGCTCACAGCTAGCCAAGAGTTCATCAGCTGGTGGGAGGCTGTGCTCCACGAGAGAGACATAACTGTCACACAGAGGTGCTAATGTGCTCCAGGTATGGATGCTGACACTCCGCAAAGGTGTCTTCTGAGCAGCACGTATGTGTAACTGCACATTTGTATTCTAGGCACACAGCTGGCAAGTCTGCTCCAGGGCTAGGCCAGAAAAGCCTGCATCCCCACCACAATGAAAAACTGGAGGCGTCTCGCTGACGGCTGCTGTGGGCTGTCTAGCTGTGCTTCTCAAGCACGGCATTCTCTGAGGATTTCTTCAAGAATCCTGTGCTGGCAGACAGCTAAGGGGATCTGGAGCCGCCGTTGACTCCCCAAGAGAAAGTTCTGAACAGGTGCATCATCTGTTTACGAAGCTGGGCAGCAAGGCTGATGTTGCTGAGAGAAGATGAAGAGCCCCCATCTCGCCTAGCAGGTCCAGGCTCATATGGAGAAGCACTGCTTTCTTATCGGTTTCAAAACCATAGACGACACAAGACAAAAACAAAATTTCCTTAATGTCTCAGCACAACAAAAACTATTAACGTTTTCACATTTCCTTACAGACTTGTCTTAGGAAATATTTTTACAGCTGTAATTGTGCTATTTATACTGTTAACATTATGTCAAAATTTCCTCATATCATTAAGTTTTCAAAATGCTTTTCCTAATGGCTAAGTCGTTGCATCATATAGAAATAGCATAATGTGCTTAACCAGCCCTCTATTATTAGATATTTACATGTTCATCTTTATTATAAATAATTCTGCAGTGAGTATCTTTGGGCATGCATCTTTGTCCACATTTCAGATTATTTCCTTAGGAGAGTTCTATTTCTAGATGTGGAGTTACTGGGCTGCAGAGTGTAAATGTTTCAAGGTTCTTGATATATGCCGTTAAATGGTTTTCGGAAAAGATAACACTCCATAGGCTTTCAGCAGGCAGATGTACTCGCCATCTCATGTTCTTATGAGTGCATTTATCCTTTCTAATTCTTTGCTAATTTAACAGACAAAAACAAGTTTTGTTTCCTCCGCATTTCCCTCTGCTTTCCATTTTACACATCCTTCAGCCATTTGTTTGGCCTCTTTTGGGAACATTCTGATCATGTCCTTTGCCCTTTTATCCTTTCAATTATTTTCACTAAGATCTATAATTAACAGTATTCTCACTTCACTTCCACTCCACTAATTCATTATAACTAATTTTTCCTCCCACTGAAAGAACAGTACATTATCTTTTGTGTCAAGGTAAAAAAAAAAAAAATGGTTCATCTGTCACTTTATTCCTGTGTAAATGGAATATAAAAACTTTTCTTTGTGGGATACAACCTGACACTTAAACTTGTTTAGGAAAATATGTTATGGTTTATGCTTATTTTAAATTGACTTGTGTTTATTACTCTTTTGGAATGTTTTACTTCATGAATTTTAATTTGGTAGACTAGATATGGTTTGTTTAAAGTCCAAGACTATTGGTTTTGGAGATACTAAAATAAAATGAAATGAAAACATGGTCGGTTGATTTACTTTCATAGAATCTCTAATTTCAGACACAAACTAAACCCGAGATGACCTACAACACAAAAATTAACTGAAGTTTAACAAAAAAAAAACCCCTGGCCCACAATGTTCGTAAGAGAAGCGTCTATAGACAGAGAGCTCAGAGTGAATAGCTCCTTCTCCAGGAAGCCTTCTCAGAATTCACCACACAGAATTCCTTTCTCCCTCCCAAGAAGCCAAAATCTGATGTTTATTCTCCAATGATACTAGCCACTGAGATCTACTTTCAATTGGTAGATCTTCAAATGTACATATGTACACACTTCTCTATGTCACTGTGATTAATTTCTAGAGGACAGGGGCAATGTTTTGTTGATCTGTACCCATTTGTGACCCCCAATACAACAGATGCTCAGAAAACATCCCGTTGGATTGAACTGGGCTTTAAAATTTTGGTACTACTGGGAATAATGGAATCCACATAGGCTTTTGAGCCAGACTGAATCAGCTTGAAATCCACCTCTGACACATATCACCTGAGACCTACCCCCCCAAGCAAGTTAGCATAGACTCTTCAACTTCTCTGCCATTTAACATGGGACTGACTGTGGCAGCCCACTAGGTTAACTAGCCCAATGCCAATTTCCACCTATTTCACTTTTGCTTTTCTCCACTATGAAGAGAAGAAAGCTAAATGCTCAATTTCCCACCTTCCTTCCAGCTGGAAAGGTCCTACATTATAGTTCTTCTCAATGAAACTAAACCAGAAATGGCTGAGAAGGCTTTTGCAATGGAAGGTATCCAGGCACTGGATAAAGTGGCCTACATCCACACCCCTTGATAAAGTGAGATGCTGCCTGCAGGGAGAGCACCCAATTTGTAGTCCGAGGCCAAAACATGAAGACAATTACCAAAAGATAAAGAAGGTGGAGGGAGAGCCATAAAGAGTCTGGGGTCTTTGGTGACATCAGCCAACCAATCAATGTTTCCTTCTGTACATTTTTATAGAGAAGAAATTATTCCTGTTTTGATTTCACTCACATATAGAATATTAAAAAAAAAAAAAGAAAGAAAGAAAGAAAAGGAGTGTCCTCCCTTGTGGCACAACAGGTTAGGACATAGCACTGCAAGCAAGCCGCAGCTGCTTCCATGTGAGTTCGATCCCCAGTCCCGGAGGTGACTACATGGCACAGCAGACCACTCCTGACCCACCCACCACTCTCTTCAGCAGTGTACTTCATCGATCTGCCTGTTCTGCTCTCCACTCTGTCTCTGGTGAATCCTCTCACTTGTCCCTCAACCTCTGGCTTATACCCCAGTTCTGTATGAATAAGTAAATAAATCTTAAAAAAAAAAGAAAAGTAACAGACAAAACTAAACCAAATAAAACCCTAAAAATCAGCTGTAGAACTGAGGCTTCAGAGAGGGACGATAGGGGTGGGGAAAATGGAGGAAGATTATGGGTGCTTGATGGTGGATATGATGTGGCAACATGCATCTGAAGAGGTAGAAACCTAGTCTCCTAAACCATATATCGTGTTATGAGCCAACATTCCCTCAATTTTAAAAAAATACTATTTTAAAAAAAGAATATATCCATATTGCTTAAGTCTCTGTTTTCATAGTCTCTTCTATTATTTACCTCCAAGCATATTCCTAAATGACTCATCTACATTATAGAATTACTGTAAACCATAAGCTTAAGTCACTTATGGCAAGTGTTTAGCACAGACCTTACTACACTGGAGGCATTCGATAAGTGCCTGCTTATTGGTACATGGTAGTGAACAGCAAGGAGTTCTGGAACATAGAACTGTGTGATACTTGGAATAAGACACTGGACAAGAAAGCAGGGAACAGAACAGGAAGGACTTCAGCCACAATTAGGCTTGAAATCTGTCCTAAGATGAGTGGACAGGAGTCCATCAAGGAGTATGAAACCAGATGTTGCTTATCGGCCTCTTGTTCTCGGGGCTACTAGAGGTAGGGAATCCTCTTCCCCAGTGTTCCCCTCACCTTAACCCTACCCCGCAGGATGGGACACACTTCAAAGTCTGATTCCATGCTTTGTTTAAGAACAGAAATCCCATGAAAACTGTTCCCAGGCTGGGCGTCTATTAATAGTCCACTCTGACCTTGACATAACAACCTCTGACATCACTGTCTAATGCCCCTGGGGGCATTCTCCTTAAAGCTACTGTCCTGATGCTGTGGCCCCAGCATTTCTCACAGTTGTTAAAGGCCCACCTTGGGCACCTGCACTAATCACCATCCCAGAGCTTCATAAAATATAAAAAATACTTATATCATAATCAATAGTCAGATAAATATCAAGTAAACAGAGTAAATGGGTCTCCTTCTCCTATGACTTGTCAGAATTTTTGTAATACTATTGTGACTACAGACACACACGCGCACACAAACACAGTAGCATTTTATAGTACTTTCCACACTTGTTTGTCTACAAATCTCTTTTCTTCCATGACATCTCAAGGGTTAGTGCTTTATGGCACATAATTTAGGAAATTCTGTCTTAGGTAAAAGCACCTCTGACTTCATTCCCACCGTTAGCCACCCCTCCCCCCTGTTGCTAGTCATCCTTTTCCCCTTACAGATTTTCCCACATTTGGCCCATACATATTTTCCTGGTCCTTACTATTTTTATTCTCACATGCCCTAAGCCTGAAACCAGACTGCGGTCCCACTCGATTTTTTCCTCCTTAACAAATCATGCTGTTCCACTTCCAGACCTTTGCACAAGTTACCCCCAGACCACAAAGTTCTTCCACCTCTTCTCCTCAGGAAACTCTCAGTCACATTTCAAGACATAGCTTAAGTAGCATATCCACTGTGAAATTTTTCCCAATTATTGAAGGCCAAATTAATTACTCCTATCTCTGTACTCTAAAAGAACCTTGCAATTACTTCTCTTACAGCATTTATTATGTCAGTTATAGTTATGGGTTTACCTTCCTTTCTCTCTGAGCAGATTATTAATTCTTTGAGTAGTGTTTGTCCATAAATCTGCTCCAAGTGAGTAATCAGGAGATCTTGAGTAAACAAAGTTTTTATGAATGAATTTTAACAATGACTAGCTTGAAGTCCATAGAGACCTGCCTTTATGTCTTTCCAAGGGTGCTGTGAATTACTTGCCAGGCTGATCACCACAGCAGTTACCACAGTCCCACAACAAGTGCCGGGAACAAGATGAGAACACCTAGAGTGCCCCATTACATTTTTGCTTATAAGAAGAAATAATTTTATATTTAATGGCTAACAAAGTAGAACCAAGAAATTTCTGTTTTAATACAAAATTGTAACACTAACAGTCCATCAACACTTTATTAACTTTATGAATGGTAAGATTTAGGTTGGCCATGGTCATCCACTACAGGCTGACCTCCCAGAAGAGGAGCAGGCCACTCCTCCCATGTATCCATGGAAACCAGGCCCAGTTGAACACTTAAATCAATCAGTTCCAGTCAACTGCAACATCTGGATCCCAATCTCACTTCTATACCACAGAAGGGAGAAAAGCTTCCCCAACCACGCATACTGTGTTACATCATGTTTTAAGCTCACCAGACCATACCAAAGTCACCTTGAGGTTTGGACCCCTGCCCCCTAGTCCTGCCAAGGATGGAGCTAATGCTTCCCAACTGTAGCCTCTGAGAGGCTGGCAGGATAAGCATGGAGTCAAAGTCCTGCCAAGACATTTTGCTATCAAATCCCAATCCTTGAACATGCCAGGGAGTGGGACTTGCAATCTGTGTAACTGAAAAGTCCACAGTGCCAGAATCTGTTTCCTCTCCCAGACAGGATTCTCCACCCTGCTGGATGGAAGTTTGCTGACAGGAGTGCCATGGCACTGGGGGCTGCAGCACCTGGAGATGTCATCTGGCCACTTGCCCTCATTTGCCCAAAAAAATGGTGTGATAACTTGTTGTTTATCAAAAGAGGAGGAAAATTGGTTTTTGGGGGTTAGGTGATTGTTCCTCTCAGTTTTTTGGTGAGAAAAATGCCAAAAACACTGGGGAATTGACAAAGATTCTGTAGGCTGCAGAGACAGTGCACCCACATAGCCATCATCAGCTGATGACTGTTTCCACTTACATTTACTTTACTCTTGCTAGAGAACCAACACCCCTAATCACCAGGGCAAGCATACCACAACAGGGCACAACTGAGCTGTCCCTAAGAAAATGACAAATAATGCAAATTAAAACTACAATGAGAGGCCCTCCCTGATGGCACAACGGGTTAGAACGCAACACTGCAAGCTAGCCGTAGCCGCTTCAATAAGAGTTGAATCCCCAGCTTCAGGGGTGACCCATATGGCATGGCAGACCTCTCCTGTCTCATACCCACTGCTCCCCTCAACAGTGTACCTGATCAATCTGCCTGTTCTGCAACCTGGTTTGTCTGTGGTGAAGCCTCTCACTGCCCCTGTCTCTCTGGCCCATACCCCTGTTCTGTATGCATAAATAAAGAAATATTAAAAAAGAAAATGATGTGATTTGGTGGAACCCATTAAAAAAAAACAACTACAATGAGAAACCACCTCATACACTTGACAGTGGCACCTACCTAAAAGACTCCCACAAGTTATAGAGAGACTTCAGAGAAAGTTAGTGGGGATAGGAACTGGTAGAAATACTATAGAAAGCAATCTAGCCATACCTTGAAAAAAATTTAAACTATAGAAATCATATCATATAATACCAATCTTGGCCTTACATCTATAGAATATGAAACCACCGAACGACACCTCTAAAAAAAAGCATGTTCTACAATACTCACAGCAGCATTATTTATAATAATTAGGTCATGGAAATAGTCTAAAATTCCTTCAATGGGGCCTCCCTGGTGGCACAGGGGAGTTAAAACATAGCACTATGAAGCTATCCACATCTACTGCAGCACGAGTTTGATCCCCAGACAGGGAGGTGACCCACTTGGCACAGCAGACCTCTCCTGTTTCCCCTGCTGCTCCCCTCAGCAGTGTACCTCAGTCAATCTGCCTGTTCTGTTCCCCATTCTGTCTACAATGAATCCTCTCACCCTCTCCCCCCACCTCTGGCCTGTACCCCAGTTCTTGTAAGCATAAATAAATCTTCAAAAAAATAAAGCTCTTTCAATGGACAAATGGATCAAAAGTATGTGGTACATACATATCATGGAAAGTTGCATAAACGCAAAAAAGAATGAAACAATCATTTTCAACAAAATTGAGGAAAACTGAACAAATGATATGCAGCAAAACAAACCAGAACACTAAAAACAAATGTTAGCTATTCATATTTGACAGATAATTTGACAATGTAAAACATTTTATAAAACTACTGGACAACTATAAACACCCCAAGGAATCTGAGGGTAAGAGGGACGGAGGAAAAAGGGAGAAGGGGCTAAATAGATGATGGTGGGGGGAAGTTTTTTTTTAAAAAATTAAGAAACTAAAGTGTTTCATAATAAAATATAAATGTATTTGGCTCTTAAAAATAAATTTTCTCAAAAGAAAAAAACTGACAAGCGTAGAAAATATCTGAACATATCACAGGGAATGCATTGAATCACTGGAAATGTCAGGTTGCACTTCTAGACAACTTGCTCACAAAGAGAATACTGTACTCATTCACTCTGAAAACTAGTTTGTACCTCAGACTATGAACCTTTAGGGGCCATATATTCAATGCCTAAGAAAATAATACTGTTGAGGGAGTGAGGTAGCAAAATAATAATTTAAAAATAATTTATTCAGCATCTATTGTGTCTGGCTAGCTACTGTACTTAACATTACCATGTGTTTTTATTTCACCCCAAAATACCACCTAGGTATTTTTCTTTCCCATTTTATGAATGGGAAAATTGAAGCTCAGTGAAGCTAACTAAGTTATCAGTTCAAAGTGAAAACAGCAGTGAGCTAAAACGTTAAAACTCGCAACTGTCTAAATCCAAAAATCTACAAGCCTCCATGAAATTGTAGCTGTTCATATTAAAAGTCATGGTCAACCTATTACGAAACATGAGCTTTGGGGAAGTGGGCAAACCACAAAGTACAAACAACTAAATATCAGCCAAAGGCAAAAAAAACTAAATTTAATCATTTTCCAATTGACTTTTCACATTGGAGATTTCTGTATATCCTTTCCATAATTTATATGAATCAAACTGCTTAGTTAAAAGGGTTTTTTGGTTTTTTTTAGTATCAAGTTTTTATCAATGTTGTCTTTTTTTTTTTTTCCGGCTGTAATACTATCCTCTCTATTGGTGAAAATTAATAATGCACACTTATAAGAAACAGCAGCAGAGAAATGAAGAAAGGATTAGGATAAAGGCAACCAGAATCTCTAAGAAACAGGAAAAACTGGAGTTCAAGAGCATATAAAACATTTAATTAGAAATGAATGAGAACCTCAACCTCGAGATAAACTATCTCTGACATCAACGTGGCTGATGACTCCTGCCAACATATTTACAACTCAATGTTCTTGTCCACACAGTCTATCCAATCCATCTTCCTTCACACAACTAGTCCTTACACGTCCTTTAAAACATAATTCAACTAGCTCCCTCATTTCTACCTACTCTGCATTTCTGTAGCTCCCTAAGCATCAAGAGTTCAGATGCTGAGGTGAGGGCCTAGGTTTTCACTGTCTTTATTCCTTACCAGGCATCCAGCACACAATGTTGCTCAGCAAAAACTGTTTGCCCAAAATAATTTGGCCAGTTTTACAAATACGTATGTAGATAAATGGTATGAAAAACTGTGAAATAAGATCCTGATTTAAGTTAAAGTTTTAATCTATCTGCAGCAAACTGCACATTTGCAGTTAACAATTCCCAAATACAAGAAGGGCCCAACCGCAAATTGTGTAAATTAAGGCCAATAACACTGAATCAACTATCTCATTCCTGCCCAAGAGAGTTCATTCTGTTGCCTTTCTGTAGGCCGTCAAACAAAAATTTTCGAGTCCTAGAAGTTTCTCAAATGATGTCAGTGGTTGGTATCATTCAGCACTTTATAAGCAGGAAATGTGAAGGCTCTATCCTTCATTTAAAACAATCCTAAATAATTCTAACCTCATTTTCTAAATGGTGTCCTTTTTTCCCAATTTCTCCCAGAAATGTGTTTTTTAAGATCTGGGCTTCTCCATAACTGAATGATGTTAAGTAACTCTTTCACATGACTGAACTTTAGTCTTCTCTCTCTGGCCAACTATCAAGACTGCTGTCATGGCTTCACGTGAGAACACACAGAAATTCAAAGCATGCCAAGACAGAGGTTGGCAAGACTTAGCCGGGGCAATCCAGGCAATAGCATCCAGCTTTGCAGGTTCCAAATGATTCATGTGTGGACCAGAGACTATTTCATTGTTGAATGGTAACTAAGTCTCTAGAGGATGGTTGAAAATAATGTGTCAAATGTGGAGCAATCAGTAAAGAGCCAACTGCTTATTAAGAAAACTAAAGAGTTGTGGACATAGGAAAGATTAGACCCTACTGCAAATCTTAGCTTGGGATGTGAATGTGCATAAGTAAACATGAAGCAGGAAGGGGACAAAGGGCAAGGAATTCAGAAGGGAAGGATTTATTGGTGGAGAATTCCTAGCACTTAACTCTGTGGGGGAAAAGAACACTCCTACCTAGTCTCAGAACCTGGGGGATCCCAGTAACATGGTAGGGTACTTCCTGAAGCCTGGTTTTGCTGAATCAGTACACGGCTTACTTCTGGGAGCCGCCTGTAAGAGTTTCTTCCCATTAGCTCATTTATTTTCCTAAAGCTGCAGAAGAATGTCAAAACACCAGCAATTATTCCAAGACCCGAACATCTCAAATAACAGATCTTGCTGGCACATCCATTCTCTCGAAACATGAATTTTATCATGTCATCCTCTGTTCAAGGCCTCACTCTTGCTCTCAGATCAATCAGCTTGTGTTATGGAGTATCCTGTTTAGTGCGCAAACCTCCATCACATCCAGAAATCACCAAGTAATTCATTTTTTATTTATTTAAAAAAATGTTTATTGTTATTACTGCAAAGTGGCCAATGCTGTATTGGGCACTCAAAGGGATGCATGGTGAATAAAGTGTGGTCCCTGCCCTAGAAAAACGCAGAATTTTCTCAAGTTGGCAAATGGGTAAACTATAGTGATGACACACTATACAAATTCTGTGAAGTCTAAAAGAAGGCACAGAAGAGATAAAACATGTTCTGAACTTCCAGGGGTGAGTCTTCCCAGAAGACTACAGGGAGAGGGTGCCTCAGGCTGAGGGCACAACATGTGCTGTGCTGCTCTAAGTAGATCACAGAAGGAATGAGAAAAAGCAGACGATGAGTATTATAATTTGGTATTTTATTATGTGCTAGAGATTACGTAAGTTTTAGGAGAGACAGACTACTAGTCAAAAAGTCAGTCTTTGCTCATAGTTATCCCACTACTTTCTTGAGGTAAAAATGGAAGTAGAAAAACAGATCTAGGAGTGAAATCTAAGCCAGAATTGCCACTCCTCTGACAACTATGTTGCAGCCAAATCAAGGCAGAAATGTTCAGTCTTTTTCCAACCCATTCATTAGAAACAGATTCTAGCTGTCTTCCTTCCCACTAAGTCCAAGGAAATTCTTACTCTTTAGGATCACTCTTTGGGGCTTTGGAATGCAGAGTCAAGACAGAGTCCCATAAACTAGGTCAAGAGCACTGAAATAAACAAAGTACAGAATGAGATCACAAAAACATGTAGGGATTCACCACCATTGCATTCTAGAAACCCAGGAAAAGAAATTCAATTATGCTAAAACGTGTTTCTTACTGTACATTGAGTTGTCCATTTTGTTCTTTTCTGATTTTTCCACTTAAATGCCACCTGAGATTAAATTCTATTAGCCATAGCTTTATAAGAATCCTACTAGCTATGTTAGAACCATATTCACTTTTAAAGACTTTATTTCAACCTCTTCACTTCCCTTATCTGTAAAATGTTAACATATATATCTGAGAGATTTGATGAGAAATGGAGGATTAATGTGAAATTCTGATAATCAAAGAGAATGTTTTTCCACTCCTATGCATACCCTTTCATTCTACTGTTTACTCATTCAATTCATATTTTGATCACACACTATGGAAATACCATCTTTTCGTCTATACAAATCCCACTCATCCTTCTTCAGTTTGCTCACCTTTTTGTCCCTATCTTGGATATAATTGACACAACAATGTGTACATGTGTACAACATTGTGTGATACACGTTTGTATTACACCATGGTTAGTTAACCCCACCTGCTTACCATTGTTGATCATTGTTATGATGAGATAATTTAAAATAACACACTTAGCAGCTACACTCTAGTCCCCAGACTGTACATTAGGCTCCTAAACATACTCCTCTTGTAGCTGGAAGTTCACTTCCTTTGACCACCATCTCCATATTTTCCCACTCCACCCACAGCCATTAGTAACCACCATTCCACTCTCTGCTTCTACTTCAGGCCATTTGGTGATATTTTTTCTTTTTTTTACCCTTTTGCCCTATTCTCAAGTTACAGATTTCCCTGTTATCCAAAAATAGGACAGACATATTCCACTTTTAGATAGTAGGGAAGATACACATCATCTCCAGCACCTCCCCCATGGGTATCGCCGGGACACAAACTGGGCTGTCGTGATTTCTCCTCACGGCCAAAGCTGCTGCCCGTGCAGGTCCCTTTGGACCCCAACTAGGTCCATCAGAGTGCTTCTTGGGATTTTTCAAACTTGAGCTGGGAGAGGGGTTTTTACCTCTAAAGTAAAGACTTTAAAGATGGAAACCTAAGAATCTAATTTCAGACAGCAACTTAGAGAATTTTGACAGAATAAAACTAACCCATAGAGAAATGAAAACAGATGAAAAAAATAGAAAGAGAACTCCTAGTCCACCTATGAGCTGATTGTAGGAGTGAATAAATGTAATCCCATTTGCTAAGCTACTTTGAGGTGGTTTTCTCTCAGGCACCTATCAGAGTCCTGGCTAACATGACTTCACTCAACTCCTTCCCTCCCTACTTTACGAGCCATCCTGACTTCTCTTATACCTACAGCACTATTGCCTACATTACAAAACTTGCCTTTGACAACATATGTTGTCACACACCATTGTTGTGTGATTCTTTTCCCCCAAACACTGTATTTCTTAATGCCAAGGTCATCACTAGACTCATGGTGTATGCTCAATAAATAAACTGATAGTCTCATAGAGAATCATCAGTTGGAAATTCTCTAGAAACTTAGAAATATGTAGAGTTTATCTTTCTGCAGAGAAAACAGGAAGTATGTAGAGTTTATCTTTCCTGAGAGAAAACAGGAAGATAGTCATATAAATGTACAATGCATTCTCCCTGAGTGTTCACCAAATGGCATAAGATCAAAACTACCATCTCATAAGTGTGTATGTGTATAAATGCACCCAGATGTTGTGTATTATAAGAGAATATTCACGTTCAGGATTCCCGAATCCAACTGAAATTCACTGACACCAAAGTGTATTAGACAATTTAAACAATGTGAATTCAGCAACAGATATAAAACACTTCAGAAAAATGTACTACTTGGGACCCAGCAATTCTGCTTTGGGGTAATTTACCCCAAGACAAGAATTTGGAAATGTATAGAGATCTAACCATGAGGATTTTCAGTAAACATTGTGAAAGGTTGCAAGAGATTGAAAAGTTCCAAAGAAACTCTTCACTAGGAACTATTTTGGGGAAATTGATACCCTATCACTCCCATTGATTTTTTAAATCTTGTGACAAATAGAAGTTCACACTACTGTTAAATGAAAATAAGTGGGTAGCGAGATGGCATGTATATGAAATGGCCCCATTTCTTTAATCAGTATGCTTAAATCCACCTACATATATACATATGTGAACATAAAAAGGCAGGGAGTATATACTTCAATATGTTAATTTTGTGTATCTCTGGATCAGAGCATTATATGTTGTTCTCCCTTTCTTGCTTATCTTTATTTGTGTGTGTACAATTGGAAGAAAACAAGTTTTTATTTTTGTTTTTTTTAATATATAGGAAAATGTTCTCAGAAAACACCTAATCCAAAAATCCTCATGTTGCAGAGAAGAAAACCAAGCGTAGAGAAGGTATGCCATCTGCCCGAACTAGTACAGTGAGCAAATGGCAAATGTACCACCCATGTGCCGGGCACAGTTGCTTCCACCAGGCCAGTTAACCACCATTATGGACAGACCAATTCACTTCATTTAACTCTGCACTGAAAAACCACCTCTGAACACAAGCACAGTTCTTTATGGCAGCAGTAGCAAACAGAAACGGCACCTTGATTCCATCTCACACATTGGCTTCATTGCTTTTAAAAATAGCACTGACATTACCTTCTGGCATTGTATTAGACGATGGGATTTATTATGGAACTGGGACCAAATGCTTCAATTAATAGTCAGAACATAGGTTTAATATTAGTGGAGTCATACTTTTGCTACTGTTCTAGCTTTCAATTTTTCTAAGCTTAATTTCCTACCTTTGTGATTTTAACAAATGGAAAGATTATGTATGTTCATTTGTAATAATTGCCTATATGCTTCCACTAACTTACAAAGATTCAATGATTTTCAGGAATCATAACAGACCATGACCTATAAATTCAATTTCCAATGGTAAAAATCCCCTGACCAAAGTGGATGTTGATGACGAACTAATGTGCTCTGTAACAATTTGTTTTGAGCGCTGAATTGACCTGTAAGTGTTCCAGATACTGCCTGACGAAAATGGGTTTTATTATTTTCCATTAGCAGCTGCTACAGCAAAATGAACGGCCAGTCCACAAGGGAAATAAAAGTGCTTCCCTCTTCTCAGTAGCCTCTGCTGCAAATGTAAACAAAGCCAGCTCCTCCTTCTCCCACTTAGCCTCCTGCCATCCTCCCCACACTGAAGTTTCCACGCCCAAGGGCCATGACAGCAAATCCTAAACCCATGAGATAGAATTAAAGCTTCATGGCGTTTACATAAAATATTTACAGAACACCTACTATGCTCTCAGTATTTTCTGAAGTTGGGATAAAGGAAAGTGAGGAGACAACTAAAGGAAAGTAAAACATTAGAAGAATGGTCCCTGACCTGAAAACTCAATGAGCCGTCCTCATTAAAATACCAAGTGCCTTTGCTGTAATTTGTTATGTACATGTATCTCTCATATGACACAACTTTTCAAAATAGATACCATTATTCCTATTTTCTACATGTTAGCAAGAAAAGAAGGGAGAGAGGGAGTGAGGGAAGCAAAGAAAGGAATGAAATCTAAAAAGGGAAAGGAATGGGTACAGCTAATAAATGAAAGAGTTGAGTTTAAAACCCAGGTTTGCCCCTGAAGTCTGTACCCTTAAAGGGTACAGCTTGATCAAGTCCACAAGCTAATGAAAGGTAGTGTGAACTATTCAGAAACCTGAGATTCTAATCCCAGCCCATGTGCCTGGGCGCTTCTTTTGATTTAAGACAGCTGTCCAACTCTCAGTTTACCTCTAAAAGGGGGTGAAAACAGTTTTCTTCATATAGGTAAATTTAAAACAAGATTTAATGAAATCATGCAGGTAAAAAAGTTTCCCAGGCACAGTTAGAAGTACCAAAAAGTGTCACCTATATTTATACAATAAAAAGTGTTCTAAAGATGGGGGAGTTGGAATGGTTAAAACATGTGTTTAAAACTAGATTTAAGCACCTGAAAAAAAAAAATCCAAGGCTAACTGCCTGCCGGCATTGAGCTTGCAGAAAATCTTCTTGGCCACTATAGTGGTCTGCTTTATCCTTGGTTGCTGACTGCATTTGTGAAAAGTCATTCAGTGCTATCTTGTTTCTACAAATTAACCACAAGCCTCTCACTATCTTAATGAGACAGGGCTAGAGCAGGGTTACAGAGGGCAATGCCATGTAGAGGACAGGTCACTGTCCATAGGTCCTCACCCACTGGCTGAACTGTAAGACCACTAACTTGGAGAACAATGGCTATGGTGTTTATTTAACAAACAAGGGAAACAGAATTTCTAAGACCACAAATGGCCACTCTATCTCCCCCCAGATAGTGTCCACAGTGTTCAGAAGTCCCAAACTATGCAAGATGGTGCCATCCTGTCAGCAAGGGCAAGCAGTGGAGCAGGACCCAACTCACAGCGACAACTGGAGGTGTTCCCTGGGGCTGCTGAGATGACACAGCAGCAGCCCACAGGAACAGTCTGAAGGCTGGGCTGGACCAAACCAGACACTGGACCAGACAGCAATGGGGGCAACTGTACCAGGAGGCAGTGCCAGATGATCAGAAGCAGTAGGAAGTTCTAAAATTTGACCAGGACACAGAGTGCCAGTCACACTGTGCTGGACAGCACTAGCCTGAAGTGCCAATCGCCACTGGTCACCAGGACAAGGTGTCAGACATAACAGTGTTGATAACCTTTGTGAGCTATCAGAATGACCCAATAACACAACAGTTCTCTGAGACACCAGGCCGAGACCTATGGTGCTCCTTTCAGGTAATGTCAGAGGCAGGGTCGGAGGCAGGTGTAACAGACAGATCTCTAAGATTTTCAGCTTCCCTTATTTCTTTAGGGGGCTCCTGACCTACCTTATATCCTTTTTCAGGGTCTTCTTCCCTACAGGCCTGATTGGACTATTTTCAAGCCGAAGCAACTGATTGGACCATTTAGCACCAATCAACTCTTTTCCCATTTTCAATCTGGATAATTAACTAAAGAGCTGAGCTTGAATCTGACTGATCTATTCTACAACCCAGGCACCAAACATGAAAGAGAAAACCACACAGATCCAACCTGCCCTGAGCTAAGAGTAGGCTCACAGACTGAAACCTGTCTCTGTATCCAGGACCTATTCAGAAGGACCAAGTGTAAACGTAACAGGGGTCAGAGCTGCTGCAGGATGGGACCCACTGGGAGCCCAACATGTTGTTGGCCCAGGATTCCACAGTTCTCTCTACTGCCTTGGCTCCAGGGACCCCAAAGCACTGGAGCTAACCCAGTAGGGCTCCTCCCTACGGCTCTGAGCCAGGGCCCTTGGGGCTTGCTGTTGCCTCTTCTGCCAGAGTTTGCTCTAGCTCAGGGCAACCATGCCACTGCAGCCCCATTGGGCAAGCCCACAGTGTGGCAGGGGAACCTCCTCCATCCCCCACACTGCCCAACCTCTGTAGGATAACACGCCCACCACTCACTGCCATGCACCAGTTGTGCTGCCCACAAGCAGCTCGCTTCTGGAGCCAGGTACCAGGTCCACTGAGGTGGGCCTCCATGTAACCATCTTGCACCCTCCCAACCTGGCAGCCTGGGTGCTGCCCAGAGGCACCGCTCTCTCTGGAGCATTAGGGGCCAAGTGCTCAAAATGACTTGCCCTGGGACAGGGGCTGTCCGGGGAGAGCGTGCACTGTCAGGGGCGAGACTCCCACCACTGCCACTGCTGCCTCTTCTACAGCAGCATGCAGAGGCGCTGGAGAAGAAGGGTGGGCAACTGCTAGCGCTGCTGCCAACACCTCTGGACTCACTGGGGGTCCCACTGGACCAGCAAAGCCAACACATCTCGCCTGTTAGGTGTCAGGACAGAGCCAGTTTTGCCCCATGGCTTGCGCTGCTGAGATCCAGTTTCATTTACACTCTCAGCGTTTGCTTCCCACAAATTAATCCTTTTTCTGACAAATGCATATTTACAAAGATACAAAAAAGAAAAAGAAATAACACCCTCTCCTGGGCTGGCTTTCTCCTCTCTTGCCTGCTAAATGAAAGTTTGACCCAAAGTGCTTTTCTCTGACCTCTCTTCCCTCACTACCATCTCCCTGGGTGATCTCATCTAATTTCACAGCTTCAACACCCACCTCGTACGTGCAATTCTTCATCTTCTCTAACCATGACCCCTCCTGCTCAGCTCCTATTCTGCATTCTTAGCCTGAACTACCTGCAGACCAGAACTACCCAGACATGGCTGACACCCTAGCTGAGAATTGCCTTCCCAAAGCCTGTGTGTCCTCTTTCTGTCCCTGGTTTGCTCAAGGTCCCACCATCTTCCCAGTCTAGTAGCCACCTTTACCACTTTCTTTTCGTCCCCTCTACGTGCAAGGTTATAAGATTTTCTCTGAGCCACTTTGGTGATAGTTGTCCCACCCCTTCCATCATGTCCACCACTGTCCAGTGAATGCTTACTGTTGCTCACGTGGAGTCACACCCTCCCCCCCATAGCCTCCAAGCTGACTTTTCTGCATCTAGTCTCTAATTCGTTTTAGACTTTGCTGACAGGTTAATATAATTCCTAAAATACAGTTCTGATCACATGTTCCCTCTACTCAGAAGTTGCCACTGTTTACTGATAGACAAAAACAGGAATTTATGAAAGGTCCTCCAGGGTTCACTTGCTGCTAACCTTGCCACTGCTCCTCTGCCCATTCCCGGGTTTCAACCAAACAAGACTATTCGCATTTCAAATAATTTCCTTCATGCTACTCTCTTACCCCAAAAGCCCTTCTACCTTATGAGATTTTTAAAACCTTTTTTCACATCTAGGCCCTGTTCAAATATCATTTCCTCTTCTGGGTTTGCAACACTGCAGAAGGGCTTGTTGCCTGGTGCAAGCACCTCGCTGGCCTGCCGTGATTCCGCACCACCTCACCTGCCCGAGACGGATTTGCCACAGTGTGCTTCCGTTTCTTCCTTCCCAGCTTTCATGTCATCTTGTCAGATAGTTTACCTCCACGTATGCTATAAAGCCAAAATAAAACTATTAGTCGTGTTGTAAATATTTGGGGCAACTTTTAAAGGCACATAAATAAAGAAAGCGAGAATTTATGTTGAGCACATTGTGACTTCTGGTGCATTTAAGCTCAGGCCCGTTTTCCCCCACCATGCAGGCAAGTCTCTCTGAGGACGACCTGGTGGCCATGAGTCATGAGGTATTCCAGTGGGGCTGCCTGGAACAGGAAATCTCCAGCCCTTTAGGACCCACAAGGACTGGTTCTTCCACTCTTTTGAGTGGTCCTCTCCCCACCAGAAGATAACCCTCTCATCAACACGTGTCCTTCAGTATACAGCTGAGAACTCCGGGAGGACCTTTCACAGAGCTGTAGGAGCCTCACTCTGCTCAACTCTGTCTCTGCTGAGACCCAATCCGCAAATTCTAGCTGCTTTGGTCCCCTTGACTGAATTCGATCTTCAATTTAAGACCACCTCCAGACTTTGCCTGGTGCCCGCTGTTTCTCCAAATAATCGTTCTGCTTCCCGTCTCTCAGGGATCACTGCCCTTTTAATTTTTTCTATTTTTTTTTTCAAAACAATTTTGATTTATGATACTGTATATTTCTTAGGAGAATAGGTTCTTACCTCTTTAGATAAGAACTGTACCACACTCACCACCAAAATACCCATAATCCTCCTTTTCTTAATTCAGTCTTGAAAAATGGTTTTCTTTTATCGTGTTTGAGTTGTCTTTTCAGTTGTTTGAGGCAGCAAAGTAAATGTAATTCCTACATGCCCTTGTGACCAACAGCAGTGGTTTCATACAACCCAAATTTAAAGAGCCTGCCCAACTGTTATTTGGAGGAAGTTTCTGAACCAGCTGAACTAATTGACAATTGCAAAAATGATTCAGATGCCTAGCATAGGTACCCTACCGTGTCAACAGTACCAAAATAAGGGCTAGTCCTACCAGAGAAATCCACAATTAAATTATCACTTGTAATTTTTTCCAAGAAAATAGTTCAAGACCAAAAATAAAGAACTCCAGAGACATATCTGGAACAGTCCTGAATATCCAAATCTGTGAGATGAAACCTATGAATTATCTGAGAATTGACAGTTCATTTCCTTAATTGCAATGAACTTTTACAACCAACTAGTTAACTCAAATTACTTTTCAAACATGAGTATACCATGCCAACATATTTCCAATGCATATATTTTCTGAGAAACCAAAACTCAGGATAACATGTAATATTCATGTATGTGTAACAAAGGGCCTTCCTTCATCCCTTTCCTGATTCCCTTACTTTTTTTATTATTATTATTACATTTTCATTATTATTATTACATTCTCATCCAAACATTCCAACTCCTTAACTCTTTCCCCAGGCACACCTGGGGGATGTCATAGTAAATGACTTGTACAAACATAGCTTTTCATGTGAGCTCATCTCTTTGGCAAGTTTCAAACCCAAATAAAACGATGGAAAACCATGTTCTCATCGACTGCTCTCATTCTGTGAATCTAAACTAAAATACCATAATCGACACTTGGGAGATACAAATCTACACAAGTGGGATAACAGAGTATAATGACAATAAGAGGTAGCCAGCAGGAAAAGACCGCCAGTGGGGTTGCACAAATTAAAATGCTCTAGGGTTTATGAGCAAAGATGAGTAATTTTATAGGTGAGGAATTTGAGACTAAAAACAAAGCATTGCCCAATGTTCACATGCAGTCAGTGTCAAAATTAAGATTCCAGCCCAGTCCAGTTGGTGGCCACGGGCCGTACAGTCCCCAAACTCTTGACATTTCTACTCTAGTTTGTATAATTCCAGATGCTGTTGACTTTAGAGCTCCCACATATTTATGAATGACAGTTGTAAAGACTGCATACTTAGGTGCCCAGTATAGATGCTCTCAGGAACTTCAGAATTTTTCTTTTGAGTTTTGGGGATGGCAGTGCTGGCAAGAGTAGTGTGCTCCTGTGCACCTGTTTGGGTAGTCCTCATGTTTCTGGCTAAAGAGTACTCACTTAAAGGGACTGCTTCCCAACTATTTAGCAATCATTCATAAATAATGACATCATCCTTGGACTGAAATGAAATCACCTGAAGGCTGTCAGACTCCTCTCAATCAGGAATGGAGGTCTAAGACCTAGGGGAGGGGAAACATTGCCACCGAACATCATTAAAGTAGCTATTTATTCATATTCATTTGATTAGATTCATGCTTCAGTTTTGCTATAGTTTGCTGACTCTTAAAGCAAAGTCACAGTGTGCTTATTAACAAAGAAAGAAGACAGAGGTAGAGAAGAAGAAAGGGAGGGAGAGACAGAGGGCAGAGAAAAAGAGGGAGAGATAGAGTAAAAAGAAGTATTCCTATTTAAGCATTCAGAATACAAGAGAAAATCCCTAGGATCACAGCCAATTGTCATGGGAGAAATTTTTCTTTCTGATCTATTTTTGGCAGTGAGTTCAACTTCATGCATCATTGTTTTACTTATGGCATGTACAGTAGCCAGAGAGAAACCGTAATATCTTTTCTGTCTGGTGGGAATCTTATATTCCTATGCACAGTGACAAATGACCTGATCACAACAATTTTTTTTCTCCAGGCATCACATTGTTTTAAATATCTCTGAATCTGTGGAACACATTTAAAAGGCAGAGGGCTTTTACAATTTATAAGACACAGAGACCATGGCATAAATTAATAGAGGGCATGAAACAGTTGGAGCAGCATCATTTTTACAGAGGCTGTCAATGAAAACAAAGTGCTGGAGTGTGAGGGATGGGAAAGAACAAAGGCTACAGACATTTTCTTTCAAGAATTTTTTTTCCTCTTAAAGTAAGAATACTACCTCAAATATTTTAGCAAGGGCAGAAAATTAGATTTACTCATGGGAAAAACATAATTACAAATGGCTTAAGTGAGCTTAACATTTTACCACGCTTTTTTTTTCTTTTTTTTTTTTTTTTCCGTTTTAACCCTCTGGAAACTATGTTTTCTGGTAGTAGCTTTTGAATCACAGTAATTCAATGTTTCAGTTGTTTTCATCCTTTAATGGAGATTTTTCAAAAAACGTGAACTCTTCACAGGAAAATCTCCGCAACATTAGAAACTGACTCACGTTTCCTAGTTTTTCATGAAACAATGACATTTTTTCCCTTTGATGCTCTCGTCTAACTCCACAGGAAATTTTACTACCGAGCTGCTTTCATCTCTTTCCTGGTTTGAAGATAAATGATCCTTGGTCTCCTTTAGACCTGCATAAATCACAAAGCAATCTACTAAGAGATGCCTGTGGCAAGCAGCTTCAACCAGAATCAAAAGGACAGTCAGAAATACCCACACTGCTTACACAAGGAGTACTGAAGCAGAGTAATCCAAATACTGAATTCCCTTTTCTGATACATTCAAAGCTTGGCACACTGGGGGCTGCTGAGAAATATGAATTAGCTCCTCTTTGACATAAAGCACCCCGGCTTTAGTTACAGGCAACTAAATTCTCTACTCTTCCTCAGCAAGAATGTGGCCTAGAAATCAAATCCTTACAAGAAATATATTGATCACGATCTATTTCCTTGGGGTGTTTTAATTACTGTTGATTCTGTTTCTTATTACACAGATAGCATGAATGGAATACCATGTGGAAAGGGAAAAAAGTTATCACTCATAATCCTGCTGGCCAATGAGTTAAAGAATTCCATTTGCCTGTGTACATGCATCATTTTTCAAAGAACCTATTGAGGCAGAGATAGAATTTTCCATCACACTCTTCCTTTTTCATTTAACAAAGGCATTTTCTTTGTAGCACAGATAATCTTCCTATTTTCCAAGGGATAAAATTATGTCAGGTGATTGTGCCCTTCATTTACTTAACTTGCATCCTGTTGGATGGTGAGACTGTAAATGACAACAATAAAGAAATGTTTCCTAGCCCAAGGCGCTGCAGATAAATTGGGTTTGAGTTCTGTCTTCTGGGCCAGAGCCCTCAAGCTGATTACTCTTTGTCTCTAGATCTTCATTTTCTTCTTTATATAAAAATGAGAACAATGTTAACATCTCCTTTAAAGGGCTATTGTGAGAACTCAATGAGACAGGGCATGTAGAATCCAAAGTTTCTCACCAAGCTCACAGCAAGCACTCAATAGATGCTGGCTTTATTAATAATAAAGATCTTCTTTAGCTGCTACAAATACGCTAAATTATAAAAGAAAATATCCTTTAATTGACTTAAGGGTGGGTGAAATCTGATCTTCACTTTTTCCCATTGCTATGCAATTTCCCCATATTTAAAAGCCAAAGTGTCTGCCTCAGCAGGCAAGGGGGCCCTGTCCTTTGATCTAAAATTGAGATAGGGGGTGCCTGTTGACCTAGTCACCCAGAACTGTAGCAGAGGGGAAATTTAGATGTTGACCAAATGCAACTGCCACATTGTACTGAAAGGAAATTGAGACCTAAAGAAGTGAAGTGATTTGTTCAAAGTTGCTGTGAACTTGTACTGGCCCAAAGTTTCCCAACTTACTTGCCTTTGTTCATTGCTTCCTTCTGCTACAAGTCTGGCCCTGTTAACAAAATATTGAAGATATCTACAGGAATTGATGTCATGAACTTAACTTCCCAACCCTGCAGTCTTTCTCAGCCTCCTTGCTTCTGCAATGAGGTCACTTTTCCTGGAAATACCTGATTTCTTTCACAAGCCCTAAGCCGTATGTGTGGCAATGAGATCAGCGCCACCAAAAGTAATGATCCCGTGTTAAAGAAAGTAAGTGAAATCTTTGAGCTCAATTAAACCACATTCAAACCTAGAAAGCCATTTTCTTATACTATCAGAGAACACAGTGCTCTTTATTTACTCTCTATCCCTTCCTATCACCACTTGCATTAAATATCTGTATGTGTATTTTACTCATCCCTTCACTCTGTCACTAGAAGGATCCAAATCATTCTGATATTTTTGAGTAGTTACAATTTGATCTAAAATAGGAAGGGCTCACTATTTCATAGTATGGAAATCTATTCTCAAGAGAATAATCATAACATAGCAAGAGGTTTCATTAAGGAATGAATAAGCATCTGAATTCCAGCTGATCACTACTGTTAATCAGAGAGACACACACACATTTCTGGTAAAGTTTGTTACGCAATCTATTGGCTTTAATCTGTAGGTGTCTGCAGCTTTGTTTTTGCCTGTTAGCATGTTTTTTTATTAAAAAAAAATTAAAGGCTCTATTCTTTTCTGACAGGGAAATTTCAAGTTGTCCAAATAAAAAGTTTGTTCAGGATTTTAAAGAAAGATCTCTTCAAAAGTTTCTAATATGCTGCATCCACTAAAATTATCTTAGTTGGGTATTGTCAAATAGAGAGAAGTGAATAAATTGTTATGCCACTAACCAATTTTAATATGAAAATCATTGTCTCAAAAATGTCAGTAAATGGTTGGTGCTCCTGAAGAGGTTTAATGTTACCAAAGTGCTATACAGCTCAACTCACATCAGATTTCCAAAAGTTTCAAAAGAGAATCAGTTGAGTTCATAATATGTTTACTCAATTTGACTTTTTTTCTTTTTGTAACAGCATTGGTTTTGTAAGAAAATCTTAATTTCTCATGATTGCTGTTGGGAAGACATTTCCTTCTTTCATTCCATATGACCCATTTTCTCTACCAATCACTCACCTATCAAATGCCATCCCTAACTTGTCACCATGGGAGTGAAGCTCTGCCCTGCATATTACAGTTAAATAAAAAAAAAAAAAAATCACATTTACCACACAACCACTGTGCACCCCATACAACAGAGTGGCTGTGGAAAATGAAAAGACCCGGACCTCAATCCAAGTTTATAATCTACATTATATTTCCTTTGATCCTGGTAAGTGAAGCCCAAACAGTGAGCTCAGTGGAGGGGCACTAAGGTTGACAGCCTAAGAACAATCATGGGCTCTTTGCCAGGCTCATGTTTAAAAAAGCTGGAGCAAGCCAGGGCAGGACCTCATTTTGAGAAGCCAATTTCCAAATCTTTTACTTAAGCAACTCTCACTAGTGGCTATTACCACTTACTGAGCTCTTGCTTTGAGCCACACTGAGTGCATTCAGTCTTTACAACAAACGTATAAAGCTGCTATTGTGATTCCCATTTTACAGATGTGGAAACTGGTTCAGGTACTTCAAGATTTCAAGAATATACACAGAACAGATCTTCCCAAGACCTGTGGGATATTTTAAGTATTTTGAGCTAAGGTCGATCAAGGTTCTGCAGACTAAAGGAAACTTTTGCCACTCCCTTACCTACCTAAAGGAATGAGAACGAGAGTATTAGCCAGAATTAGGATTTTTACTAGAAATAACCCTTCTCTCAATGAAACCTATCTACATAGGAGAGCAAATCTAACTACAGAGCATCTGGTCTTTGTCTTGAGCCATCCCTCCTCATCAGACGAGTTTCCCTACTTTCTCTTTGAAGTCCCGGAAACCTATCCTATTCTGCAGTTCAGGATCTATACCCTCATCTTCTCCCACTGACTGTAGAGCCTGCATTCATGCAGATTCTCTGTACCAGTGTAATTAACTTCAGTCTTTTCTCCTATTAATTGAAGTTCATTTGATTGCACAATCCATCTCAGAAGAGCCCAGATAGTAGGGGAAATTTTCCTCTCCAACCCTACATTGCTTTAATGTCAAATAGCATTAGAAAGTGGCAAAGCAGGACTCTGGAATCAGGACCAGCACTTATGCCAAACTCCCTAGTCAGATTCTTATCACCTCCACTTTTCCTGCTCTGCCAAAGTCCTTGTATCCAGGAAGATCTAGCTCATTAAAAAGAAACAGAAAGAAAATGCTTTAAGCCACAATCTAAACATTGGTTAGAACCATCAACAACCTCTCTTTACTATTTTTATTGCACTAAGCTATATCACATGAAACGTTGTTGCCCAGAATTGTACTAAAGATATATTGACTAAATATAAAAACAGCCCATTAACTTTTAAGAATTTTCTTCTCCAAATTCCATATGGAATATGCAAATTAATTAAGCTTGTAGTATAAACTGGAGATAATCCGTCTTAACCAGCTGAAAAGCCACTATGTCATCCAATATTCAGAAAACCACCAAATTAAGCACATTCCTGACATAAAAGGGCACATAAACATTTTATTATAAAATAACAGTGCATTCATCCAAGTCACTAAATAAAGATTGCTGCCTGAGTTTCAATATTTTTCTACACAGAAAGATGTGTAAAATCAATGTCAGGTTCCCAGAGTCCTTTATTTCCTCTGCTACTGACAAGGCTGGTGATTGCGTGATAGGGAACATACTTGCTAACTTGGTTTTAAAATATATTCTTTTTAAAATAAGATTACTATTTTTATTTTGCTTAGTAGGAAAGAGGATGATTTTGTTTTGCAGTGAACCTGGGTTTGTGTCAGCTCTATATTGTCGTCAATTATTTAACCTCTCTAAGCTACAACTGTAAACTGGGAGCAATAAGGACTTTCTCACAGGGTCATTGTAAAAGTCACTTAAGGTGCCGCACTTGGCACAATGCCTAGTACGCAGTGGGAAATGTTCAATAAAAGGTAACTATTATTCGGAGGTGTGATGGAAAAGAGCAAAAAGTCAGTGAGGGTTAAGACTTGGGTTTCTTGGGAGGACAAGGATTGGCTTGCTATTTTTATTTTAATTTCTTTCAGAGGTACTTTTCGGTATCTCATCCATTATAATCCCATGCACACACTATAGGCCATTAACACATATGGTTCCAGCTTCTAGGCGAACAGGGATGGATTGCTCAATAGGAATGGCTGTGTTTTTATGTTTTTAAGTGCTATTTTTCCCTGAGGCTTTCAGCATGTCACTCTCTTTCAAAAACAAGTGGCTCACATGTCTAGAAAACCATGTGCTGAGACTCACTGTCAGGGATTCTGTTTATTCATGTAAAGGTCATCAACTTGGAGACAACCTTATATTTCTTCCAAGCTGGTATGCCTAACTACAAAGAATGTGGGTGCTTTGTGGTAGTTATTGCCAAACCATCTCTGGGTCAGCTATCTTTTCACCATTAATTCATAGGATTAATATGAATTGTGGCATGTTGCAAAAGAAAGCCTTTTGATTCCCAGATATATTTATAAAGTGCCACAGGACATGTAGCTGAAACACTGAAGAAAATATTCTTGTGTGTGATTCCATCAGGAAGGATTCATGATTTTTGCATTTGGCCTCTTAATTGCTATTAAGAAGGTTTCTTTTTGCTTTGCCTTCCAGAGTTAGCCAAGCTAATCATTCAGATGAATAATGACTCCCTGAGTCAAACACCAGCCTGGGTACAGGAGATGCTGGTTTTCCAGCCAGGCTTGCTGCTGCTTTACAAAGAGCTGTAAATTCACACAAGCTGTCCCTCAACCTCAATGTCCCTATTCGTAAAACAATAACAAAACAAAACAAAAAAAAATGTGTTACCTTTAAGATAGGGTATTCCATCTCTTGTGGTCTATAATTCTACTACTTTTTTTTTTAATTTACTTACTTTTCAAGATTTGATTTCTCTGGTGATGAATAACATGGAATAGAAATAATAACTGATATTTAGAATTCATAATTAGGCTTGTATATTATTTTCTATAATTAATATGCAGTACAGTTTTTTAGTCATACTTAATTTTTATTCATACTTACTAATTTCAGACTTAAAATACCTGTGTTATACCATTTCTATAGCCTCTTCTTCTTACAGAAACAAACACAAGAAAAAAAGTGTCCACACTGATGATCAGCCTCACTTTCACATCATGATGCATATTTAGCAAATTAAAGAGTTGGACTTACATTTATATTCCTCAGGCTTTGTCCTCATTTAGGTATATAGCTCATGGGCTAGATCACATAATATTGTGCTAAATAAATAAGAACATGCTTCCCACAATTATATTTGTATTTCCCATTTTCCTTTTTCCATTAAGACTAGGTTTTATTCACACTGCGATTTACTATTAATGCTTCTCTTAAATAATATCTTCAGAAAATATGTATAGTGTGTGTGTGTGTGTGTGTGTGTGTGTGTACAATGAATGAAGTTTTGCCCCCTACATACTAACTAGTCTTTACTGGTAATATGTAAATAGAGTTATTAGTGTTTTTGCTTTAAAGAATTTTATACTTTCCCTACTATCTTGAAAGATACATTCTTTGAAAAAAGCTTACTGCCTCTAGCTTGGTTTCTCTGAATGTCTCTGGAACAACAATATATAAAAACCAGTTTCAGAAGAAGCACTCTAGAAAATATAGAAATTTTGAAATGATGGGGAGACACAACTTCTAGGGATAACACTCCCTCAGATCCAATGGTCATCTGGCCAATTATGAGACATAAATGTATTGTGGCTGAGTAGACACACTAGTCATACCAATTGTAGCCAAGTCCTAGCTGACACTTACTAGTAGTATGACATTGGCAGTCACTTGATCTTCGTAAGTTTCCATTTTTTTCTATTTTATAAAGTAGAGGAAATATTGTCTACTGCATGGGATTCATGCAAAAATTAAATAAGGTAATGTATATAACCCGCAGGCACATAATGATCACCCAGGAAATTATGACTGTTACTGTTATTATTATCATTGCTATTTCTATTATTACTGTTATTAAATCAAAAAGAATGTGACCCTGGGGGTGAATGTGCAACATGGTTTCAACCATAACATTCAGGCAACAGCAGTTTCTCTCAGAGGGTCCTGCTGTGCCCAGGGCAGGGGAATTGAAGCTCAAAGATGTGAGGAAAACTGACAGCATCAAAAACCTCTACAGAGGCAGGAGACAGTCTTCCCAGCTCTGCCTCAGGCTGCCAGTCTGCCAGCCACACTCATTTCTGCCCTCAGGCAATTATACCACGTCCACCCAGACTCACTAACTTACCTTTAGTCCCTATCGCACGAATCATCATAACACTCCAGTTCAGTGACATATAAGTTAAATAACTCCTACCGGGTCTCTCTGCCCTTCCAAATGGAAGAAGAGGGAGGTTTAGAAGCTGGGATGCCAACAGAGGATAAGGGCTGAACTCAGCAAGTCACACACACACAGACGCACTGTCCATTAGTGGACTGCAAAATCAGTTTATAGATTAATGTGCACTAGTTGTGATCCTAAAAAAAATAGATAATATCAGCATACTAATATTTCTTAAAATTTTTCAGTTATGTGTGTGTTGTTTGTGTGTATCATGTGCAGAAGTTGGATTACAACGTAAAAATCACTTTTTGTAGCAATTTGGAACAGAAGACCTTGCAAGTTCCCTTTTAACTAGCAAGCCCATGTTCAGTAGTTCCCCAAAATCTGTAAAACTGAAATCTGAAGTGGTTACAGACCCTTTGGTTTTATTCTGTTGTTTGCTATTTTTGCCATATGAAAATGAATTAAGAAACCAGCGCACAAATGTGTTAAAAGAATATAATTAGGGGCTACACCAATTCCCCAATAAAAGGTGAAAGGCATGCCGGGAAGTAGATTATGATGCAAAGTGAGCGCTCAGATCTGAGCTTGCAGCATGCTTTGGACTCTATGACCCACTTTTGTACACAGTATTTCATCTACGGAAACTGAACCTGCCAGTGAAGAGCCGAAGCAGAGAGAGGAAACGCTGAGGGGAGCACAAGAGGTTCCCTCCCAGCTGGGACAGGTGCAGGAGCTCACACTCACTTAAGCATACACCAAGGAGCCAGATGCTCTAGGATGGATTTAGGCACTGGTCGAGTTTCCCAAGACCAGTAGCATTACATTGTGGGTCAGTGACAGAACAGGCATGGGATTCCAAAGCCTTCTGAAGTCTGTTTTTCACTCTGCTTCTCTTTGGCATAGAATAAGTGACTTCATTCTCCCCTTCAGACAGTAAATTAACTGACATAGGGAACTCTAATTGCTGAGGTGACCAGTGTCGAAGGATGATCAGTGCAGATTTTTCCTGCTTACAAGCTTAAATAGGAGCATTTTTTATAATCAGAAAATGCTTTGTTAACATAAAAACAGAGCAAGGGAATAGGCAGGGAAGAATCTTTTGTTCTCCAAGCAGGCTCACTGGGCAAACCAAACAACCAATGCTGGTGTTAGAGCTCAGGCCCTCTCTCCCTCTTCTGGTCTCATTGGCCGCCATTCTTTATTAAGATAATGAAAACATGGCCAATGTGGTTTAAACTAACGGATTCCAATGTCGTACTCTGAGATTACACTCAGTCACCTGAACTATCCTAGAGGTTCCAGAGGCGAATTCTATAGACCGTTCACCACCCCATCAGCATTGATGAACTTTCTATCTCAAACCCCAGAAGAGCACGAAGTTCTGAGGACAACTTACTTTTATCACCATGTATGAACTCAAAGCCAAGAATCCCCACATTCAATATCTTCTTTTTATTCTAGTTAGTTTTGTGCAGTGGGTTGATGTTAAGGTGACTGCTTGCTCATTGCATTATTTACTTGCTCTTCTCTGTTATTTTTCCATTTAAATGATGTATTAGTAATTTGAACATGTGCCCTGAGAGAGTTTTACAATTGGAACATTTTTGAAACAAAGAAATAAACACTATAAACAAAGTATAGCTTTTCAAGTAGCTTTCCAAAGCTTGTTGCAATTACTCAGGCACAGAAGAATGCAGCAGCACATCATTCTATGGCACATGAGTCATATCTGCTTTGTGGCTATCATTTCAAGAATAAATACAATGCACCTTCCTTTCTATGTCTGTAGTACTGACAAATACTTTAGCCTCTACTTCAGGAAGTTTGATTACTGATACATTAGTCATAATTTCCAAAATCGAAACTCCAGACACACTTACCCAGGTTAAATTTGTTCTGACTACTTATAAAACACCTTGTCCAAACTTTCATGTTTATTTCAATATTAAAATAGGTATCTCACGGAAAGACATTCCCTCTGAAATTACTTCCAGCTCATCTAAAATTACCTAGCAGCATTCAGTAGCACTTAAGAAGATTCTGTCTCCCACTCCCACTGAGGTCTGTGACCAGTGTATTGGCCCCGTTTGGCAGGAGGTTATAAGCATAAGGTTCTCCAGCTTTACAGCAAAAGTAACAGCACATGCATTCACATAATAGCATTGAATGCGAGCTAGCATGTACACGTGCCCTCATAAATCTCTGAATTCCTTCAGCGTGTGGCTCAAATTTTGTGACACATATGTTTTTATTGTATTACTGTCCTGAGTCATTCAGTTACTATTTATCAAATACTGCGATTTCTCAATGATCTTATTGATTTGTGGAGACAATGGGTCAGGATATTTGAAATTGAGGCTGCTTCACAAAAAGAGACATATGGCTTGGGACCAAGGCAGACATCCCTCTGCAGGGGTGAAGGCAGGACAGAAGGTGCGCCCAGGGCACTGTGTCCTGAGCTTCGCCCAGTCCCAGCGCAGCTGTCAATTCGAAGAGGGGATTCCAGGCATCACCATCACAATCACATTTCTTGAGTATTTACTGTGTTCTGGTATCATGCTAAGTGCTTTCTGTGAACAACCTTACTTAACACTCATCAGAGCCCTGCAGCAGCCTTTATTAACCCTTTTTTACAGATGAAGGAAAGGACTTGGAGATACCACTTTGAAATGTTGAAATCTGGTTCTGATTCCCAAGTCTTCCTGATTCTGGGAGACACTGCTCCTAGACCTAACGGTATGCCAATTAGACCCTTGGGGAGCCCCAGAGCTTCTGAGTGCCATTCCTGTCCAGGTCCTCACGTCAGAGTTAGTAATGTTCCCATGTCTCTCTCAAAGAAAACATGTCCCCTGGGTTCCAGAACCAAGAAAATGTCTGCATTGGCAAGGCTTTTTTTTTTTAACTTTTCCATTAAATAATTCTCATAACTAATGCAGTTTACCATTTCTGACTCCTCACACTTTCCCCTTCAACATGTTCCTTTTTGATTATTTATTATTATCATAATTAACATTTATTGGACACATCACTGCAAAACATAGAGAAAGGCTTATGATCCAAATATTTAGATTGTAAACACAATGTTTTTGGCAGGTTAATTCTGTATGAAGAAATAGAGCATTTGCAGGAAATGTCAGATGCTTATTTTATGATCAGTGTAAGGAGTAATTTACCCCACACAAAGATTTGGACTTGGCAAGCAAGTCCTGTCTACCTACCCACTTGTGAGGAAGGCAGGGAAAATGCTTCCTTCTTGTCACAATTTTTAGAAAAGGGCATTTTATTTTTATTTACTTTTTCTGGAAAGGGGCATTTTTAATCTTCAATAAAAAGCAGGGGTGAAAAGGGACAAGGAGTTCAACAAAAGACATTAAAAGATGTCTTTGCTCACCACTCCCTAGAGTAAAAGATAAATTCAGGCCAATTCTTTGGTGCTCAATGTTTTTAAAAGACACAGAGAAGTGACAAAAGTAGTCTACTTATTCCTAGTTTGCAACCTGCAGAATAAGACTGGCAGCACATGCAGGAGATAACTCACTTCGGCATGCAAGCTGTGAAACTTTCTGCCCGTGTGGCATTTTCCTTTAACGACCCAGTATGAAGTCCAGACAAGCAATGCTTTCATTTAAAAACCTGTGTCAATTTCATATGACATGAAATTGAAGACTATGATATGGGAAAAAACACTAAATACATGACATGATAAAATGTTTTATTTAATAGTACTCACCCACCAACTATATAGTGCTCAGGAAAGTAGGAGAAAGTCACATTCTGGAGTGACATTGTACTACAGTAGCAAATTTCCACTGAAGAGGACCCTATGTGCTTCTTTTACTGGGGCTGGAAGGTTTTACTGGTGATCTATGAGCAGGCATGAGTAATAAGGCAAAATGGACCACGGAATAGAAAGGAATTTTCTAAAGATACAATACCTTTATTTTATAGCTAAGTGGAAGATCACATGCACCACCCACCACCCTGCAATTGATACATAGCACATGAACACAGCTTCTTTGGGTCATTTAATAAAGAACGCTAGAACTCTTGGCAACATTCCATGTAGTCCCTGTTTTCATAAACTATAACACAAAAATATTCAGGAATGGCTATTCCTGGAGCAAGCCTCAGAATCTGAGTCATCTTACATCTTCAATATTTGGTAGACCCAGCGACGAGGATTCTAAGCCACTGATCATGGATAAATCACACACACACATATCCCAAGATATCACAAGAGAAGATTATGCTTCCAAAGGAGTTTATATTTAGCCGGTGAGTAAAGCATCCCACTTATCTGACTGGTCAAAACCTCTATCGTACTAGATGTTAAATACTTATTATCACCCCTGCTTACGAAGAGATACTGAAGCTACCAGAGCATCATTGAATTTTTACATATCACCTCTATTATACTTACAGGAGGCACATTTACAGCTTATTAAACACAAATTATTTAGGTAATAAAGAGAATGTTGAAATTACTTTGAAGGAAGCAATGGAGCCACACTTTTAACTGCCTTAATTTTTCCCATAGCTCTAAATTCTGACCACATAAGAAAAAAGAACCCAGAAAAAGGTAACCCTGTTATTTTAATACTTTAAAAACACAAACTTTATTTTTTTATTAATTTTAAAAAGAATACTTGTTACAATCGATCACAAGGAATCCCAAAAAGTTAGATTCTGCTTTAGTCATCTTGAATTGTCAAGATATATTTAAATACCTTCAAAATACAAGATAGTCAAAAATGACAAATTCCTACCTAGTACAAAGCATAGATTGTCACTTCAAGCACACTAAAACATGGACTATGTGTATATAAATTACTGACCAATTTAACCCCAATCATGCTTGGATAAAATAATAAAATTAATTCCTGAATTGAAGTGAGAGAGAAGCGAAATAATTATAAAATGTTTCTTTAACATTTGCATACAGCACCAATGCTAATCCAGATTCTCTGGGATCCCCACCTCGAACTGAGCAGCAGTGGGAAAGTATAGCACAAAAACAGTATCAGCCAGAGTAGCCTTATAAATGCCAGTTTTATATCTCCAGCAACTAGCTCACCCATGATGGGAAGTCATTCAAAGGGAGTACTCTTACCATAGTGCTCATCACAGAATTCTGATACTACTTTACTACACTAACTGGAAGAATACAAAGAGAAGGGTCAACTAGGCTGCCCCTTGCCTAATAGAGATGCTGCCCCTTGCCTGATAGAGATTTCCATTATTGTAAAACAGTGGTTCAGTTGGGGGAGGGGGGATGTCATCCAGCTGTGCAGGCTATTGATGAAATAACAAACTCCCATTGTTCTGTAATAAATATTGTATGTGTCATTTTGGGTTATAAGAGGGCTTGGAATTTTGCCCCTTGGCATCTGGCATGATACAGCAGACTCAAGTTTCCCCATTTCATTTTGCTGTAGCAAAATTGTAGTGCTGTAATCCAAGGACCAAAAGTTTTTAATTAGCCTTTAGGAACACACCCACAACACTGGCAACTGCCTCTAATCACAGGCGCGTTTAAAGATAATGCCACATTTTGCATGGGGAAAGATTTGTTTCTGCTGTGACATAGTCTTTCTGCTGTGACATTTAGGTGATTTTTTTTTAAAGTCACTATTGTTACATAGATTTAGCAGGCTATGACTTAAACCACAGCTTTGAACATAAAGTTCTCTTTTTTTTTTACATCTGTGGTGTTTCACTCATCTTGTTAATGAGCTGTTATTACAGACTTTTTATTTTGATTAATAAATGTAATGTCTTCTTGGTACACTTGTGAGTAAGCTGGGGAATGCCTGTCCCTGCTGAATTAGTTACTATGTGGCCTGGGAGGAGGGATGACCCTGTCAAGTGAACATCTAACTCCTCTAACTGCAGCCCAGCCTTTTGTACCACAGCATGCTCTGATGCAAAGTTCTTAAGTTCCCATTCCCCATTTCCATTAGTTAATTCTATTTGCAAACCTACTCCACTTCTGGACAGGTCTGCTAAAAAATATGATGACTTTAGATTTTCAATCCCTCTTCTATTTAAAATCAGTAACATTGTACCATTTCTTATTCCTTATAACTATTAAAGCAATCCTTGAGAGGATGACCCAGGGAAAGACAATCTGAAATTCATTTCAGAAAGGTCAAATGTGGTATCTCAGTGTTACTGTCTAGTCTGGGAGTCTGGAGCATCATTGCTAACAAAATATGAGCACAATATTGCACAATTTGCTTTGGTTATTTTCTAGCTGAATAATAGTCTGATTTCACCTAACAATTTTGTCTACAAACCAAAGTGAAATCCTAAGTAGATACCTAAGTAAGGGGAAAAGGAGAGTGAGAAAGCAGGAAACCTGACTAGCTTTATACTTTTTAAGAAAATACTAATATTAGTAAGAGTAGGTTTATGTGTTGGAAAAAATGACAAAATTGAGTGATGTCAATGTCGAGTGAAAGGGTGTGGCCCTTTGGCAGCAGGGCTGGATTAAGAGCCTAGAGGCCTGGTCTCAGTCCCTCCACTAACTAGTTCCACAATGCTGGGCAATTATTTCCCTTTTTGAGGCTCAATTTTCTCATCTGTGAAATGATGAAACTGGCCGGGGTTCCCTGAAGTCCCATTCAACTCTAACATGTTGAAGCTGAGAGTCTATAAAAGATTTGAGATGGCTAATATAAGAGGAAGAGGCAGATGGTATATTGGGCTCAAGAGCTCTGACTGGGAAGAGTAAAATGAGTCAAGAACTGGGAAAAAAGCAACAAAATTCTATTAAAAACAAATTGAAAAGACCTGGAAAAAGTAACTAAAAGTAGCAACTAATAGCCAAGTCCATTTCCAAAGGTATGGAAAGTAAAACTGAAAACAAAACAAAGAAATATGAGGAAAAGAACATGGCCAAAAATGAAGTGCTGGTCATTAGTATGAGTAGTAAAAAGAAAGGTTATCCAGTGAAAATTCAGGTCATCCCAAATTCACACTGTCACACTCATCTGTTTGCCTTTCATTTCCACCATGCTGAGGAGTTTGATCTTACCTGACTTGTCACTGGGAATCACTACTACATAATAAAATATCTCCTATCACTACTATATACTGACTGCTTGTGTCCTTTCCAAAATTCACTTATTGGCATCCTAACCTTAATGGAACCCTACTGGCAGGTGATTCAGTTGGGAGGATGGAGCCCCTGTGAATGGGATTAGTGCCCTTATTAAGAGATACCAGAGAGCTCCCTTGCTGCTTTCCCAAACTTTGGACACAGAAAGAAGAAGTGGGCAGTCTGCATTAGGAAACTCTAATGGCTCTCAGCAGAAATGGCCATGTTGGTATGAAAATTAATATATAGAAACACTATTTAAATGAGACCAGGAGGCTAGAAGAGAGTGCCCATGTATGCGCAATCAACAAACTACAAAACCCAAAAAGCCTTGTAACTGAAAAAAAGTAATGTCCCATCTTGCACCAGAGGGGAAAAAGAACAAACGAGGTCCTCTTTACTCATCAGGAACCACTCCAAAAACTACTTAAGGGGATGCTGGTGCTGTTGCTAGGGAAGTACACTTGTATCTGGCTATGAGACCACACATTCCCAACCGCCTCTTTGAATTTTATTTTACAAATGTACTTTATTTGTTGTTTCCAAATAAGCCCAATTTGTTGGTGAAGTAACTACTGTTTGTTTAAGATTGGCAATGGCATCCTGACTTTGGATTTCCAGCCTCCAGAACTACAAGAAATAAATATTTCTTTTTATACTACCGAATCTACAGTATTTTGTTATAGCATCCCAAATGGAATGAGACAGAAATACAAAAAAAGTTAAATGAATTACCCAATGTTACAAAGCAAGTGCAAGAGAGAGTCAAGAATTTAGACATGAGCCATCTGATTCCGGAGTCTCTTTGCTCCTTCTTTGACACAAATGAAGTCTTTACTATTAAGAAAAATGCTGCAAAGGGAAGTCCTTTTAATGTTCCTGAAGAAGGAACATAAGAAATCTTTAATGTTTCTAAAGATGAAACCTGACAATGAGGAGAAGTTCAGCAGGCCTAAGAAGCCAGCTGCCTGGGGTGGCAAAGCCCCTCAAGGTCATAATTAAATAATTATTTTTACTTTTATTCACAAATGTCTAAAATAAATGTCAGCATACTTTTTAATTCTTTTTTTTTTAAATAATCATTATTTTAGTAATCCCAATGGGGCACAGAATTATCTTTTTTTGTAAATAGAGGATTAGACAACCATTTCTATTTAGGTTGTTTTACAGAAATCTCTAAAAATCATTCTTGGTTGGCAGTAAGTAGCAAGAAACAAGAGATGCCCTCACAAATAATAGGAGCAGAGTAGCGGGGTGACAAGGTTTCCACGGCATAGGATTATTGGGTATCAAGAGAGTCCAAATTCTCCTATAAATGGATAATAAGAACCCACTCGTTTCTGACCTCCCCCCAACTACCACTTCTGTGCTCACTAACAGAGGGCAGCAGGATTCCTAGTCTTGTGGTTAGAGGTTCTTAAGTGGAGTGAGCCATTCCTGGTCACCAAGGAGCATATCATAATTCTAAGGTGCTTTTCTGAAAGGATAGAACGACCATCTTAGCTCATGTTCCTAGAAAACTCTTCCTTTTGTAAGTTAGTTTTTAAATCAGGACCTCTATTTCCAGCAATGAGCCCAGCTGTGAGCTGTGTAGAAAGGGGTTAAGTAACAACATTGTTACATGTAAGGATTCTCCACATGTTTTTCACTGGCCTACCCTCAAGAAACAATTTGGTGCTGGAATACTGGGGGAGGGAGGAAGGGAAACTCACACTTATTGACACATGTTTTATAACTGACACTGTCACATACACAACTGAATCTTCACATCCACCCCACTATCCAAAGAGGCTCCCATTTTACAGGGTTCAGAGGCAACACCTTCACATGATTCCCCCTGGTAAAGCAATTTTAACAAGTGTGCATTAAGAAAGACAACAGGGGTACTGAGGAATATGACCAGCTCTTTCATGGGCCAAACGTAGACTTCAGACGCATCTGATGAGGTCCACAGAAGTGGTACAGAAGCACCCGAAGCCAACCCTCTCTGAGGAAATGCAGGCTGTTGACTAGATTGTGAAATATCTGAGTGTACAAACATAGTCAGATTTTCAAAGGAGTAATGCTCATGTCTCCTCAGTGTATCCACCCATCATTGAGCAACCAGTTCTGGAAATCTCTTGAACGGTGGAAGTGACCTAGATAGAGACTGGGTAATCCTAGGAAATGGCAAAGTTAATGATGGGGCATAAAGAGCACATGGCAGAGTGAGGAAGATTCTCCCAGACGGACTAGACTGACCTCACCAGTTCCTTTCAGACAACCAAGTTTGGAGAGAAAGTTAATGGAGGTAAGTTTTCCAAAGGAAAAGTGCAAAACATTTTAATTGTCCTATTACTTAATATTGAAGAACCATTTATTTGTTTCAGTTCCCAAAGATAAATAAATAAGAGCCCCGTCAAGCCTCATGGAACTGAGCCTGGCCTCACATTTCCCTGTATCCACAGATTCCAGCCTTTTTTCATTAAGTTTTTGGTTATTAAAATGTTACCCAAACAACACCTACCTTGTGAAAACAAAGCATTTGCAAGCAATGGAAGTTAGTTAGAATTACTTTTTTTAAGTATATTCATTGGCAACATTGCCTTACTTCAATATTTTATTTCTAGTTAAGAACACAATGCCTTTTTTTTTTCTTTTAAAAAGAAACATCCACATTCTGAAAGGTTATACCTATTTTTTATCTCCCTGGACATGGGTGGCAATGTCAACAATAGAAATCAGCATGAGGTACCTAGAATCCCCTCTTCAACAGGGTCATAAACACATTACAAGTAAATACTGAAATATTGACTTTCTTTGGACATCTTTTTTAATTAGAGCTGAAAGAGCCTAGAAAAATAATAACCACCTGGCAAGCTAGCTCCTCTTTGAAAACTGAATTAAAATCAAAATGAGAGAAATAATTAGGACAGCTGGAAATAATAAAAACAATAGATGCCAGACACATCTTTGACAAAACACAACAAACCAAAGAGACATTACATTGTAAAATCTTAATCTTGTCATAGCTCACTAAATCTCTCCTCCCCCTCCCCAGTTCTTAATCACAATGAAGAACACTGTATATCAATATGCAAAGCCAAAAAAGCAGAAACAATGCTATAGCCTGGATGGATCTGACAATAAATAGAGGTAACCATTGCAGATTATTGTTTGTAAATACACATAATACTGTAATTTGAATGAATTATTGTTTCTTCCTTCTTGGCCCTTGCATGGAGTGCTACTTTTCACTTATTGCAAATTGTATGCATCTAGTCTTAAATTTCATTTTTCAAATATGGGGCTTATTTGGATTTTATTCTAATTTTAATTCTGTTTAGAATTATTCCTATACTATCGATGGTCTAGATTTTTCAAAAAATCACCTGAGATGAACTATGTCACTCCTATAGAGGACAGTCACTACTATTCTAAATAGCATTTTTTTCTTTTTCTTCTGCTGGGGGTGGAGGGGAAGGTGGGGGGTGGAACAGGCCTATGCTATATACTGACAGTTATTTTCTTTGAAAAATTGAATAACTGGAATTTTCATTTGTATTTTTGCTCTTTCCTGTATTTTCTAAATTTCTCACAGTCTAAAGCCAAATATAACTTGATGTTAATCTTCAGTGTTGATACATTGACAAAGGGGGAAATGACCCAGAAACACATTAACAATATCTGCTCTGCGGACATTAAATATCAGCTATAGGCAAAAGGAATGGCATGTATAGGAATGAAGTTCACAGACTTTGCAATTCCATTAAAGTGCAAATCACTTGCACTTTAAATTAACTGTGATGTAGGAAAGGGTCCCAGAGTAAATCAGCGCTGTTACCAACTGCGGAGTGGAGCAGATAGCTCCGTATGGATCTGGAAATCAGGTTATCTAGATATTCAGTGAATGACATCCTACATGGTGGTGTGAAAGCCACTTAATCTCCTCAGTCTCTTTGCCATCAGAATATTTTCTTTTCCACAGGCAAAGCTTCTGCTTAAAGTTAATGGAAACTGAGAGAATTGGGACATTTCTCCCGTTACTTTTTCTCTCTGTCAAACCAAGATAAAGGTTTTATCCAAACTTTTTATTTGAAGAGGAGTGGCACTAAATGAAATTTGGCCATAATCAGAAATCTTAAGAAGTAGAAATTTCCCAAACACCCACCTACATGATACAAAGCCTTGAAGGATGAGGGGGGTAGTTATCCTGAACAAAAAAATATTGCTATATTTGCAGTCTTCCTTAAAATAAAAAGGTTTTCCACTATATGCATTTATAAAAGTAATGTCTATAGGCCCTCCCTGGTGGCGCAGCGGGTTAAAGCACAGCACTAAGAAGCTAAAGCCACTTCTGCATGAGTTCGATTCCCGCCTGCCCCGGAGGTGACCACATGGCGTGGCAGACCTCACCCGACCCGCCCACTGCTCCCCTCAGCAATGTACTTTGTCGATCTGCCTGTTCTGCTTCCCACTCTGTCTCTGGTGATGCCTCTCGCCACCCCTGAGCCTCTGGCCTGTACCCCAGTTCTGTATGTACAAATAAATAAATCTTTAAAAAAAAAAAGTAATGTCTAAAGAAATTTTAAATTAAAGATTTAATTTAATCATTCTGTTTCCTATATTTTATATTCTGGCAAATGTAATTTCTTTAAATTTGAATAGCACTAGATAGTTCAACCTTTTTTTTCCTGGAGGTTTAATTTGACCATGACCCCTTCTTTGAAAAATTCAATTTAAAGTCTCGCTTATACATGTTTAATAATTGGGTTTAATCTCCCACGATCTAACCAATTTGAAAGGCAAAAGGGTATGTGTAGACAGAATACTGATTTTTTTTACACAATACAGCAATTAAATAACTAAAGTTAATTAGCAACCTTGAATGAACCACATAGTAGTGTTCACCAACGAATGAATGAATGATCAAATATGTCTCAGTCTGTCACTAGATGACTTGCTCTAACCTTCTATGACTTATGTGCCTCCTTTGAAACTGAATGCACAGATCCCCAAAATAAGTCAGCAGTGATTACCAAGTATCCAACCAATTTCACCCTATGATAATGATGGGGTAAAGAATAAAAACCTAAGGGCAACATCACAAGGTTAAAACCTGACTCACACAAGGAGGTGGGAGCAGAAGGGATTAACATAACCATTAACTCAGCCATAGAAATCTAAACCCTTTAGTGCCTTATCACAAGACATGCGACCCAAACAGGTACCAGACTGCTGAATCAAACTGCTGTAAGGAATGTCTGAAGCACAGACCTGAGGGTAAAGATAGAGATGTCAGAACCACTAGCCTATTGTGAAATTTCTGGTCCCTTTATGATTCTACACAGTTATCCAAAATCAGCAGCAAACAGGCCACTCCACAAAGGCACGAGCCCCTCCCAAAGAGAAAAAGATTATTTCAGTGCAGTCTCTGCACTGGCACAGGATGATAATACTGCCCACCTGTACCTGTGCAGGTGCTTCTTTCCACCAACTCTTACCCTCTCCCTCTCCAGGGCAGCAGCCTCCTGCCTGCCTGTGATCTACCCTTGCTGGGGCTCTTCATTCATCTCCCTCAGCAGAGGCCACTCTCCCGAAGGCTGCCTGCAACCATGCAGGCTTCTCTCAGCAAAATTGTCCCTTTTGGGGCAACTCTTGTGCCCATGTGTGTCTAAGCAAGTGTCCTTTATTCTTCTGTTCCCTTCCCCTAATAAACCTGCTCTATAAATGTAACCAGCATCTCTGTGTTGTAGAGAAACTCACCTGGGAAACTCACCACATGTCCCTGAAATGGGAGCTCTGATGAGAATTTTCTCAGAATAAACCCGAAGATCCATACTCCAAACTCATCTCCAAAAACTACATTAATAGCATTTTCAAAAGTTTGTACATGGTGAAGGAAATGTGTAAAGACAATATAGTTGGTTTCTCATAAAGCTAAATGTGTTCAATTAAAAAGACTCATCTAGTCCAAAGGTAAGTCTTTTGTATTTCCTTTCTTTTAGGGAGTGATCTTTAATAATTAGTTAATATTGGGCTTTTTTTAATTTTTTATTTTTTTTTACATCATTCTTAATTTTGTGCATTTTTTCATCTCAGTTGTAATTCCTATGTGTTTTCCACCACCAATTCACCAGTGTGGCATCACCGCAGTCCAGTATGCTTTTTACTGGACAACAGATAAAATCCATTATAAAGTCCATGACAAACATAAGTCATTTCCCAATTTTTTTTTAATTTTATTGCTTTGTAAACCTGAAAAGTCTGGCAACTACTTACAGAATGTACATTACATCAGGTACTAGGGGAAAAAATGAGCTTTCTCTTTTCCCACCCCTAGATCTCTCTCTCCTGGAAAAAAAGAGATTATCTACTTCTTTATAACAGATTTCTTCTATACCCTACCACTTATCCTCTTAAATGCAAAGGGTAGCCAATTAACCACTTCCTGCATACTCACCATTTATTATAAGGAGAAATGATGTTAATGAATAATGAATGTTAAAAACATTTCATTCACTGTCTCTCGCATAGTCTTTTCTAGAAAACTATCATGCAAGGAATTCTAGGAAAGACAGCTAAACCAAGTCCAGCCAATTTTTTTTCTAACCAATTTCCAAAAAGGCATACTCTCTCTAAATATGAGCTAACAGAACATAAATACAGTCTATGGTGGGTACTAGACCAGAGAGGTCTTGATGCAAAGTTGGGACTACAGGAGTCACATGGCACCTAACAGATGAGTGATCTGTTAAAGAAAAACATCAGAGAGCACTTAAAGGTAAACAACTAAATAATAGCAAAGTAACTTCATTTTTTTATTTCTAATTTCCAACTCTAATTGGATTCTGTGAGTATCTCTTTTAACCCCTTCTACATCATCTCTTTTATTGTACTCAGCTGGTAGATATTTGTTCTTTGGCTGAAAGCCTACTGTCTATAATGAAAAGTTCATGCAGTCACAGAAGAGCGACTTACTATTCTCTTTTTAAAAAAAAAAGAGATTTATGTATGCCTACAGAACTAAGTATAGGCCAGAGGTGAAGGAGCAGAGAGAGGCTTCACCAGAGACAGAGTGGTGAGCAGAACAGGCAGATTGATGAGTACTCTGCTGAGGGGAGCAGCAGGTGAGACAGGAGAGGTCTGCTACACCACGTGGATCACTGCCATGGACAGGGATTGAACTCGCACTGAAGCAGCTGCAGCTAGATTGCAGTGCTGAGTCCTAACCCATTGCGTCACCAGGGGAGCCTATTATTCTCTTTTCCTAAGCATTTTTTCTTCCTTTTATAAGACCAATAATATATAAACCATCAATCACATCTTCTTCCTACATTCCCTTATGCAAAAACATTTTTCATGCAAGCAAAAGCCCAGCTTTTAGTCTTTCTCCTCACCTTGTATCATCTCCATCTTTACCATAATCAAGATGCAATCATTTGGCCAGCCATTGCCAGGTCCCTGTTTAAAGTACATATGCAGGAAGCACAGCTCACACCAACAGTTCCTTAGACCCTTGGAGAGCACATAAGCAATATCATTGCTACAATTCACCATCACTGTCATTTTTCTATTGATCCACTATCCAAAGAGGTGAAGTAATAATATATTATGTCACACAGGAAAGAAGGGGAATGATTTACTAAGTCCTTTCAACTACCCTAAAATCTAAATATTTTCCCCCTTTCCTGCAAAGGGACACTGAGCCTTGTAACTTTTGCCTGTCTTCATATAATAAGAGCCAACAGTTGGTTGTGAATAAAACTGTTAAAACTGGGCCCTCCCTGGTGGCGCAGGGGGTTAAAGCGCAGCAGCACTAAGAAGCTGAGGCCACTTCCACATGAGTTCGATCCCCGCCTGCCCCAGAGAAGGTCCACATGGCGAGGCAGACCTCTCCTGACCTGCCCACTGCTCCCCTCAGCAGTGTACTTCATTGATCTGCCTGCTCTGCTTCCCACTGTCTCTGGTGAATCCTCTCACCCTCCGCATCTCTGGCCTGTACCCCAGTTCTGTATGAATAAATAAATCTTAAAAAAAAAACTGTTAAAACTGCAAGGTTGGTATGCAGTTAATAATACATCCTTCTTCCTCCAAGATTTTAGTGATCAAACTACACTCAAACACAAATCCATGATTCCTCACTCCTAAACAGGGCCTCTTTCTCTCATGTTAATTATTGTGTAGTTGCCCAGGAACAGAAAATAAGAAGAGATGTGGCATCAGATAGAAGAATGGGTAGGGCAGTAAAGACCACTCTTCTGGCCTCAGTCCTCTCCCAACTTCTTCTCTAGACTTCTTCAAACACAGACACAATTCCAAGTCACCCTGAATTCTGCTCCTGTGTCACTGCCCCTACTACTCAGTAGGTGCCACTAAAGTAGCTGTCAATGCCCCCACCTGCAGGCACTCACACTCTTGTGGTGACACTTCCTCACAGTTCCTGGGTTGGTCTGGACAACCAGCAGCATGTGACAGAGCAAGGGTCCCTTCCTCAGGGCAGCCAATTGGCCTGTCATGAGGATGCTGAAGTAGCCTACTGACAGGCTGTGCGGTAAGAAGCCTGTTTCCAGCCAACAACAGCAAGGAAATAAAGCCTGTCAACAACACATGAGTGAGCTTAGAAAAGAATCATCCAGGTGAGTGTCCAAATGAGACTGCAGCCCTAAATTATAACTTAGCAGCAATCTCGTGAGAGAGCTTGAACCAGAACTACCCAACTAAACTGCTCCCAAATTCCTGATTCGCAGAGGGGAAAAGCATTATGCCACTATTACATTTGGGTGTAATTTTCTTGGCAGCAATAGATAACAAATGCAAGTCCTGAGACTTTTCTCCAAGTATTAAATATTTCCCCTACCCTGGCCAATTCAGATTGCTCCCAGTGAGGAAGAACAATTGTCCTTTGCCCCCCATAAACAAGTCATTCATGTCTATATAGATCCCCCCTCTCTGGCTGGGGAGTGACCTCTGTGGCTATTTCACAAGCATCTTCACTTGAAATATGTATGTGGTTCTGGACAGTGAAATCTTCAGAAAGCTACTACTGTCTCCCTTTCTTTTCCTCCATCATTTTTATATTCACTTTAGTTTGGGGAATTTTTCTCATATAAGTTAGGCAATAGAAACCAGAGAATTTTAAGGAAGAGTTTGACTCCTCTCCTGGGCAGAATATTTAAGTCAGACATTATTGTTTGTTTTCAGGCAAACCAGTACAATTATGCAGCATAAATTCTTTTAAAGCATCTGGGACTTCAGTCCAATTTAAAATCCTGTGGGGTTTATTACCAGAATGAATGATTATCAAATATATGCATGCAAATGAAGTGATAAAAAAATTAAAGAGCATATGAAATTTAATGCACGCTACTTGTAATTCCATGCCAAACTGTTGCAAAAAAAGAGTAACTCTGCAATACCAAGCAAAATGTGGTTTATAATATTTACGACTTGCGAATGTGACTTAAATATTCTATTGTTATGAATATATATTCTAAAACAGAGCAGAGACTTATTTTCTGGTGTTAATATGAGGGGGTGGGGAAGGAGGGTTTACTGAAAAATGTCTTCAGTATTACTGCCAAAATAAAGAATGCTGCTTTGACTGAGGAGATGCAACCCAAAGTGCACCACAGTGAAAATAGAAATTCTATGTTCTCTGTTTGGTTTTGTCCTAAGAGCTCATTTGGTGCCAATCAATATTTATGATGTGTCAAAAATGCGACAATTAATATATTAGAGACTCTTTATTTCAGTGGAAACGAAGGGGGTAAAATGGATCCTTACAATCCCTTCCCTTAAGGAAATCACAACTTAGAGAAACGGGTAACTGAACATAAGGAATCTGAGTCAGGAAAGTTGCATTTGCCAATAGCCAAACAACAGGCCCTTCTAATCCATCCTCCACACTGCTTCCTGAATTAATTATGCAAAATAAAGATCCACCTATTTCACATCCCCTCATAAATCTCTCCATTACTTAGAAAATACAATCCAGCTACCTTAGTACAAAGCCCTTCAACATTTGATCTGAAGCTACCTTTCCATTTTCAAATAACACTCAAAAGAAGAATGGATAAGAAAGAAGTCGTTCCACTGGAAAAGACTTAGGCTTTATGTATAGTTTTCAAATAGTTTATGGATGGTTACTGTTTCTTTATATATATATATATATATATAGTTATTATCCTCTTGATCTTCTTGGTTTTTTTTTAATTTTTATTAATTTATTTATTTTTATAACAGTTTATTTTTACATCATTTTGTACATTTTTTTTTCCATCTCAATTGTAATCCCCATGGGTTTCCCATCTCCAAGTCACCCGTGTGCCATCACCATAATCCCGTGCACTTCCCTCCCCATCCCCCCCATTTTTGATCCCATTCCCCACTCCACCCCCGCAAAATGTCTCTGGCATATGGCTGTTCATTATTCTTGTTATTTTCTCACCTGGTCCATTATACTCCTGCTATGAGTGAAACCATCCGGTATTTTTCTTTCTCTTTCTGGCTTATCTCACTAAGCATGATCTTTTCCAGCTCCATCCAAATTGCTGCGAAAGACATGTGTTTCTCTTTTTGGTTGCTGAGTAATATTCCATTGTATATATGTACCACATCTTTTTAATCCAGTCATTTACTTTTGGGCATTTGGGCTGTTTCCATGTTTTTCCAATTGTGAATAAAGCAGCAATAAACATGGGGGTGCAGGTATCTTTTTTTAATCAGTGTTTTTGTGTCTTTGGGTAGATACCTAGGAGTGGGATTGCTGGGTAAAAATTATGGAACGCTTCACGAATTTGCGTGTCATCTTTGCGCAGGGGCCATGGTAATCTTCTCTGTGTCATTCCAATTTTAGTATATGTGCTACTGAAGTGAGCACTGGTTACTGTTTCTTTAGGACACATCCCTTCCTAATTTTTGCCTCCAACAAGAACTAACTTCAAAAGAAGGATGGAGTCAAGGTAACCGGGAAGCATCTGCAGCACTGTCTTGAAATAAAGGGTGTGCTATTAAGAAAGAAAGAAATTGAAATTAGCATCTAACCCCACCTCAACCCCACTCTCCAAAGGGAAAGAACTGTACTTCAGATGTCTCGGGTCTCCTATGCTGCTTCACATAGGAAGAAAGCTGCTCTGTGATCTTCCCTGAACATAGAGGAAGTAATAAGATCTGGAGATGAAAAAATTGCTTGGGATTTTTCAGACAAAGGCAGTGAGACCCAACACTGAAGAAGACAGGATGGAAAGGATTTTTCCCTCTGGACTAGAGTTTCTAGTGGGAGGAGAGAGTCCATGCACAGTGTAGCAGTAGGCCAGTCTTCCATGCATCATTTCCATAATACACCTATAAAGGGGAGCACTCAGGGAGCACTGCAGAGCTGGAGTGCCAGCTATCAGCAGAGAGCAAACTGTTTGAACTCCACTCTATCCAGAGATCTGCCGCAAAACCAGCACAATAGAAAGAGCAGGAGTAATGAGGGCAGCCCATGGACAGTGATGGGAACCATCTTCACTGTGCTCTAAGAGAACCCAACAAGCCCAATCTCTGGTGTGAACTACAAGAAAAAGCAAACAAGGACTGAGCCTTCCACCAGTGAAATATGAAGTTCAGAGCAGTTGTATTTTAGTTAGAGATTTAAGGAATGTCCCTTATATCATGTTCTACACTCTATACGTTTAGAGACTACTTCTAGTTAAGATGACTCAAACCCAGATTATCTGCAAACCATTTGCATGGCAGATGCCATGTGTATGGACCTATAGAGAACACCACACCACATGTTATAGAAAACCCCAGCCTATTTCTTAATCCTGTCCCCATCTTTCTTTAGGCCACGGGACAATTTCAGTCTGCTTTTTTGTACAGCTGTGAATAGTTTTTACAATTTTGATTGCAAACGTCAAAAGAAGAAGAAATTTGTTTTACGCGAAACTCAAATTTCCAGCGTCCTTAAAGTCTTCTGGACATACTGTGACTATCTGTTCGCCTACTATCTGCCCACCTTGAAGTACCTGTGGTTCCTTCCACTACACTGGCAGAGCTGGGTAGCTGGGACAAAGGCCACATGGTCCACAAGTCTAAAGCCTTTATTTTCTAGCTCTTTATAGAAATGTTGCGTAACCCTATTTTGTATGTGTGCGAAAAGAAGTGACTTACAATTTTGGGGACAGAGGGGAGAAGAGACTTTATTAATAAACTATGTGCCTAACTCAGGGACAAGAATAAAATAGAAAATTCTAACCCTAGTCTCAAGTCTTCTCTTCCATTCAGTCTGAAGTGTGGGGCGGGGGTGGGGAAGGATTTTAAGTACAACAGCCCCACCCCCACCCCAATCTTGCTGGCTAGAGAGCTTCTTCCTCAGGTAAGAATTCAAAAATGAGTAGAAAATGGAACAGAAAGGACAAAGATATACAAAGAAACTAGAAAGGGAGGAGACAATTTCCAAGTCTGCAGCCTCTACCTGTAGCAAATGTCATTGTCACAACACATCTAAGAGAACAGGTGAGTAGCAGAAGGGTGGGTGGGGGTCCTCAGTCAGCCTGGACTAGAAAGGAGCAGCCCCTTAGAGCTCACCTCTCCCTTGCCACAGTTGTGGAGGTGGGGAAGGAGAACCTTGTTAGGGGCCAAATAAGGAGAAAGGATAACAGGAAGGGAAACCAGGGAACCCCAGAATGCTTTCCAGAACTGAAACAGATAACAGAGAAATTCCAGTGGCCACACCTTGAAAGCAGAGCCAATGCTGGGCCTGAGTTTGCTGATGCTCCTCGGTAATCATTCTGCTGAGAGAGCAGCTGTTTTAAATATTTGGGGAGAGAGGAGACAAATAATTTGGCAATTAAAATAAATACCTCAAGGGACTGTTCCCCCAAAATATTTAACTTTCCTTCTTAACTGAAAATATTAGAAATCGATAGGAATTCTCACTGTCATGTTCCACACACTTTCTTGACCATCTTTTGCTTTAAATTGAATTAGGCAAGCCGCTGATTCAGAACAACACCTAACTGTTTTGTATTCCCTTCATTCTACAAACATTTATTAAGCACTTATTAGTTGCAAGGCACTGTGCCAAGAATAAAGCAGGAGAAAACAAAATGAATAAAATAAAGTCCCAGCCCCAGAGAGGTTTGCAGTTCAGTAGGAGAGATATAAAATATGATTAAAAATAACAAATATTTAATGCTGGGTAAGAAACCACATGGGTGTGTGTGCATCATAAATGCAAATCTGCTGAGATGTTCAGGCCCCTCAAGCGAAAAGCTGAGCCTGTACAACCCCGGTCCAACTTCCCCTCGGTGCACTCTGGTGAAAGGGGGTTTCCAAGACACTAGCCTTAGTCAGGGTTTTTCTAACTCTGGCAGGAAGAGCGCCTCAATCGGAATAACCTGGATGTTTGCTAGAAGGCCAAAATCCTGAGAATCAGGTTCCCCAAGGCAGATGCCAATAAGTACCCTGCAAGCTCACAGGCCACCAGGTCGTTCTTGTGCTACATGAGGGGACTCAAGGAGGGGCTCTGAACCCTTGCTGTTCATAAAAACACCTAGACCTCAAACCAATGAAATTCTAATAGCTAGGGTGAGTTTCATTGTCAGCAGCAGGTAACACCCTCCATGGGACCCCAATGTGCCACAAGTGAGAAGATCTGTGTTCCAGCACCGTTGCACCCCTAACTTAATACAAAAAAACAGGCTCCATCTTGAGAAAAGAAATATAGCTTTGGCCCTCTCTGATGCACAGAGGGTTGGAGTGCAACACTGCAAAGCTGGCCGCGGCCGCTTCAGTGCAAGTTCGATCCCCAGCCCTAGAGGTGACCCACAGGGTGCAGCAGACCTCTCCTGACCCGCCCGCTGCTCCCCTCAGCAGTGTACTTTGTCGATCTGCCTGTACTGCTCCCCACTCTGTCTCTGGAGAATTCTCTCACTGCCCCTGCACTTCTGGCCTATACCCTAGTTCTGTATGCACAAAAAATAAATCTTTAAAAAAAAAGCATAAATCAAAAAATCTTTAAAAAAAATAAAAATTGGGTGAGGCCATACCAAGAAACAGTTTTTTTTTTTTTTTTAAAGATTTATTTATTTGTTCATACAGAACTGGGGTACAGGCCAGAGATGTAGAGGGTGAGAAGATTCACCAGAGACAGAGTGGGGAGCAGAACAGGCTGACTGATGAAGTACACTGCTGAGGGGAGCAGCGGGCGGGTCAGGAGAGGTCTGCCACACCATGTGGTCACCTCCGGGGTAGGCGGAAATCGAACTCATGCGGAAGTGGCTTTAGCTTCTCAATGCAGTGCTTTAACCCGCTGCGCCACCTGGGAGGGCCAATAAATAAATCTTTTAAAAAAAGAAAAGAAAAGAAAAGAAATAGCCCTTTTTCCTTTTCACTGACGTAAAGAGGCATCATCCTTAGCTACCGAGGCCCATTTTTAACTTGTCCAATACATTTCTCAAGATCTTGGCCTTTATAATCCAAACTTGACCTACTCAGGTAATAGACATGTACACATGTGTGCAGACCTGTGTGTCCCCCATATTCACGCATATATGCCAGGTATCTGGTGGACAATTTGATGATAAATACAGACCAATAAAGGTGATAACACACACACACAAATAAAACCAATATGAAAAATGCTAACAACACTCAGTGCATCCAAGGGACCTTGGGGCCACAGACCTAACCAAACAGGAATTGGGAATGACAATCATAAGCTGGAATAAAGATCACTCACTGCCAAGGCTTCTCAGAAAGAAGCCCTTTATGCTTAGCGATGAGAAGCCAGTCTCCAGCAGAAGGGAACTGCACAGGCACAGCCATGCCTGAGCTGTTTGGACTGTCTGTACTAAGATGTGGCTGTGAAGTGGCCCTGACCTGAATGGTCCTCAGAGCACTCGCCTTGCACCCAGTCTCTCTGGGCCAACAAGAGCCTTTGTCCTGGCCTCATGGTTCAGTTCCAGCTGCAGATTAGGATCCCTAGAGGCATTTTAAATAACAAAGTTCAGGTATCAGACCCAGAGATGCCGCATTAATGAGATTCAGCCATCTCTGTTTTGAAATAAACTTGTCCTGGCTACACAGACTCTCCTGGCTGGTCAGTCTGCAGGCTGCCTCTCCCATCATCCACCTTCCCTCACACACTATTCCACCTTCCTTTCTACCCAGACAAGTGACATTTTAATGCCCTGTTACTGCATTATTTTACAGAGAGAAGCTCAGGTTGTAGGGTTCCCAAGTTAGCCACCATACACCAAGGGGGGCCAAAGTGATCTGTGGTGCTCCTAGGTGCACAAGCTGAAACACCCGCATTCCTACATTCCTTGTGGGGAGTGGGGAGACTCAGATGTTGGCTATGGAGGAAAGATGCGATACAGCCTGGAGGCGTCTCCAAAGAAAACATTCAAGCACTTTTCCAAAACCTAGATTCATGAATCTCCCAAAGCTCATAATAGCATTTCTCCCATTAAATTCAGTGAAATGAACTAAAAACATCGCAATCAGATGCTTAATGAAAATAATGGAATATGTCAGGGGGAATGGAAATAGTGAGCCTGCAGGCGAGGTATGCTGGGTAGTCAGCTAGGTTTATACCCAGCTGAGTGGCTGGGGTCACCACAGCCAGACAGCATGTGATTCAAATCTGTGCCTGAGCCTGAGAACAAATTGCTACACGTCATAAATCTTCTGGGTCATCTGCAAATAGTAGAAACTGGGAATGTTAAATCCGTGAATGCCAAGGGTGCGTTCATATATCAAAATGAACATTTGTACAGACAACAGGAGTCCAACTGTGAGAAATGTGCAATTGCATTTATGTGTAAACGGAATAGATGAAAGTCTATCCTGAACCTCTGAAATACTATCTCTAAAACATCCCGCCAGCCCTATTTCAAGTCAGCAATAATAAACAGATTTTTTTCCGAATCAAACCTAGAACACAGGATTTGAGGAATTTTTTTTTTTCTGAGTTGTAAAGGTTGCTTTGTGTTCCTATGAAGGTAAAATAGCTACCCAAAAAGGCCAGTGACACAACAACGCGCTAAGGCTGGAACAAGGGACTTGCACAAGAAGGCAGGAGGTCTGGCTGGCAAGTAAGTGCACTTGAGATTGCATCTGAGTTTCAGCCTTGGAGCCCAAGGCTGCCTGGCAGATGGCCTGGGGACACATCCAGGGGGCATGGAGAGAGGAAGGGCAGCACAAGTCCTGGGCAGGTCAAAATAGAGAAGAAATGCACTGAGGACACCAGCACAGTTGCATGAACATCTAAGAGGTGAAACTTCACCCCTGAAGGAGCAGGAGGAAGAAGAAAATTATCTGAGGGGAATGTTAATTCAAATGTCACTGCTGAAAAAATTCTGAATTGGACATCACTAGGTTACAAAGCTGAAATTGCTGAGAAAATTCTGAATTGGATTGATTTCACTTGGAAATGAGTAGATTAAAGACTTTCTGCTAAGTCAGAAATTATATTTATTCTAAGAAGATACAATAAGATGGTCTTGCAGAGATGAATATGTGATCAAAGCCAAAACCACCTTGGAGTTTATTTATTTCTCTCTTTGGCTCATGGACAAGGTGCCCCCTTTTGTGAGGCCAGGACAAGAGCAGCAGTCACACCTCAAATCTCCCAGAGCCACTGCAGGGAGAAGTGGCCAAGCCAAGGCTACCAACAGAGATAGGTATATCTATGGATTCCATTCATTCATTTGTTCGTGCGTTCATTCATTCATTCATTCAACAATGGTTCTCTTTGTGCTCTGAGCCCTAGAACCTCAGAATTTTGAATCAAGGAACTAAGGGGAAGTTTGAGAAGCCAAGAACAACCACACCAGAATTTCCCCTACGCAGACATTAAAACCATCATACAACGTGGGTTTTTTTTTTTTTTTAAGCATAAAATCCAGTTATTGCTATTGTGTCAGGGAAATAAGCATACCAGTTACTACACTGGAAGAACAATGCAAATTTAAGTGGCTCTTCTGGAAGATAATTAGACACTATGTACCAAAAGCCTTAAAAATGTGCATTCCTTTTCAACCAGAAAATCCTGTTCTAGGAATTTGCTTAAGACAGTAATTTAAAAGATCAATATTGTATAGTGTTTAAGAGTCAGTTCTTAATGTCAATAAAATCTGGATGCAGGTCCTGATTCCACTGATTCTGATGAAACTTTGGACAAATTACTGAACGCAAAGTTCAGTGCCTTGGGATATGGATGGGGGTAATAACAGCTGCCATGGCACAAGGCTGTCTTGAGAATGAAGTAAGCTCAAGCATGCAAAAGCTAAGCACCAGCATGCCCCACATGGTATGAGGGTTCAAAACATAGTGGTGCTCTCCTTGATGCACCTGTGATTTGTTAAACAAAGATGTATACATACTATATATAGATTATGAATATTAAGAAGAATATTAAGATGACTTTTCTAAATAATATGGAAATATGTCTGTTGCCATTGACATAACGTAGATTCACAACCTACCACCAAGTGCACGATCTTACAAACTAGTATGCACATGATCTGTCTTGTGCATATGCATGCATATATATGCACAGAAAAATACATGGCTAGACTTAAGATATCAAGATGGTTGTCTCTAAGTAGGATTGTGATTTTTTTTTTAATATTGAGCTTTATGTGTTGAATTTATATTGCATTTGTAATAAGCCAAACAAAGGATTTTTTTTTCCCATGGAAATGTCACTTTTAAAGTGTAAATGCTGGGCCCTCCCTGATGGTGCAGCAGGTTAAAGCACAACACTAAGAAGCTAAAGCCACTTCAGCATGAGTTCTATCCCCGCCCCGGAGGAGATCCACATGGCTTGGCAGACCTCTCCTGACCCGCCGCTGCTCCCCTCAGTAGTGTACTTCATCAGTCAGCCTGTTCTGCTCCCCCACTCTCTCTCTGGTGAATCCTCTCACCACCCCTGCACCTCTGGCCAGTACCCCAGTTCTGTATGCATAAATAAATAAATCTTTTTTTTAAAAAAAGTGTAAATGTTATATTATTTTAAAAAATCAAGAGGTGTTTAACATTACAATACTGCTGTTGTTTGTTTTCTCTTTTTCTGCATAGCTCTTTTGAAAAAAGAGAAATAATCTGAGAATAAAATGTTTTCCCTATCTCTTTAGACCTTCAACACATATTCCCATTTTAGTGATTTGTGAATATAAGGGAGTCATTTTCTGTTTCTATTTCAAATTTTTTTTCTAAAGTAGCTATGGAAAAATTGGGGCTTAGATTATTTGTATTACATATTTTAAGTTTTATTCACTAACCAGTTTTAGTCTGGATGCTTGAAAACCATCATGTTCCCCACCTCCACCCCCACCCACTTACTCTTTGGACCTTCCCACAGATGCCTGCCCTCCCTACACATACCCAGTGCTGACAGGACTGGGAAACTTGTACCGATCTTGAGTTATCAGGCTCTTTATTCCAGTGTGACTCAAAATAAACTTTGTGCCTTACCATAAAAAAAAAAAAGTGTAAATGCTTCTTGGGAAGTCATAGGTAAATTTTATCAGGTTATTATCAAAAGCCAACATGGTCCCTTGCAGAAGAATTCCAATTAATAATGTAGAAAGCATGAGGGGAATAGAAAATCATTATCAGAATACCACAGTAATAGTTGCTACAGGCAAGATCCACCCATGGATGCTAAAATTCGTGGGTGTAAGTTGGGAGAAAAAATAAAATATTTGCATAGTCTTAAAGTATCTCCCTCAATATAGCTACTAATTACCAAGGGGAAAATATTATTTTTATGAAGAAGAAGCCTGGCAGACAGCACCTTAACCACATGATCTAGGTTTTTGCATTACTAGAAATGAGGCATACCAACATCATTAACTCCTGACAAAATGCCCCTGTGGCATTCTTGCCAAACAAGTAGAAATCCACATTGAAAACAGATCAGACAAATTCAAATTGAAAGGCAGTCTATAAAATACTGGTTCTCCTCAAGACTATGAAGGCCATGTAAAACAAGGAAAGGTCAAGGAACTGTCACAGATCAGAGGAGACAGAGCTAAGTGTAATGTCAGATCCTGAGTTGGCTCCTGGAACAACTCAAAGACATTAGTAGAGAAACTAGGGAAATCCAAATAAAGTCAGTATTTTAGCTCATGCACTTACCCTAGTTTTTTTTTTTAATATCTCAGTTTTGATCATTATATGGTTATATATAAACTGTTAACATTACATAACAACTTTTCTAAGTCTAAACAATTTTTCAAAATCTGGAGAGCCGCACTTGGAAGATTGCTTCTTACCTTCCTGACCTTACCTGGAGGTTCAGTTACTCAAGATGGGAGTCTGAAGTTACTGTCCAGCCACCTAGAGCCACCTGACCTTAGGTTAATGTACCTCAGCTATAAACTGGGGTAAAGATCGAATGAGAAAGACAAGCAATTACCCAAATTCCAGGCATGCACCCCCCCACCCATCTAAGCATCGGTCTAATTCTCCCCTCCACTATAATGGGCTCTGTCCTGCTTGCTGGGGATAAAGGGTTCTTCTGGACCAATAACGAACCTCTTCTCCCCTACCCCTAGCAGCTACTGTCTTCTCTCCAGGGGAGATGGTATAAAGGAACAGACCATAATTCCTAAACAACTAGTAAAGGAGATAATTCTGACCAGTAAGAAGGGCACGGGAAAAACCATGACAGAGAGTCACTGGGGAAAGGTGCTCACTTTTGCCAAGGTGATCAGGGAAGGCTCCGTGGAGGTGGTGGCATTTTAACAGGGACTGAATAATGAAGAACTAGCCATGTGAACATCTTCAGGAAGAGAACTTAAAGTAGTAGGAACAGTCAGAGTCAATGTCCATTTACTAATATGCCTATAAAAACACCTGAGGTTCAATATTAAGTGACTTTTTACAAATTTCTAACTTCCCGCAGTACACAGAGAAATTACCTGTATCCAAGTCAAGATTCAGTGGTGGCTGGAGTAAAAGTAAAAGTAAAATTTTACTAAAATCAAATATAATAGTTATTCTATTTAATCGTATGGGATTCAATAATGGGGGAAAAGGTAATATTAGGAATTAAATATTGGGAATCTAATATTAGGACTATATTAAGTTAAATGAATCTATATGATAAAACAATCCAGCGAGTCATGCAAATGCTATATAATTCAAGTGTGAGCCATCGTGGCCATCAATTAAATGCTGAGCCTGGAAGGCTGGAAGGAGGAGCCCTGGCATAGATGCTTGTCCAGATTGCAGGTATTCAGATCTGGCTGCTGGGAAGGATGAGGCAAAACTTTGATCCCTTTGACCATCCCTCTCTGTTCAGCTTCTTGTATGAAGGACACACACATGTTCCAGAAGAAAGAGTGTCCTCTCCAGTCTCCTTCCATGTTGCCTGCCATCTTCCTGTAAAGACTGCATGTACATCAGGATCCTTGATGTGGATGGCTGGGCGGTGGGCTTCCTTCTGCTCTGATGTGCTCAGCAACTGGCAGACAAAGCCCTGGTGTTTTTCGGGCAGCATCTGGAGGGTTAGCTGAAGCTCCTGGATGTCACAGCTGAGTTTCAAGTTCTCCGACTGCGGAGAGGCCTGCTCTGTCCTGACTCTCTCTGGAAGCTGAGTCAGGTCCTGATCTTCTTGGAACAGAGAGTCCAGGAGATGGGCCCCTAGGCTCCTCAGTCTGCCTGTCCTTCCAAGGAGGCCAGCTGCACCTGCTCGTCCTCAAAGAGATCAGGCAGCCGGAGGCTGCCCCGGATGGTGTGGGCCAAAGCGAGCAGCTGGCACCCTCTGTTCCTGAGCACCTGCTGCATGCTGCGTGGCAGAGCTCCCACTTGGCCCCCAGCTCCTGCAGAGCCTGCACCGGCTGCCTCCACTCCTCCCTTTCCTGAGTCCAGAGACTCCAGACCTTTTGCAGAGCATGGTTCTCATGCACAGCAGCCCCGAGCATCTTTTCCAGCTGTTGCAGCTCGTCCTGCAATGTCTTCAGCCTGTCTTTGGCAACATTCACTTGGATTGAATGAGAGAAAACAGTGCTCCTGACCAGTCTGCTCACTGCATTGATACATGTGGAGGGCCTGAACAGTAAGGGTCTGGTTGGGAAGTGGAGTTGCTGAGTGCAGCAGCTTTCAAAATAAACTTTCTTTACACTTAAAAATAAAATTATTTAAAAACATTCACTTGGGCTTCTGCTGCATCCACAAAGATCTGTATCTGTCCCAGGAGGCACACCTACAGCCACCTGGGAAGAGAAGGCTGGGAGGCTGGTTTCTCTGGGGTTCAGCAAGGAAGTGTTCCTTCAGTGACACGTTGTCTGGGATTTTATTAAGTGTGACCAAGGAAAGCAGGTGGGAGCTGGGAGGCCTGGCCTCTCCCTCAGGTTACTCTAGGGCTTCGAGAGCTTGTGTGCTTGTTCCAGTCTGGTCTGGCCTCTTGCACAGGCTTCTACCTAGCCAGCTCCTCTAACCTTCCTCCCACCAGTCTCCTCTTCATAAGACCCACCAACATAACAGAACAGAACAGGAGCTCCCAGAGAACCCCCAGACCAGTGTGAAGTCTTCTGACACAGCGCACCTGTCTGGAAGCCATGAGGAGGAGGGAGCAGTCCGCAGGCAATCACTGGCCTCCGAAGGTCCTGGGAATCTCCCTGAGCAGCCAGTGTCCTGACTGTCTGGTATGCTGAGGAATGCAAACTGCAACACAACACAAGCTGGTGCCAGGCAATGGGGGATACCATCATCATGGGGAGAGAGTGAGGCACAGAAGGTTATAGAAAACAGTGCTCCTAACCATTCTGCTCACTGCACCGATACATATGGTATGACCTGTACAGTAAGGGTCTGGTTGGGAAGTGGAATTGCTGAGTGCAGCAGCTTTCATAATAAACTCTCTTTACACTTAAAAACAAAATTATTTTAAAATAAAAGGTTTAAATGCAAAACAAGACTATATAAGCCTAGGTACTTATGGGGGAAGTCAGGCATTATTGGGGAAGTCCCCAAAAGCTCCCCTGCAAGAAAGGTCTCAGTCCTATATCTCCTCATATTTGAATAGAAGGGTTGTTAAAGTCTCAGCCCTAGTAAGTTATTACCAGCCACTACAGCACAAGTTCAATCTCTGGCCAGGGAGGTGACCCACATGGCACAGCAGACCTCTCCTGTCTCGCCCACTGCTCCCCTCAGCAGTGCATTTCAGTAGATCTGCCTGTTCTTCTCCCCACTCTATCTCTGGTTAATGTTCACACCACTCTCAACCCCCGCACCTCTGGCCTGTATCCAGTTTTTATATGTATAAGCAAATAAAAATCTTTTTTTAAAAAAACTATTTTTACAACTTGTTACAATAAAATTAGCTTAAAACAAACACAGGGACATACAGCATATCAGTTTTCAGCATGTAACACAGAAAACATTCACAGGATAGTATCAAAATTCAACAATTCTCTTTTGAATTGTCACTCTTCAAAAGCCATAATTTCTTTATATTGTTCATTGGTTCAATTTCTTTAATCTCACTAATCATTTTTATGTTATGTTATATCTGTAAGTCAATAAAAAACTAAAGTCCAGATCCTTTGAATTTTACATACCCCACAAAGTATCTTTATCACTGCCCCATTTCTTTGTTTGCTTTTTAAAAATCAATTATGCTATGTTAGTTTCCTCCATGCCTCACGTAGAAAGAAAATCACCAATCCAGACAGGCTAGACCTGCTTCTTAAAGGAACAGATGTTTACTCTCCCATCCCAATCCTCTTGGTAATTAAAACAAGTGGCAACTACAAACAAGTAAATTTACCAGAGTTTACTATATGTTAACTTATATGAGCTCATTAATCCTCACAACTCTCTAAGTAGGTGTTTCAGCAGCTCTATTGTACAGTTGACACAACTTAGGTTGAAGAAAATGAATAAATGGGAGAGCAGGTCTCAGATGCCAGATACTCTGATTTATTGCTTGTTATCAAAACATTTGTAATAGTCATTGCTGAAAACACTGGTATTAGAGTTCTACCTAGAAACTGCTGGAAATCCAAAGCTGCTGGTTGAAGACAGGGGGCCTATTACCTGTGGTCTCCCTTGAGCACAGTTAGACCGTGTACAGAGCATGATACACAGCCCTCATTAGAACAGGACAAACAAGATTGTACTGTTCACATTAATCCAAGGACCAAATGGAAGCTTGCTAATCTTAGGTTTCTCCTTAGTCACACAGAGCTTCATTTTACATTTTAATATGCAACATTTCAGTTGACTTAAGATGAAGACTAAATTCCCTATAATCCCACATATGGAGACTTACTGGAGGAAGTGCACCACCTCCTTGCGGGGTTCTCTCTGCTCTGAGCCATCCTACATACATCTGCCAGGTAAATCTTCTTAAAGTTTTAATCACTTCATTCCTTAGCTGAAAAACCCTAAATGGCTCCACATTGCCTCTGAAATATTATCTAAATACTTCAACAGCCTGGCTCCAATCTTTTTTCCAATAAAGTTTTATCATCAGTTAGGATAATTTCTGTAGCAACTAACAGACAACCCAAGTCAAACTGGCTTAAACAGAAGGAAACTTATTTTCTCACGTAGCTGACAGGAGAGAAAGAGGATGAACTTTGAAGTAATTCTGTGTTCCATTGGATTAGGCCATTCTAAACCCCACCTGAGGATTCTCTCAACCTCTCTTCTAATTAATCTCTCTATCTGTCTGTCTCATCAAACATTCTTTCCTCAGATCAACAAAACCACAGATCCTTGCTTACCTATTTGTCATGTAATACCCTCCCCATCATTTCAATCCTCCTTCAAGATCCACATCATCCATGTTCCATTTCTGTTTTTCCCCAGTAGAGAAACTTGCCCTTCTCCATAATTCCATGGGACTTTATATCTCTGTCTTTGCCTTTGGCTATGACAAGTCTTGTGAATCAGCCATTTACACCTAGGCCCTAGCAGCTGAACCAAAATAGTAAGTTCCTTGAGGGCTAAGTCCCATCCAGTCTCTCTCCCCTTTCCCTGACAAGTCAGACAAGAGCTCAGTTGTTAGGCATTTAATAAATGATCCAATCAATCAACAAACAAGTCAAACTCATCAGAAATCTATGTGGATGTTTATCCTAAGGAACCATTTCCTACTGTTCATTCGGTGGCCTTCAGGGCCTACCACAAAATAACATTTTTGAGTTTACTTAAAGGTATCATTCTTATTAAACAAATGTGAGGATTTTCTATTTTTAAAAAATTAAAGTTCTCAAAAACTTTTAAATTTTATGTTCAAAACAATCAAAGGACTGTCAAGAGTCCTTTGGAGGAGTTTTCGGAACAAAATAAAGCTTTGAGCAGAAGAGCTTGTTCTAAAGCCTAAAACCATCCTGAGAAGCAGGCTGAACTGGCCTCATGTTGCTGAGATTTCCTGTGTTCCCTACCTACCTGCACATTACCCTTCCAGGTGAGACAACAGACAGAAAACGACTATCTCTTTTGACATCTCTCACTTAAATCCATGCAGAGGCCTACGCTAAGATTTGCCTGCCCACACATGAGAAAATTTTCAATATCATTTACCATCAGGGAAATGCAAATCAAACGCAAACCACCTCACACCTGTGAGCCTGGCCCATCCAAAAAAACAACAAATGTTGGTGAGGGTGTGAAGGAGAAAAAGGAACACCAACACTGTTGGTGGGAATACAGATTGGTGCAGCCCCTACGGAGAATAATAAGGAGGTTCCTCAAAATATTAAAAATAGATCTACTATATATGTTCCAGCAATTCCACTCCTACTCACCTCTCTGAAAAATACAAAATCACTAATTCAAAGGGCTGTGTGCAGCTCTCCTGTGTTCACTGCAGCACTATTTACATTAGCCATGTGGTGAAAACAACTTAAATGCCCATCAAGAGTCAGGGATTAAGAGGATATAGTACAGTGGAATCAAAGGATGAGATGGAATACTCCTCGATTATATAAAGCAGGGAACTTTTGCCATTATTGAGTGAAACTAAAGGGATGCTCAGTAAAATGCGTCTGAAAGAGAAAAACAAATACCAGGTAATTTCACTTATATGTGGGACAAGGGGCAGCACAGAAAAACTGACAAAATAAACCCCAGAAATCTGTCTGGAAAATGGAGGCTTGTAAAAGGGGAGGAAAAGTGGGGAGGTGACCAAAGGCCTCAGTAAAGGCCTATGGGTGCTCTGGGTGCTCTGATGGCAGGGTGCTATGGTAACATACATCTGAGGAGGTGTGAATAGAGACCACTAAATCACATACAGTGTAATAAGCCGATATTACCTCAGTAAAGAAAACTACAAATTAAAAAATAAACACTTGCCTACCTAAAAGTGGAGTCCACAGGAGGATGGGGTAGGGGAAATTTCATGGTAAAAACTGGCTCCCTCCACCATCTCCCTACTCAGGATCATTAACCACATAAGCCAGTCAGAATCCATATTATCTCAGAGCAAACTGGGCACTAGTCTCCTTTAGTTACAGTGACAAAGAAGTCAGCGAAAGACAAGACAAAGCCTGAAGTGCAATGAGACAGAGAATGAGCTGGCATTGGTGTAGGATGAGGTCAGCAGCCTGGCATTAAGTTTCATTCACTCATCTTAAAATATTTAATAAGTGTCTGTTAGGTGTCACATATCAGATGTTTAAGCTCCAGACTTCTTTTGAGACACTGGAAAAAGCATTTTCTTCTCACTGAACTGCCTCTCTCATCATGGTCCAGTAGCTCAAGGTGTCCTCCAGAGATGAAGGATTAGGGTCAGTGGTTTCCATGAAGATTCTACCCCACCACAGTGTTGAAGGGGCCAAGGGTTGCCAAAGGCTGTGGTTGTGACTGACCCACTGGCCCTGCCCCATGAATTGCTAAATAAGGGAGGGAATTAACCCCCTCGTCCTTTGGGGGGGGAGGGGCAAATAACCTACTACACTAAACATGATTTACAAAACCTTACTGGAGAATATGGGACAAAGCACTCTGACAATGCTGAGCAGGATGATCACCTTAACACCGAATTTTGGGAACCCCACAGGGATGGCTTGTGGCTCAGGAAGGCAACTGCAGTGAAGTGATAGCTTATGTCTCCATCACCCACCCCTCCATTCCCACAGAGATTTATTCAACCAACACACACTTATTGAGAACCTTCCACTGGCCAAGTTCTCTACCTCTAAAGACCTACCAGTCAGGGAGACAGACAGATAAAGGGGGAAAAAATCACCTCATTTTAAGATCAGCACCATGACAGAAATGATTACAGAAGTGAGGGAGCACAGAGCAGAAATGACAAAGTCTGCCCAAGTGCCATCAATGAAGAACGTAAACATGGGAGATGTTACAGCCCACAAGCTATTCCCAAGCATCCAAAGTAAATGTTAGTATAAGTAGAGATATGAGGAGTTTTACTTTAAATCTAGAAAGCACTGGAAAAGGACAGATCAGGACTTTTCTGCTAACTATGGGGATAAAAATCATAGCATAAAGACAACCCAAGTTGCTAATCATTTTTTTATTGACAATAGCAATGTCTTTCCTGGGGCCCTTCTCTGTCTCCTCAATTCCCTGTTGTTTGTGGGTAAATATCCACCTGCTATTTTACAGTATTCCTGCTTAATTGGCAACCAGCTGCCTTTAGGAAATAAGGTATTACGTTCAAGTGTAAATACTTTTTCCACCCCCATCTTATCACTGAGAAAAAGACTGAGTAGAGGAAATATATTCTTAAAATAGCCAGCTTCTTTGCAAAATAAAACCAGCAATGTAATATAAAGTTAGTGCTTAGAGTTCTCTTTTCTAAGGTGTTAGTTCTAGGAGGCAAACCCCATATAGCTGTGATTTGGCGAGTTTTATTACATTTCGTAAAGGAACAGGAACAGATCTAGCCAAACGTGAGAGATTGCTTCTCCATCAAATTAAAGAATTAGCTACTCCCTGAATTGCCTCTCTAGAGAGTGTTTTTATTTGAAACTTTTATGGCCCTTGAAACTTTTGAGACTCTTCAACAGAAAATTTCCATAGTCTGGGAACCAGCTTTCTGGGCCAGCTGGAAGCTGTCTCTCCGCTCAACACAGTGTTGGTTAGATACACCAGTGACCTTGGAGCGTGCCATGTGCATGCACTTGAACACATGCAGGAGCGAGACCACCCAGACAGGTAAAAGAAGACAAACAAAAACAGCACGCCATCACTCATCAAGGCAGCCCAAGGGACAGGGAAATACCCAAAGCAAAGAATAAGCACAATTCCAGGCACCTGATCCATGGGTTTGAGCAATTTGCGTGAGGGTAGACGTAGGGATTCAATTCTGTATAGCCCATATATGAACTCTATGTCATAGTGGCTCCATCATTTATTTTCATGTTCACAAGTAAAACAGTTAATTTTTTCATTCTGAAATGTCAAGATTGTGATACAACTAACTATAAGAACAGTCATATCGATGCAGCAGATTAAGGCCCAAAGAAATTCATGACTTTCTTATAGTCCCGAAGATAATATAAAATATAACATATGGAAGAAGATATTACATGGCAAGCATTCTCAGAATAAAGGTGGAAATTGCTCTACTGGCAATGCTAATCCAGGGCATTTTTCTGAACTTGAAAAGGGGCAACAAGAAATATTTTCCAGGAGCACATATGTGTTCCCTCCTAGTCACCATAAAAATCACAATATTTTGTAATTCAAGAAACTCTAGTAAAGTTCAGCTCCCTTTTACCAATGAAGAAGATGAAGCCTCAGGAGATGCAGTATCCTCCTTGAAGTAATACAACCACCAAAATATATGAAAAGGTCTAAACTTACATTCCTTTTCTGATTCTGGCTTCAAACTATATCCAACTCAAAAAAGAAAATATGCAACAACAAGAAAAATAAAAATTTCCACTTCAAAGGTAGGGAGCACTCTAACCTGACACCTTCAATGTCACAGAAATACTACTCTTGCATTCGTCCTCCTGACCTAATAAAGTACATTCCCAGGCCCTCATTCTCCTTGGTGAGGCCATTTGTTTGCCACCTGCTACATTAAGTCATGCTTTGTCTAATGTTGATCCAACAGGAGCCTGCAATTCTAACTTTCCAGGGATTGTTCCATATCCAAAGCATCCTTACCCTTTCTGGTTTTGTAAATTCATTAGATAAACTAGAAAATAGCTTTCTTCCCCTAAGAAAAGCTTTTTGAGGTTTCAGTTTAATGCATTTTTTTCTTTCATTGTTGTTTATTTTATAAAGTATTTGATTTCTCCCCTCAGTGTAGTCTGTAGTTCTCCCACCACCACAGCCCTTGCTCCATCCTAAGTCCCTTGTGCTACTGTATGTCTCAGACCTATAGTCCGCTTACAAGTTTTGTCTTTTTCCTGCCCCTTTGCTCAGCTCCCCTATGCTCCACCTACAAGTGAAACCATCTGATATTTATCTTTTCCCTCCTGGCATATTTTGCATAGCAAAACCCCTTTCAGCTCCATCCATACTGCTGCACAGAGCATGAGTTTTATCTTTTTTGATTAGTGAGTAGTATTCCATTGTGTATAAATACCATATCTTCTTGATCCACTGATCTGTTCGGGGCATTTAGGTTGTCTCCATATCTTAGCTATTGTAAATAGTGCTGCCACAAACATAGGGGTGCAGCTTGCTGCATTTAAAGCACTATTAGGAGAGCACAGGAATAAAAACCAGATGGCAAACAACCAGAGCACAGGGGAATTCTCCAGCACATAAATAAGCATGTGCTCCCCTCTACCACTACAGCTCAATATTTGCTCTTGGTTTTGACCTGTTTTCACTTCCTGGCACCTGCTTCTGGGTCTCTGCCTGCCTGAGAACCTGTCCTACTTAAACACATTAGAGACTGTAACCCAACTTTCATCCCTTACCAGTGAAACATGCTGAGCCTCATCTCAACCACTTTCCTCAGCTCTTACTCCCTGCCACAAACTTTTTTTTCCACTCCTTTTGAAACAAGGCTATGGGGGGTTGGGAGAGAGGCTATAGCCATCCAAGGATAGTGCCCAATGGAAGACAGGTTGTTATCGGTGGTCCACCTGTACACACAACTGCAAGAACACTCAAGCACCGGAACAGTAATGATGGGTTTATTTAGCAAACAGGGGGACAACGAGTTTCTAAGGCCACGGTGGCCAGAATTCTTACCCTAGGGCTGTCCAGTGTCCAGAAGTTCCAAAAGGGTTGCTCGTTCAAGATGGCACTGTCCTGCGAACAGGCGCCTGGAGCTCGAGGCCCACCAGCAGCCTCCAACTCACTGCAGCTGGAGACGCTCACAGCAGGGGCGCTGAGATGATGCCACAGCAGCCTGAAGCCACAGTCAGAAGGCTGGGATGGGCAGCACCAGGAGGTACTGCCAGACAGTCCGATACACCATGAAAACAACTCTCAAAAGTGACATAGACACAGAGTGCCAGTCACCTGGTCACCAGAGGTGGTGAAAGGTAGGCCAGCATTAGGGCGTGCTGTGAATCCCTGGGCGGCACCAATAACCAGCAGCTCTTTGACACACCAGGCCCAGGTCTTCGGTGCTCATCTCAGGTGGTGACGATGACAGGTCCCAAGGCCAACACAGCCAGCCCCTCTCTATGAAGTTCTCTCTTTAGAGGTCGGTTGCTGGATGCTTCTTTCTTCTCTGCATAAGACAGAAAGACTTGGAGGAGGCTGGGCGGCTCCTTCTTGGAGTCCCAAATTGGTGCCTGCTCAGCCTAATAGCGTCTGTCAGGATTCCGCCACCCGGAGTTGCTACCTCTTGGACCACATTCAATTCTCAGTAACGATTGGGCCATTTTAAGGACCAATGGGCCCATCTGGTGCTAACAATTAGCTAATGATCCGATGACTATGATTGGTTCATGTAGCTCACCCCTCATTGGTCCATCTGTGATCCAGGCGCCAAAAGTAAAAGGACCAGCGCCTGGCCTGCTTGTAGCCCTCTCCTGGCCTTCTGCTGCCCCCCTGCCAGCAGTACACTGTCCTGAGACTTTGAGTTCAAAACCAGGCTGTTGCCTGAGGGAGGGGCTGCCCAGAGGCAGCAGTTTCTGGCTCGGCTGCCCTTTTCCAGTGATTCTCACGGCTTCGCCATAGGTGGAAAGAGCCGATCTTGCGAGCAGCCCTCGTTTCCGGGCCTCAGTTTCACTTTTTCGAGATTTCTTTTAATCTGTCAGGGTGTAAGGAATAACCAAGCTCCCAGCGCACAGGTTCACACTTGGGTAGGAGTTCCTGGAACATCCTGTTATTTTTTGAATTTCAAGTTTTTTCTTTGCCCGATAAGCACGTTTTAAAGAACTACTACCTAATCTAACAATGTGTTTTAAAGCTAAAATTTATCTATCTCGCACCATTACTCTATTTAATGAATGATACTTTGTAGGTTTTGCTTTTTCAAATAAGTTGTAGTTTAAGTCCAAGAAAAAGTAAGAAAGGCATTGTTATTTAAAATTAGCTTGCACTGTATCACTTCACTCATATGTGGTACCTAAAGAAATAAAACAAATGAATGAATAAATAATAACAAAAATAAAATTAAATATGAGGCCAATTAGTGTGGAAGGCAGGGTCAACCAGATAAAATGAGTCAATTGATAAATGATAGAACTGGACCTTTAGTGGAGAGCTCAAAGTGGTATGTGCAGATATTGATTCACAATGATGATGAAACTTATGTAATGTCATAATGAGATCTTCAATAAAAAGAATTTAAAAAAAATAAAATTGGCTTGACAAAAAACGTCAGTACATAGTACATTGACCCTCATTTTCTTTTCTCTCTCAGTTTAAGGAAATTTTTATCACAGGTTTGCCTTTAGGCTTTGGTAACAACTGTCCTGGGATCTTGAGGTCAAATTTTTTCAGTATATTTGGATATAATAATGTGAAATATCTTCAAAGCACTGAATCTGCTGGGATTAGCATGACAAGAAGAAGATACTGGTCTTGGATTTAAAATTTAGTTAATTACCCAAAAACCTAGTATATAATATTTTAATAAAGTGAAATTTAATGCTAAGTCGAACTGTTTTGAACAAACTATCAAAATCTACAATAAAGACATGGTCCATCTTACATGGATTTGTCTTGTCACCACAACTCCAACATGTTGCCAACTACATGGGATGCCCGCACCAACTATAGGGATGCAACGTGTGGCATGAGCAGTGGAAATCAGAGAGCACGTGACCCGAAGCTGTTCACATCCTGTATAAAGGTGCTAACTGAACACAGGGATCACATGTGCAACCTCTGGCACTAGTAGAGACCACAAATTCATGAATCTCAAGCATCTCAGAAGAAGGCTTATGCTCAGCACCTTTCTCAATATCGGCAGGTCAAGGAAAACTAATTCAGAGTTTTCTCTACAAAACTTACTGATAAGCTTTTTCCTTATCAATTTTACTATTTATAATTTTTTTAAAGATTTATTTATTTTGTGCATACAGAAATGGGGTACAGGCCAGAGACGCAGGGGTGGCGAAAGACTTCACCAGAGACAGAGTGGGGAGCAGAGCAGGCAGATCAATGAAGTACACTGCTGAGGGGAGCAGCGGGCGGGTCAGGAGAGGTCTGCCACACCATGTGGTCACCTCCGGGGCAGGCGGGAATCGAACTCATGCGGAAGTGGTTTCAGCTTCTTAGTGCAGTGCTTTAACCCGCTGCGCCACCAGGGAGGGCCCCTATTTATAATTTTATTGGAAATAAAAATGCTCCAACAAGGAGGGACATAGAGCTGTCCCTTAAATGCCTGCTGGGGGTACTAGATGGAAGTTTCCATTTGAAAGGATAAAAGGTTAAGTCCCTGAGCTCACATTTGGGTCTCTCTTTGAAAGACAGCAAGAAGAACAATACTTTAAGATGGAATTCTGAATCTCTTCCTGCCCCTGAGAGGGGAAAAGAGAGGCAAATAAAAATGTTACTACATATCTTCCCCTAAAGACACTGGACTACATAGCCAGTTGGTTATCCAACCTAGTGATTTCTATTTATTGAGTATTTCCAGTACTCAGCATTATGTACATTATCTCATTTTGTGATGTAAGCATCTTGCTGAGGGATATATTATCCTTTTCTCATCATAAAGAGACTGAGGTCATTGCAATGAAGCTGGGGCTTACATGAAGGTAGCAGGTTCCCAGCTCCTACATGTTTAACCACTCACTATACTTCCTCTTAGGCATTAAGACAGAGGGGAGGAACTTGTCTAAAATAATACTGATGGAAAGGTGTCTGGGGGATGTACAGTCTGTCAATTTTTCCAGACATTTCAAAATCAACCTTGGATCAAGTAAGAACACAGGCAAGCTGCACAGCCCTCAGCTTGACATTGAAGGACATTATAATCTAACAGTGAAGGGCAAAGCAAATCTAACACAAAGATCCTGTTGAAAGTGTCATCCACTACCCTGACACAGTATCCCCTTTACCAAGACCCATGGGGAAATATTTCCCATTACTCTCAGTACCAGGAAACACTGTATTTTCCTAAACAGTCATTTTGTTTATAAATGTGAACCGAGTAAATTCTGTTCCTGTTTGGTTTCCATCTTTGTTATGGTTGCTAGGAATTGTTAAGCCAAATTTATATCCTACCTCTAGAAACTCTATAGGACCATATATGAATAATATATCTTTTGGTATAAGATACAATGCTCACTTCCAGCTTTATTCGTTTCCCACCTATATTCACCTTTAGTTCTGACTTCCACAAGTATTTATCCTTTCCTTCATTTATTACATGTCCCTGATCTCTTATGGAATGAGGAACTAAATGAATGGATGAATACTAGTCATACCACTAGCTATCTTTTTTATTTATTTATTTTTTTATTTTGAGTGGGAAGAGACCTATAACATGACATTCAAGTCTCTGATCCCAAATCAGAGGAAATTAGGTTCAATCAACAAGGCAATGCCTAGGGGGAGCCTATGATCAATATAAGCAGTAGCAACACAGCAACTAACAAAACTATGGTAAGAGTGAAAGGGTGAGTGATGACCTCATGTTAGCAAAAAGAAGAAGACTAATGCTACCCAGAAAAGCATTCAAACCACCCTCGGGACTCTGACAATGAGAAAGGGAGAGGTTTGGAGAACTAAGTTTCCATTCATGGCTCTGGTAAAGGCTTGAACTTGAGCCATCTATTAGCATAACCCATATTCTCTTGAATCCATCATCTCTGAGCTACACAGCTCTGTAAAACATGTTTATAACATACAAGATGCAGCCATGATTTTGCATTGTTCTGCCTCACTGACTGGCAATTTATAGCTTCAAATAATAATTAAGCATTTGATAACGAGTTTATCTCAGGTCTACAAATCATTAAGCAATTTCATTTTGGAAAGTCTCCTAAAGGGTCCCAAAGCTAATCCTGTTCAAGTTATTCAAATCTTTACTTGTTGATTCAATAATACCCCTAGCAAAGCCAGGTTAATTAGTCTGTTCTAAATGGTTGTCAGAGGAAAGGGACATCTGAGTGAAAAGTAACCTGGATGACGAGGAATCGTGTGACAGAAACTGTGGTTGGGACTTTGTTCTGATGGTGGAAACAAATTCACTAAGTTCTGTATCAAGACTCTCCCTCTTGAATCCTGAATAGCAAACTGATTCAGCACTTTGCCCCATGCCTGAGCAGTGATCTGCAGTTAATGAAGCATTATCACTCTAACACTTTTCCTAACTAATTATACCAGCCATTTGAAAATTTCCTGTGCTACCCTGGAAATATATGGAGAACACCTTTGTGTTACTGAATCAAACAACCAGCCACCAAGTAATTACTAGTAGTCATCCATGAGCTCATCACTGGGATAAGTTTCTTGGTGAAATCACAAAAGAAACCAAAGTCTGATTGCTACCTTCATGAACTTACTCTTTAGTTGGAAAGACAAGCCACTTATTATAAATTGAAGAATCGCTTTAATAAAAATATTTGGCATTAGTAATAAAGGTCCAAAAAAAAAACCACTGAGATAGCATTTGCAAGAGCAAAGATAGAATTTAAGCTGACATTTAAGGGGATATAAAATTTAATTAAGAGCAAAAGAAGAGAGATCATTTCAAGTCAAGGAAAAGAGAAAGAAAACTATAGATATAGCTAGCCAGTATAGGTTTGAGCTGATATTGGAGTTCTTCCATACCGTCAGATACTCCAGGTTAAAAAAAATAAAGGAGCAGTTCTTCCAAAAAAAATAAAAGAGCAGTTCTTCCAAACCACACCACTTAAATAGTGGTCTATAGAACTTCATATGGCCTTCCTGGTGGTGTGGGGGTTAAGTCAGTGCTGTCAAGCTATTACAGCCTTTGCAGCATAAGTCCAATCTCCTGCCAGGGAGCTGACCCACATGGCACAACAGACCTCTCCTATCTCCCCTGGTGTTCCCCTCAACAGTGTATTTCAGTAGATCCACCTTTTCTGTTCCCCACTCTGACTCTCATGAATCCTCTCACCCCTCGCCTCCACAACTCTGGCCTATATCCAAGTTCTTATATGAATAAATAAATAAATCTTTAAAAAAAAAAAAAAAGAACTTCATGAGTCTTTCCCTTCCATAGGGCCTAATTTTTCCAGTTATTTTGAGCTTTAAGTTTAAAAGCACTTTTATGTGCTCAAAATACAGTTAAATGTGCTCAAAATACAGCTATTTCATATTTTTCAACAAGAGGTAGTGCCATTCCATATGGAAACCAAATAAGGGATCAAGAAAAAATAACAACAGCAATAATAATAAGATGAATAAAACTAGGAGTCAATTTCAAATAAGAGATCAAAACAAGGGAGAGAGAGCATAAGGGACTCTGGTGATAGATCATGGATGAAGTGGTGGTAGGAATTTTATAGGGACTACACAATGATGTAAAAGATACAAATAAAAATATATATATATAAAAATAAAACCACTGAACTGAGTGGTTCCATGAGTTAAAGATATATATATATATATATATATATATATATATATATATATATATATATATATATATTTTGCCATTCCAGATAGCTGTTCTGCAAGGCATATGGTTTATCAATCTGCATTTGGATAAAGATACACCTTCCAATTATTAAACTAATGTAATGTAAAACTAATGTAATACAATTCCATTTCAACACACACACACCATCTGATTCCAGCCACCTGGGAGATCTTCATTTTTCTGGGACATGATGATGAAATTATCTAAGGAATGTGGGAGCATGCTCATCCTTGGGGATGGGGGCAAGAAGATAATTGATTTGTAGTCAGAAGACATTTAATCTCAAAGCAGGCAGTGATAGTCCTAAAACAACTACTGCTAACGGAGTCCACATTCTCCTGTCAAGCTAAGGACTTTAAAAACACCAGGGAGAGGGAAACAGCACATTTTGTTGCTTAGTAATAAATCTCCCATCTTATTGTCTGAGACATTGTGCTCTCCTGAGGACACAGGGCCTGCTTCTTACACTTTTCCAAATGATTCTTCCCGCCTCCCACCCATTTCTATTAAAATGGTTTACTGAAATCCAAAAGAGGCAGCCTGCCACATGAAGCTCTTTATTTTCCTTTCTCCCACTTCCCCTACCCCTCTCCTTCAGTCTCATTTAGGCCTTTTTTATTTCCTCGCCCATCCCCAACCCACCCCCATTCTGATCTTCCTTAGTTATCAATCATTACCCAGGGAGGTCTCTTTCTATAGTTCTTCAGAGACAAACAATTCCTGGATTGAATGATGATTCAAAGCATTAGGAGATTCTAACTCAATCTCAATTACTATTTGGCACTACGTTTTATGAGTGAGAAATGCAATAAAATAGCAATTTCTAAATTTAACTAGCATTATATAATGCAATTATTTATTACAGAAGGCTATTGTTCCTATATCGCCTGAGCTATCGATTAGTGTGGAAAAGGCAGTGTAAAAGGAAGCCATATAAATCGATCATTATTTAAAGTGGTTAATCAAATTTCTAACTTATTTCCATGAATTTTCCTCTACTAGTCAGACTACAAATCACACAGTGTACCCATGGACTGTAATCCATATCCACATACCAACATTAGAAGAGATGCAAAGAAGTGACTACTTTCTCGCTCTATTGTTTGAAATACTGGAAAAGGCAATTAAAGCAGAGTAAACCCTATTTTTCTTCCACACTCACCTCCTCACGTTGCTCCCTCCCCTAATAACCATAAGCTGAAACCACTAAAGGATTACAATTATCTGTCATCATTATCGCCCATCTGATGATGAGGCTGCTACCCACCGCAAACAATGCTTCTGAAAATGAAAGATGCTCTTCTCAGAGATTTTTGTTTGTTTGTTTTTGCTTTATAGGCTCCTTCGGGCAGAATGGGGGTGGGGGGAAGAGATGGAAATTCAGTCAGAAAAACAATTAACTAGCACAGCTTCACTGCACAGTAACATCAAATCATACAGCAATTAGAGCTATGCAAAAACCCGATTTGGTTTCATGCGCATTTAAGGATGAAAACTGATATGTACACTGAGCTGATGCTAGACTGCAAATGAAAAAATCAAAGAGGTAAACATTGTAAAATTTCATTCTCTGCCTAATCACATCTCTAGCATGGTGATTTGGACGAAAAGTATTTTCAGTCTGTACACAAGAAAATTCACCTGCTTTCTCCTCAATCCTAGGCAGAGAAGCATCGCCTAACATTTCTTTTTTCACATTAAATACAAAAAAATTAACATTTGTCAAAAAACACATACACTTGGTCATTAATAAAAGGGTTATTAACCCATTTTCCTCAGATATTCCCAAGGCCATAACTGGTAACTTGAGGAAAATAGTAACTGAGGTCTTTCCAAAAGCAAAACAAAGTGAAAAAGGTATACTGGTCTTGGCCTTTGTCAGCTTTACCAGCAAATTTACCTTTGTGTTAAATTTGCATAAATTACCTAATCTGCAAAATATACATCTTTCCTTTCCATTCATTCCCATTATTGAGTGGTTTTCCCTGGGAAAGTGTTTTTTGGTACAAAATGAAGAATTTCTAGTATAGCAGGAATTTCCCAATACAAAGCAATCCATAAAATTCATTTTCCCTATATGCCTATAAAAATGTTTCTGTCATTTGACTGTGGGTTTTAAAAAGAAATGAAGTGACTCAGACATCTGTTTCTCTTGCTTTTTAAAAAAAAAACTATTTCGGAAAAAAATTTAGATATACAGAAAACTTGCAAAGGTAATAAATTCCACTTTTTTTTTCAAAGATTTATTTATTTCTGCATACAGAACTGGGGTACAGGCCAGAGGTGCAGGGGTGGTGAGAGGATTTACCAGAAACAGAGTGAGGCACAGAACAGGCAGATCGACGAAGTACACTGCAGAGGGCGAGTCAGGAGAGGTCTGCTGTGCCATGTGGTCACCTCCGGAGCAGGTGGGGTTCAAACTCATGCTGAAGTGGCGTTAGCTTCTCAGTGCTGTGCTTTAACCCACTGCGCCACCAGGGAGGGCCTAGAGTTCCACTTTTTTACCCACCTTTTACATCTTATAATACTATTTTCAAAACTAACAAATATTTATCACAATATTTAATTCTGACACACTTATCCAAACTAAGAAACTAACATCAATTGCTGTTAACTACAACCTTTCTTTGGATTCCACCAGTATTTGCACTACTGTTCTCTGATAATCTCAGAATCCAAACTACTTTGCATTGATTTGCATATCTGCCCTGGTCTGTGAGAATTTCTCAGTCTTTCCTTATTTTTCATGACCCTGTAGCCCGGCTGCTGGTCTGAGCTTCTTTCTTGTTTTTTTCTTAGATTTAAACTAGTGTCATGGGTTTGGCGAAAGAGTAACAAAGACATGAAATGCCCTTCTCGTCACTTCATGTCAGGGGTACTTGGGATCCATGTGACATCACTAGTTCCATTAGCCTTCATCTTCATTCTGGGTTTACTATTTTTCCTTTTTCTGTATTCTTTGGAGAAATATCAAGTCCACTCAAAAGGAATTTGGGTGATGGGTGAGGATAGAGGGGAGGGTACCAACAGATGATAAATACGTAGGTAGGTAGATTGATATAATTTGGAAGGAAAATGTATTTAGGAACTTTTACTGTAAGAAAGACTTGCCTCTTCTCTCCAATTTATTTATTTAATCAGTTTTTGTCCTTAGTTTTAAACCAAGGCAGATAATTGAAACAACGATCATTCTAACTACAGAAAACACATAGAATTTTAACTTTTAAAGAAATACTGTGTTGCCAAAGCCTTTTCAATAAACTAAATTTAATATTTACTTAAAAGCCCAGGGGAAAATGCACACATGAGGTTATACACCCACTCTCCAACCTCCACCAGAGTTCAATGACTACTGCACAAATTAGACTTATTTATCCCAAGCAGTTTAAGAAAACAAGCAGTCATTAGGAACTTCAGCTGGAGTATTTTAGTTCTCCAGTAAATATTCCAGTCACCTCTCACCCTTACTCAGCCACATGATTATCTCTGCAGAAAACAGAGAATCAGGTGTTGAAGCCTTTGTTTGAAGGCCCCAGTTAGCACTCTCTGGCACACAAAAACAGCATGTGGGCCATTCCTGTGATGACCACTCTCTTTTTCACCATTTATTAATTTATTATTCATGTCTTCAACAAACACTTATTAAACACCTACTACATGCCAAATGCTATGTTAGGTCTAGAGATACCAAAGGAAAGGGATAATTGCAGTAACATATAATGAACTTAGAGCACAACAAATTCTATGTGAAACACACAAATGGTATGCAAAGGTGACACAAAGGAAGAAATAGTCCTCCTACCTGAGGGAGGAAAGGATGAATGACTGTGAAAAGATACCACTCAAACTGGGCCTCAAGTTATCTCCCAGGCACCATGCTGAAGCACAAAAGGGTGAGGAACATGAACAGAAAATGATATATGTCAAAGCGCATTGAAGGATGCATTGAGACCTTCCAGGAATTGATGACATTAGGGTTCAGTTATTTCAAACAGGACCCTCAAAAGATTGATGGACACTGACAAAGTCTGTGGTTGTGATCCTTTCAATGGCTTATAGAACAAAATAAGACAGAATAGTTTTGATGAAGAATGAAAGTGTTTGTTCTATGAATATGCCAAGAGTATCACTCACATCTCATTCAATGTAAGAAAATACGGTAAGGCATAAAATATAAATGTAACCAACACTCCTCAAGCTTCTAGCATCTTCAAGCACTGAGCGAGGTGTCTACTATAATCACCATTTTGTAGATAAGGAAACTCAGTCTTAAAGCGAACATGACGCTTTACACAGGTGGTAAGTGGGAAACTAGGCTATGGATCCAGTTGATTATGATTGAGTTTGATTTCCTCCTCTGATTTTTTTTTTTTCTAAGTAGATGATTTTAGCTAGCAAAGGAACTTAACATGAGAGGTTTGTCAGCTACAAGATGAGTAGATCTCTGCACCTGCATGTCAGAATCTTTATCATTTATATAAAGGCATTAAAGGGGCTTGGTCACAGTCCAAGTAGTCTCAATAACATTATTCTCTCACAGTGCATCCTTGAAGTTGCTCCTCAGAGAAGAAGGCAACATGGAATGTACATTTCCAGGACTAACGAGGGGAGCAAGGAGCCTCTGCTGCCAGAACCCAGCCATGGGTCATCTGTTGGTCACACCCTCTTGATAACCTCTTTCAACCCTCCGCTCCTCATGTCCAGTTTCACAAGCCTGCACCTCCATCTCATCCAATTGCCTTTAGTGGCTAGCAAGCAGGCTCGTTACCACGGAGGTGACCTATTTGGCAGCTATCTGGCTGTACTGAAGGCAGACGCTACCGCACAGATGCAAATGCAGGCCAAAGAAAACCCAGATTAAGATAATGATTCCCAAAGTAAGTAACAAATTTTTCTACTGAGAGTCTCCTGATCCAGATCACTGATTCATTAAGTTCCCTAAACTGGAGGTTGGATCACTCAGGGTGTCAATTGTGCCCTCTGTGCTTTAATAGAGATGGATCCAGCAGCAGACTCATCAGGTATGAGCACAAAACATTCTGTTTGGATAATGACATCAGTGATTTCTTGCAGAGACACATGATGTCCAATCCCATCCTATTTTAGAGGGCTTTTTCCTTTGTGCTACTTCTAGCTTGATCTTCCTTATGTTGGCTATCACTTAAAATTTTCTGGGTAAATTTAGTAATGACTCCTTAGTATATTATTACATTCTCAGGGCCAGTGTGAAGACCAGAGATGGCAGTGAAATGCCGATACCAGTGGAAAACAGCACATGCTCATCTGGCCTTGAGGAGATTAGCAGCTTTTGTTACTGTGGGACAGAAACTTGATTGTGCTGAGGAAAACTCAGGGTGCAGTGATCCAACCACCATGTGGAAACCACAGCCAAAGGCTGGTGCCACACACAATTCTCCTATTAGGGGCTACCTATTAAGTACTCACACAGTGTGGCCTGTCAGTGCCAGACCTCTAATGTGACAGAGTGACTGCACAGTCCTGGAGATATCCTTCTCAGAACCCTAGCGCAATTAGGTTAGTTCTGCCTGAGTGGTCTGAGTGCACATAGGGGTGAAAGGGTACGCACATGATGAATCACAGGAACGAAAATCTGAATGTAGCTTCTCATGGTTCTTGTGGTGCTGTTTTTAGGATCCTTCCATCCAACAATTTGGCAGGCTATCTGTGTGATTTGATTGACAGAAAAGAATTTCCATGTCCAGTGTAACTGATTGTGTGTGCTATAAACCAAATTTCTGGGTCAGTATTGGTAATGTCAGATGAATTAAGAGCACTACTAGCTTGTCCTTCCTTACTGGATTGCCTTAAGAGATTCCAGTACCCTCCCTAGAGTGGTGTTACCCATCATGGTAGCCCTAAGAAGTTAGAGGGGGGCAGCTGCCCACTTTCTAACAGTTGGATTGCCCTGCTGAGACATTCATAGCTACAAAGCCACTGCATACCTGAGCAAAACTTGGCATATTTGTCATGTTTATTTCCTACAAGGCAAGAGCACAGCAGCCACTGCTGCCATCAGCACACAGAAAGAGACCACCAATGACATTTAGGAGGAAAACATCAACGTGAAGTTAACAGAGCCAAGGAGATGGAAAACTGGAGCTCTGAGACTGCGTTTGAACATAGTCACTACACTTGGGCTCATATCTAGGTCAAGCACCTAAGATCTAAGCTGTATTTGATGCAGGAAAGAAGAGGCAGCAACATGACTTCAAAGAGCAAGGTCAATGGGAATAAGAAACAGTGGCCATGTCAAAACAGGCTGAGTGTCAACACTTCAGGATTAAGATTAAAAATTCTAACAAACAGATAAATTGGAGCAGGGTCAGATCTCAGTAAACAAGGCTAGAAGGAAAAAGTACCTCCACTTCAGACCCAATCAGAACTAACAGGGTCTGCTCCCTTCTCCCTGAGTAACAGTGCCTTATTTTAGAAACCAGTTACTTGAGACAAAAAGAATAAATAAGTCAAAGAATAACTAGAAGAAATAATACATAAATACTTTGCAAAAATTTTACTTATTTTTAAGTTTTGTTTTATTCATTTATTTATTTACTTATGCATACAAGAACTGGGGTGTAGGCCAGAGGTGTGGGGTGTAGGCCAGAGGTTTCACCAGGGAGAGAGGAGGGAGCAGAACAGCATCTACTGAAACACTGCTGAGGGGAGCAACGAGCAGGTCAGGAGAGGTCTCCTGCACCATGTGGGTCACCTCCTTTGCTGGGGATTAAACTCTTGTCATGGTGGCTGATGATAGCTTGATTTTAACCCCTGCACTACCAGGGAGGCCTATCACGATAATTTCAAAGTGAAAAGGAACCTTTGAGAATGAAGAAGGCTACTACAAAAACATTCCTTTTTCCCTACTTTAGTTTATAACCAATCGAAAGACAGATGCAGAAATCAGAGAGATAATGAGCATTTTCACTGATAAAGAAGACACCAGAGGACCTAGTTTTAGTCAGCAATGGTAGTGGACCTGCCAATGCTGTGTTCCAGAAGTTGACTTTCTTGGTCAATGACTTCGTCTACCCTGGGGTGCTGCCCTACAACAAGGTTCAGAGAATATACACTACTTGCAGCAAGAAGAAAGATTCAAGAAGGATTAGACAGGACTCTCTCTACTTCCAAATTCACCACGCAGATAAGTGGCAGCCCAAAGAGAAGCCAGGTATGTTACTCCGACAGAGGAATAAGGAAAATACGTAGAGTCAGGATTATCAATAGATGTTCTCCCAATACTTAGCACACCACCAAGGCACAATTCATAAAGAAGAGATTGCAATATTTAATTAGATAAAAGGTATAAATCTTTGGCCCTCCCTGGTGGCGCAGTGGGTTAAAGCACAGCACTGAGAATCTAAAGCCGCTGCCGCATGAGTTCAATTCCCGCCTGCCCGGGAGGTGACCACATGGCGTGGCAGACCTCTCCTGACCCGCCCGCTGCTCCCCTCAGCAGTGTACTTCTTCCATCTGCCTGTTCTGTTCCCCACTCTGTCTCTGGTGAAGCCTCTCACCGCCCCTGAGCCTCTGGCCTGTACCCCAGTTCTGTATGCACAAATAAATAAATCTTAAAAAAAAAAAAAAGGTATAAATCTTTACCTGTGATGAAGGGGAAATACATGTATGTAGACGAACGTGTGTATATGTGTACACATACACATATACAGATGGATATATTTCCAGTGTGTACATATAGATATGGCTGACTCTCATTACTTGCTATAGTTACATTCTATAAAGTGAGAGTGAACAATAATTTAGCAAATATTGAAGATTTGTTCCTGGAGGAAATAGACTAAGTCCTAACATTTATTATTATTTTATGTTTTAATCAATCAATACATAATTATTAATGTGTGTTTCTGTTTAAAGCCACCATGTTTAATATACAATATAGACTTATTAACAAAAACAGCTACTTAGCTCATGTCTGAACAAAGCTTATTTAACATGTATTATCCAAAAGGCATATCACAATTTTCTTCAGCTTAGGAACACCAGGCAATGTTTCAGTACTTTTCTGGCCCTTGGGGGCCTATTGTAAACAGTGAAATCACCAACAACATTTTCACAAAAATTTGAAAAGTGTGGCACTACCTAGTCTGTGAAAAGGACACTTGTTTACGGTATGAGAGGTGAAACAAGGTCACCTTACTGAGCCTCAGCTGGGAGGTTCATGTCATGTAATTCAAATTTTTCACTGCTGTGCACATGTCCACAACACACTACAAATACTGATTTGGGATTACAAATACTTTTTAGCATAGACAAAAAAGATTTCAGTGGAGTGTAGGGTAAGAAAATTTGCAAGTACAGAATACACAAATAATGAAAACCGACTGCACCTGTACATATGTAGCAAATGCAAATGGCAAAATGAGAATTCCTTCACATATGTCAGATAAAAGATGTATTGATCACCATATAAAAGGTTTTGTAAATTAAAAAGAAAAGGCAAAATCCCAATAGGAAAACCAAAATCAAAGGATTTATTCAGGCAATTCACACTTGAAAAAATACACGTAGTTTCTAGAGAAAATAAAATCTCTGCAACTTTTAAATGAAATATCAACCCCTCCTCCCTTGTTCTCATGCAAGATGGGTAGGAAGAATGCTGGATATAACCATTCTAGAAGCAATAAGGCAAGAATCTAGAGCTCATCTCCTATAATTCAGTAATCTCAATCTTAGTAAATAATCTTAAGGAAATGAATTAGTAAATTAGTGCAAAGATATATGTTCATTGATATTCTTCTGCATGTTGTTTATAACAAGGGGAAGGGGGAAACCTATTTCTAAACACAAATCACCAACTAATCAATTATGATATGCCCGTAGAATGGAATACTGTACAAACATTAAACATATTTAAATATGCCTTGATTTGAGACAATATGTGCACACTTCTTAGGCAATTTTATTTCAATTAAAGAACACGTTATCATGGAAATTTGATCCCAAATATTTGCAATTTTTTAATTGTTATAAAGCAGTAGTCACAGCATGAGCACATTTTCATAGGTTCACAAATATATTCACCAGTGACTAAAAGATATTATCTATTTGGGGTAGGACTATCAGTATTTCTTAAAACTTCTTATCTTTACTTTTAAATTATTTCTGTAACTGCTATATTTTTTGCTATAGTTTTTGAAGCAAAACTAACATTTAGCATGAATATCATACATCTGTAATGAACTCAACATTCTTGATTTTAAAAGAAAGGTTGATCCTTTCCTTGATATTTCTGAGCACTCATCATCTGAAGACTTTGAAATGAGGTGAGCTAAACAGCTTGATAGGTTTGATCATTTAAAAATGATCTTCCATGGCAGGTTGATGAGAAGTTGTGGTTCACCTGGTATTTCCTATCTTACCTTCAGACCTGTATCTAGTTCCCTTTGATTTTAGCAGGTGAATCTCCCACAAGGGATATTTGGATGTGATTACATCGTAAGTGGGATTTTCCTGCCCTGCATGTGGAGTATGAATACAATGTAGCAGCTCAGTGAGCTGGGTGGTTTTGTCATTTTGCAGTGAGCTGTTGGCAGCATCTCAGTGCAAGGCTATCAGTTTAGCTGTTGGTAAGGAAAGATGTAGTCTTCCCCTCTACCATATGGAGCACTTCTGCAGAGTGTGTGCCCTGCCATTTCGCTGACTATTAATAGAACCATGCAGCCTTCTCCTCCTGTTAGTGTCTCTTGAAAAGACGATGTCTAGATTTTTATGCAGACACTCTGATTCCACAATCTCTGCTCTCCTACCTGGCTGAGCATAATCTAGACCTTATTTTCAAATCTGACTTCTATTTTTTATGATAATATATCAGTTGGAAGTATGGTTCCAGCTCATCTATATAACAATGGGTGGCCCTTCATCAACAAAACTCAACAATCAGATCTGGTGAGCACTACATCCCTCAGTCAGGGCTTATCAGACCCTGAGGGAACATTTTCCAAAAGCAGGCTCATAATGTCCCTGACTCAATATCTCCTATCCAAAGAAATCCTTCTACACAGGCACTCACTCTGTCTTCCATGGTTATTTTCCAGTCTGCTTCTCTCATTAGCGAGAGAATGATTTTACCTCAGATTTGTCAGAGATAAAGTTTATCAGAATAAACATGCTCAGGGTACATCAGTGTCATATCCACCATCATTTGGGCATTTTCCTGGACTCTCTGGAGCCTGATGTGTTTATCTATAAGGACATTTCAGATCCTGAATATGCCCCGCTCTTCAGCAATGCTTAAGAGTCAGGGGATACCAAGTGCGTGTATTATTACTACGGCTAAGGATTTGGGGAAATTTTCTCTCCCATAGATACTAACAGTAGGCTGTTTCCCTGGGAAATCTGGTGTTTGTACAAGACTGTAATAGGTGGTTGGAAAAAAATGTGAGAAGCAAAAAATTACACTGTAAGATTTAGGTCATCCTCTTTTTATGGAACTCCTTGTCACTTAGTAGAGTAACCACAGCTTCAGAGTCAAACTAGACTTCGTTTCCTGTTTCACTACCTACTAATTCAGCCATGTTGGCCTGAAAACTTGATATCTCTGAGCACAGATTTACAAACCAAGAAGCCAATGAAATAATGCCAAAGTAATAAGAGTTGCAATGAGGTTAAATTAGATAATGTATATAAAGTGTAAAATAGCAAGTACTCAGCTATACCTGTTATAATTGTGCCACTGAAGGAGAATAAGTCTCTACCTCTCTGGTCTATAGTAATTTAAATATTGAGCGATCTTTATCGAACTGAGCTAAGAGCCAGACTGACTCAAACTATGGGGAATAGGGTTGAAAAGAAGATACCAATCTTCTATCTTCTGTCATGGAATTCAGTCTCACAGTCCAGCACAAAGGGACAGGTTTATTTATTTACTAACAAATAAACACAGTGGGATAAGTTCCATAATAGAGGTATTAAAGAGAGAAACTTACAACAGGAATTGATTAATGTCTAGCTGATGGCTCAAGAGGACTTCAAAGAGGAGATGAATCACAAGCTGTTTTTTTAACTATGATAGGAGTTCTCAGGCAGAAATGAAGAGGAAGACCCTCTGAATTACTTGATTTTAAATGCAATGGGTATACTAATTTTGCAAGTCTCAACCACTGGTGCTTTTTTTTTTTTTTTTTAGTCCATGCGCCCTCCTACAGCTCAACATTCTTTCTTTGTCAAACAACACCATACATTTTGCTGCGAGAAATGTGATCTAGTCATTCTGGCCCAACACTTGCAGTCAACTTAGTTATTTCTTCACAGCCATTTCAGGAAAGGACTTTTACACAATCAGGATTCTGCCCTTACCTCACACTTCCCCAGGAGTTATCTCCCTGATGTGTAAAATGAGGCTGAATAGACATTTCTATATTTACAGTAAGTTTTAGACATGTTTGTAGGTCTCATATTAAAAGGCACAGAATTATGTGCCTGTGTGAAAACTCAGCTATTAACCTCACTCACCCTAATCTAAATCATGAACACTCTTGGCACCCCCTGGTTCAAGTAAAAGCAAAGTTACCTTTTCATACAAGGAAGATAAATTGTAGTGGATCATAGTTAGGTTCCCCCACTCTTAAGTGAATACCCAAACCTAACAATTGCACAGCCTTTACTACAGAATCCTGTTTACTGTGTTGCTTGGAAGAGAGCTCAAATCACTGAAGGACAAATGTACTTAGCGCTTCTCTGGGTAAATATAAAATGTGTATTAATATAATATCAATCATAGCCATTTTATGTAATCAATTTTACTTGATTCATTTAAATTTTTAAGGAATACCTCATAGTCAGGAAGGATTTTGAGATTCCCTAATGAGTGACTTAAATCTACTGAAACCAGGAAGTCCAATATTAGCAGAAGTAAATTAGCACAAAATTTTGGCTATAAATTGGGCAAAGCTCAAAAAAATTAACCTTAAAATTTGGTAAGACTATCACTCATGGATAATCCTAGACCATAGTAACAGACAGCTAAGCAAACTATTTGTTCATATAATAAAGTGAAGTGAAAAGGAGTAAGATTCTTATAACTACCTTGTAAGCTTCACATACTTCAAGTGTGTGACTAGATAATAAGAAACTTAAATAGATATTATTAGGCAATTAATGATGATGATTAATGAAAACACTGGTAAAACAGAACATGAGCCAGTTGATGAATCCAGAAAACACACTAATAATTCACGTTTTATTCAGTCACATCCTAGTAAAATGAAAACTGTGGGAAATTGCCAAAATAATGTCAGAACTTGAGGGTTTCCTCCAGGTTCCACAGAATGAGGAACAGCAGGATCCAGACATCACAAACTTCAGGTTACCTGAGTCTTTTGTGGTTTCACTAAGGTTATGTTGAACCCAAATTAATTTGGAGGATGAGGTCTTCTTTTATTTACATGATCTGTCCTACCCGGCTCTTCCTTGCTCCACTGTTTTTCTTGAAGACTCAGAACCCAGGAGAAAAAAACAGAACCAATACCAAACTAAGGAGCTGTGTCTGCTGAACACTCTACCCTCTAACCATTTCACCTAACAGCCTAACAAGAGGATGGCCTGACCTTTGACACGTTCACTCAACTCCTCCCCCTTCTCCTCTGTTCAATGGAAAACAAGCACAAGGTGCTCCAAGAACCCAAACTTTCTCAAGTTTTCCAGAAACTTGAGTCCTTAGAAAAGCTTACATCTTCCCCCCTTTTTTTTTTTTAACTTGTTTTGATATGTAATAAGGAACAACTAGTTCTTTTTCTCTCTTTCTCTTTGACTTATAAACAGGAAGAATTTTATAATAGAAAATGATTTAAAAAAAAAAAAAAAGGTCTACTCTATGACCCTTTACTCAAAATAATACGGTGGGGGTAAAGGTCCCTACCTTCATTTGCTCTTGCTTATTAAACTTGTCAACAGATGACCTAGTAAAATGATTTCTGGATTAAAATGTGATATGAGCAATATGAGTTAGAATGATGTCACTTATGAGCAACTATAATAGTCACATAGAACCATTCCTGTGTTAGCAACCTGTGAAAAAGAAAAATTGCTAAAATCTCATCCCTAAATAAAAAATGCTTCAGTACTGCAATTTCTTAACATGTCCTCTGAGCATGTAAAGTCCAGATACATAATTAAAATGACTCTAGAAAAGTCATTGGTACTACATATACTTTTTATTCAGTATTTCGCATAATAAATTCTTATTCAAATATTGAAATATTTAACACCATCACTTTCTAAATACCCACCTCCCTTTGATTTAAGAGAGTGGTTTGATACTGAAAATAACAGTAACAAAAAGTGCTGCTTGATGTCAAACAGAAGCCAATTTTTTTGGTATGACATTTTGAAACAAACTCAGAATATGATCTCTAGACAATTTACTGATATGAATAGCATGAAATTAAAGGAAAGCTTTTCCAGAAAACACTGTTCAGTATGATCATAAATGTGTATCTTTTTGATAGCAAGAATTTTTGCTATAAGATATTCAAACTCAAGTTATCATTTGTGTAACAGAAAGAAAAATTACTTCAGATATTGCCACATTATGTTCCAAAAATTGTTTGTTAAATTGGATGCATAGAAATTGGAAATAAACTTTCTCATTGATATAAGATGTTAAAACAGCAGCCAGTACCACCCAGACTACTTTTAAGAAGTCAATTTATCTTATATTGTTATTGAACTATTAGATGTTTTTTTTTTAAGTATTGGCTAATGTTACTATTTTTATCATTACAATATTCTATTAGCCACTACAATATCACCCATTTTCATGACATAACTAGACATGGAACGTTTTGTTGAAAATAGGACAGGATAGAGTACAAATAACTCCAAAAATTGTTTTTATTTCTGGAAAGTATATGTGGGTGCTAATAAAATTTTTATTAACAACTATAACCCCCCAAGTCCACAGATATTGCATAGAAATTGGAAATAAACAGATTGGAAATTCAAGGCAAATTTATTTTTGTTCCATTATAGGTTAAGTGTCATCACTATTGTGGTTGTTTGATTGAGGTAAAGGTGTGAACAAGATGAAGATTAGAATGCCTGTAGGAAATTTTGTAAGAATGTTTAGGTGTTAGTGTTGCAATTTTTTATTAATATGCAAAGTCAGGTTTTTTTTTTTTCAGTTTGAAAAATCTGATGATAACATCATAGCTTTAATTATTTTCTGCTTATTTAATCAAAAGGATTTAAGCTGAAGAATAGCATGGTTAGAATTTATTTTGTGAGCACTTCGTGGCAGTGAAGGGAATAGATTTTGAGCAGGACAAAGACAGATACAGGAAAATATATTAGGCATCACCTGCAAAACATTCAAGAGTTTTAGAGAATTCTGAACAAAGGAACATAGAAAAGGAAATAGATGAAAGAAATATTTAAGAAGTAAAATTTGAAACGACAAGACTTGGTGATTAATTGGATATCCCAAGGACAGAAGGAAAAGGAAACATTTACAATGAATGCTTATATAATGTATGGGTGACAAAGTGCTTGGCATCATCATTCACTGTGATTGTTTACACAAGGGAAGGAGTCAACTGAGGTGGCTGTGTGTGCTAGCTAGTTATCTGACTGTAAGGAATCACCCCAAAACTCAAGGTTTTAAAGCCACAATCTTTTCTTTTTTATCTTTTCACGCTGCAATTTGGGCAGAGTTCATTGCAAAAACTTTATCTCTGCTCCACATGGTGTTAGCAAGGCAGTTGGGTGGGAACTGGGGGTCCACTTCCAGGATGGCTCACTCACGTGGTGGCCAAGTCGTGCCGCCTGCCTGTGAGGACTTCTGGGTGCTGTCCTATGAGTGTTTGACAACTTCCCCAGCAGGATGTCTGAAAGCAAACATCCCAGAACACAAGGTACGGAAGCCATCATTGTCTTAAGGTCTGGATCCAGAAATTGGCACTGGGCCACTTCCACTGGATACTTTTGGTCAACAGTTACAGAGCCCAGATTCAAAGCAAAGAGTCATAAACCCTATGTCTCAGTGGGAGGTATGTGAAAAAAATACAGAGTTCTAAGCTTCCATAGTGGAGAATATCTGAAGTCCTTCTGTGAAACAAATAAGTTCAATAAATTCAACTTTAAAATCTTAAATTTAGGAGAGTCCAAAGAAGATATATCAACTTAAGAATCATCTACCTAAATGTGGACAGGGACACACTATAATTTCAGTGGAGCTTAAGTTTGGGGTCCCTTTTTTTTTTTTAAAGATTTATTTATTTATCCATACAGAACTGGGGTACAGGCCAAGGATGCGGAAGGTGAGAGGATTCACCAGAGACAGAGTGGAGAGCAGAACAGGCAGATCGACAGAAGTACACTGCTGAGGGGAGCAGCGGGCGGGCCAGGAGAGGTCTGCCTCGCCATGTGGTCACCTCCGGGGCAGGCGGGGATCGAACTAATGCAGAAGTGGTTTAAGCTTCTTTGTGCTGTGCTTTAACCCGCTGTGCCACCAGGGAGGGCCGGGGTCACTTTTTTAAAGAAAAAAGACCCCCAAATTATGTAAACTTCAGGCCCTTCAAAACCTGAATCTAACATCCTAGTGATGTTTAAATCATAAAAGTTAATAAAATAATCTGAGGAGATTATATAGAATGGAAAGAGCAGTGGACAAAGAATGAAAACTGAAAACGTCAATTTTCATAAGGTAGGAGATGAGATTTTTAGAATATAATCAGATAAATAGTAGGAAAACAAAAAACAGTTTTGTCACAAAAGTCAGGGAGTAGAGATTTTTAGGAAGTAATGACAAGGTAAATAGTCTCAAAACAAAACATAAGAGTCAAAAAGAATAAAAGACTCCTTTTGAGTTGACATCATGGAGACCTATTTGCAGCCTTGTCAAAACAGCTTCAGAGGAAGTAGACGTCACCTCTCAGTCTGTCGAAAGACAAAGTTAATTGAAAAAATAGAAAGCAAGAAATTTGACTGAAAATGATTTGAAATAGGTGTAGTAAGGCAGTTCACAGCTATAAGTAACACAACTTTCTGAGATAGTTTTAAGCAAAAATATAAAGCCTCAATAGTGTTGTAGCTCTTCAAGAAAGCAAGGCAATATTTTTAAATTTTCCCCCAATGAGACTCAGATGACTTTACACAAAAATTCTCCCCAACTTTGAAGAAAGAAGTCATCATCTTATACAATTTCTTCCAGGAAATAGCAAAAGCATAAACTATTTTCCCAATATTACATAACCAGCGCAGTCCTGGGATAAAAATGAAAATACAAAAATAAAAAACAAGGAAAGGCAATGAAACAATGTACTTAACAAACAAAATGCCATAATCAGGTGCTTTTAACCCAGAAATGTAGAGACCCAGGAATTTGAGAATCTATATTGTAATTTAGAATATTACCAGACTTTTTAAAAATCTACAGCCATCTCAATAAATGCAAGAAAAACATCTGATAAAATTATAAAATTCAACATAATACAAAGCAATAGAAAATGGAAGGAGCTTCCCTAGCATAGCTTGGAAGTATCCCCTTTAAGATCATGAAGGAAGGCCCACCCTGGTGGCGCAACGGGTTAGGATGCAGCACTGCAAGCTGGCGGCAGATACCTTAGTGAGAGTTCAATCCCCGCCCCAGAGGTGACCACATGGTGCCTCTCCTGACCCGCCCGCTGCTCCCCTCAGCAGTATATTTCATTGATCTGCCAGTTCTGCTCCCCACTCTGTCTCTGGTGAATCCTCTCACCGACCCTGCACCTCTGACTTATACCCCAATTCTGTATACATGAATAAATAAATCTTTTTTAAAAAATCATGAAGGATACATTCTCCTCAGTTCTCACCAACTTTGTGCTGCAGGTCACTTGCCTAAAGAAGAAAAGCTGTGGTCTCCATGGTAAGCCCACCTCTCATTCAGCTCTGCCAACTCCAACTTGGCATCTACCTGATGCCATGACTTCAGTGGTACTTTCTAAATCTGAACTGCACAAGGGACCCATCAAGTCTTTAAGTTCCCTGATGCCAGAGTTCCAGCCATAGAAATTCCTATTTCACTGATCTGGACAATAGCAGGGACATTCAGATTTTCTAAATCTACTCAGGTGCTTCTAATGTACCTTGTAGCATGTGAACGGAAGAGAGGGGAAGGGAGGGCAGAGCACAGCTGGGTGCTCAAACCTGGCCGTACATTAAAATCACCTAAGGAGCTTTTAACGATCGTAATTGCATCCGCCTATTTTTACATCCATCAGAATCTGTGGAGACAGGTTCCCCAAAGTTCCCTTATGCAGTCAAGGCTGAGAACCACAGCTCTCTACTGTATCCCCAGGTGATATCATCCGCTTCCCTGGATTCAGTTATCAAACATATGCCAGTGGCTTAAAAGTCTGTATCTCTTGCTACAGTTACCTTCCAAATATGAACACTAAATTAACGACCAAATCTACTTTTCTTGGAAGTCCCGAGTCTGCCCCAAGGCCCATCACATTTATGTTCTTATTTCCTGGCAATGAGCAGTAAGCTCTACAAAGAGTTGTTACTATTTTTTGTGCTGTGTATGAGGACTGAAGCAGAGTTTCTTAAATCCCCCTTAGCTAAAAATAAAGAGGTTTCCACATTATTGGCATATCCTACGGGCAGAAATTCACAGCCAAAACGAAGAACAAGATATATAGGAGAAAGAAGGCAGCACAGTATTAACGTCGCTTACTTTAAAAAGATAGCTGGGAGTTGGGGTTGGCCTGGAGTCAAATATTTGTTAGAAATCAAGCAGCACCCCACTTCCAAGCCTGGGATTAAGGACAAGGACAGTCTGTCGCCAGTTCCATCAAGTTCTGGGTGACATTGCCCCAAAATTACTTGCCCCATGTTTCCTCCCCTCCCCCCATTTCCATCTGTGTACAGGGGGTGAAAGAGACTCCCCTAACCTTTACGGCCATAGTGGTGAGAAGAAAAATCTTCCCACACCCCTGCAACCCACATAATAAGAAGGGACTTTCCTGAGTTAGTGACAAGATGGGAATCCCCTGACACATAGGCTTCTAAAAAGTAAGGGATGTCCACTGTAAATGAAGCGTTCACCTCTCAACCTAGGAAACTGATGGTCCCTGAAGACCAGCTCCATCTGCACCTTTCATGAACCATCTCATTCTGAATCTGCATTCTTATACAAATTATGCAAATGAGGAAACTGAGTTTACACACCAGTAACCAATGGTATAACCCAGTTATTAGTGCATATGTGTCAGAATATTTCCCCAAATTATTGTTTTTTTGATATTAAAGTGCACCCAGTTGTCTTTACAGCAACTTATTTTAGTTTTGGTGTTTTTTTACATTTTATCATGGTAATATTAGCTTAGACACAATATAGGTTTTAGATATGCATAATTTTAATTGGACATCTACATATAATATAATCCCCGCCAAATTCTGTTTTCCAGCCACCACCATCCAATTGACCCCATTACCTGACTTACTCAAGTGCCCCAACCCCTTACCCTCTTGTGACCACCATTCTGCTGTTCTATTCTAAGAATCTGGTTTAGTTTGGTTTGTTTCTTTTTTCCCCTAAGTTTCAGGTTCACAGTTTAATATTCTGAAATCTGTGTATATTACATAATGATCAAACCAAAAGTCTAGTTCCATCTAACAACATAAAATTGCTATCTTTTACCCATTTACCCCCACTCCCAACCATCTTCCCTCAGCTAACCACATTCTGTTACTAGAATGTAAGGGTTTGTTTTTGTTTTGTTTTGATTTTTCATTTGCTTTGTTTCTTTTACACTATGAGTTTTTTGTATAGGGGCCTCCCTGGTGGTGCATGGGGTTAAGTCTCATCACTATAAAGCTGTCCTATCGGCAGCCACTGCAGCACAAGTTAGAGTTTCAGTTCCATCGTGACCCCTATCGTGAGCTGACCCACATGGCACAGCAGACCTCTTGTCTCCTGCCTGCTGCTCCCCTCAGCAGTGTATGTCAATCAGTCTGCCTGTCCTGCTCCCCACTCTGTCTCTGGTGACTCCTTTCACCCCCTACAACTCTGGCCTGCACCGCAGGCCTTGTATGAATAAATAAATAAATCTTGAAACAAAAGGTAGTCATTATCATGAGCTTCAGATGGAAGTTCTGTAAGTATGACATCTTGGTTTGGATTGATAGCTATTTAAATTTGAGCACATCCCATTCACATTTTTTTGCTGCCCCACACTCACATTTTATATGTTTGATTTTACATTTTTATCTCCAATGTAGCCTTAGATCTTTGGTTTTAATTAATTTTACTATGTTTGTTTTGAAATCTTTGTACTAGCTTTATAACGGACAGATCCACTAGTTTTGCTTTGTTTCATCTTGTTTTTTCCCCCATGGCAGGCACAAGAAGCAAGGGTTGAAAGGGAAAACGCAAATGAGATGGTTAAAGCTGAAAGATTGTTTTCAAAATGTTTCCAAAATATCCTTCGCTATCTTAGGAGGAGATGCAACTCCTCTTTGATCTCATGTCAAAACAACACAGAATAACATCATGAACTTTTTCCATTTACAGGTACTAATCAAGGAGCCTGGCATTTGTCTTTGGAACTAGTCTGTTACCAGCAAACTCCACACCAGAGATCCCTGCCCA
>NW_004567104.1:14710665-14725480 GCF_000260355.1 Condylura cristata | reverse complement strand
TATAGTATTGGAAGAGTTAAAGAAATTTTAGTCCTCAGCCTTCCCTGTTAGCACAACGGGTTAAAGTGCAGCACTACAAAGCTATCCGCAGCCCCACCCCACCCCACCCCCGTCCTTGCAAGCACACACAGACCTGGGCATATTCTTGGGTGCTAGAGCCCAGGTTTGCTAGGCAAAAGGTGAAGGTGTGTAGGAGGTTCGGTTCTCTCTGGGAGGCGGCCAAACAAAGCCGCCTTCTTGGGCCTACTTCTTGGGGCCAAAGTGCATATTGGGCGTCACTTGAAAGTAAGCGGAAAGGTTTTGCATGTCCCGGCAAGGCAGCGCCAGCTATGCAGTTGCTTCCATTGGAATCACTCCCTGACTCACTGCTATGCCAATTTATTTTGTTGCTTATATTCATTAGATTAAAATGATTTAATTAGGCAGTGAAGTGTGGGCTTGTTTGGTGTGCAGCTTTGCTCTTGCATTTTTTGGTTATGTCCACGTATCTAAACCTCAGGGGAAAAGGAGAATATTTTTATTCCCACGGCACTCTTCTAGAACAAATTAAATATTGTTTTTTCTTGCAGCCTACCTCGTGATCTCACTGCTTTTTGGCTGCATAATAGGAAAGCAACCATGTCAGTAATTGTCATAGTGGGGTGAGCCCCAGGGAGTTTTAGTGCTACTGTGTCATAGTACTTAAGTTTTAGTTCATAAAGATAAAAATAGTACTGGAGAAGAGGTCACAAATGCACTGTTTGTTTTCAGGGTTGGCTCAGTCTGCAATGATATGTGCCCCATTGACAGAAATGGTAAAAGATATGCATGTCACCTAATACTTCTTTCCTCATGAATTCCCATTTCAAAACAACTGTGAACAAAAAGGGAAAATACAGAATGTTTCAGTGCCTCGAGTCCACTTGGTGCTTAGAAAATACTTGATTTGCTCTTTAATATGATTTCAGACACGTACTGTCCAGTCATCTCAACACTGAAGACTAATGTTTTTTCTCACAAGAGCAAGTTCTCTTGTTCCCCAATGGCCTCCTCCAGCACCCTCCAAACCTCCCCCTTTCACAACCCTCTGAGGCACAACAGCATAACTAAAGTGTCACTTTTTTTCTGATTAAAATCATGCTTCCTGAAGTCCTATGTCTTCCTAAGAAGGCCCTTCTACTCTCTCTCCTCTAGATACACAGTCTGTCATGTAATTCCTATGATTCCTCTTCTCACAACACCCTTCAAAATTAATGTGCTTCTTTGTCTATGACTAACAAAGACTTTTTTCTGATATGTTTGTTCCTGATTGTTCAAGGGTTTTTTTCCCCATAACTATAAAGTAAGAAATACAATATGAAAAAGAATCCATCTGCTATGTCCTTCAATAACCAGATCAGCCCCTATCCACAGTGTTACCTGGTATGGCATCTAGGAGAGTCTAGCCAGGAAAACCAGGCAGAAACTTGCTATTTCTGTAATCACAAAGAACAAGGACTCCGGCCTTCCTATTTGTCCTCACTAATGATGTAGGTATAGGCTATACTTACCTATGTCCAGGATCAGGGAAAGATTGAAGACAAGCAGGATCAGTCTTTTTAAGTAATTCATGTATCATATTAACCATATCAAAAACACCTTTAAGGGCCTCCTTGTCCATCACAGATTCTAGGGCTTTTACTTTATTGTCATTGGTGTTGTATTGTTGCATTACTTCAAGTTTTTACAAAACCATATCAATTCCTTTATAGTGAGTGTGTTTTTTCTGCTCCACTCATGAATTTTGCAGTTCACTAGGATCTAACTTCATGCCAAATGACAACTAAATGATTAGTCTCCTATACATATCCTTCACACAAGTAGGCAAGAGCCTGCCTGGAACACCTGCCACCTATCCAGCCATCCACCCATTCAAAATAATTTTCATGAATAGCCTATATTGCATTGTTCCAGACATTGCACTCCCTAAGCAAGGCAGAAATGCACTCCACTCTATAAAAATTACCCCATAGTACATAAGCCCCTTTCCTGACCTCTAGAAGTTTCAGAAGAAGCATAACTGTGAACTTAGGTAGATTTTTAAAGTTGTTAATGGCTTAATTGAGACCACATTCTGCTTCATCATTAGCTGTGTTTCCCTTCCTCCCCGCTCTTCCACTCCAGCATGAAAGAATCTGGCAGTGTAATAACCACTGGTTTGTACAAAATGCCCATTCTAGACTACATTATATAACTCTATATTCTGTTCACAGCCAGCCAAAATACCTGTCTCTAATTCAACTGGACAATATTTTAACAAGTATAGAAATTGTAGTTTTTGAAGATAAGAAATGTATTAAAAGAATGCTTAATTCTCTCTGGTTCACAGGTCTTTAGTGTAAAGTTAGAAGAGACACTTATATAACTTAAGAAATGAAAAACCTGTCAGTGAATAGCGGACTTCCCATAGAGACAAAACCAGGAAAATTTTTAGTGTCTGTCCAGTGGACATGGGCTAGGAGATCACTTCAAATGGAGGTCATTTATCCATGAAAAAGGGGTTCTACTAGACCAGTTTAGTCCTAAATGAGGATTTCATTATGCAAAAAGACATCTCCAGGGATTAGCACTTTCAATAAGCTGAGAAGGCAAATCCCAAAACCAAGTGGGAAGGCGACTCTCAAAACTTATCACAATACCCATTTTTTCCCCCATAAAGGGTAAACATCTTTTATCCCCCAGAACTGTGTAAAAAGTGAATAAATGCTTAATTAACATGCAATATGTATAACTTTGTATTAAGGGATAAACACATACTTAGAATTTGAAATATTCACTTGAAAAATTGGCCTCATCAAGAAAGCAGTTCAGGCTTACAATTCCAATATGAAACATATAAGTGGGTTATTGATTTAGAGTTGTCATTATAAATGTACTATAGTATTGGAAGAGTTAAAGAAATTTTAGTCCTCAGCCTTCCCTGTTAGCACAACGGGTTAAAGTGCAGCACTACAAAGCTATCCGCAGCCCCTACAACATGAGTTTGATCTCCGGCCAGGGAGGTGACCCACATGGCACAGCAGACATCTCCTGTCTCACCCACTGCTCCCCTCAGCAGTGTATTTCAGTCAATCTGCCTGTCCTGCTCCCCACTCTGTCTCTTGTGAATCCTCTCACCCCCACCCCTATCCCCCAGCACTTCTGGCCTATACCCCAGTTCTTCACTGTACAAATAAATAAGTCTTTAAAAAATATATTTAATCATCCTGTCTATGGATTTGATTTATTAGATTTATAATAGGTATTTAAGTACTTACAAAGAGTTTTATTAAAGAAATAAGATTCTATAAAAGAGAAATCAAACAATTTTAAATTATAAATGAAATAGAGACTGTCTCAGATCACTTAAATTTGTAAATGGGGATGAAGCATTTGTAAAAGGTTCTCTTAAAAATAACTATTAAAACATTCTGAATTTAAGTTTAAAAAATAAACATTATAAACTGAAATTAAAAGCTTGAAAAAGAGCTACATTTGTAGATTTGTACCAATTAACTAATTTTTAGTTTTTAAAACAAGATAAACCTCCGAGTAATCTTTTCTGCACGGAAATCTTCCTTTAAAAGAACTGCAAAAAACCACATCTAGTAACACCCTTGGGAACTAAGGAAATGAATGGGGAGACAAAATTGTGCTCACAAAGAAAAGGCAAAGAAAAACATATACTTTATGGGGCCCAGAGTTTACACTATATAAAAACTTTGTTCCTAACCTCTATCTTCCTGTAAATGCATGAGAAATGCTACAAGATAATGTGGGTGAAGCAAAAGATCAGAATTACTCAGCTATATATTATTGAGCGCCTACTTTGTATGTAACACTATGCAGAAATACAAAAGCATATGAGTCTTTAATCTAGTGAAGTAGGTAAAATGCACAAACCTGAAACAATTAGAGAACAGAATGATTCAATTCAATAAACATTTATTGAGAGCCAACCTTGCAAGAGAGGGGAGGGGTGGGCTCAAAAACAAACAATAAGCTCTATAATTAAATGCTAAATTGCATGTTGCAGAGGGCAAATAAGAAGCATTCAAAAGAGATACCTAAGTATATTGGAACAGCTGAGATTTATTGATGAGGTAAGAATTGATCGGGGGGGAGGGGGAGAAAAGGGAATTGATTTGGGCTTTGAATGATGGAAAGGAATAAAATAAGCAAAAGGGGGCAGGAAGGGAGCAGCACTATGACCTATTATGCAAAAGAAGCAACAAAGAAATCAACAGATATGCTTCAAACAGAGAGGCCATAACTTTAGATCATGGGCTTATTCTAATTTACACAAGGATAAAACAAAACGTTTGTTAGTAGTCTATGTTTCTAAGGATTAGAATAAAAACAATAGTAATTACTAACAAACATTGGCAGGAGGTGGCATAAAGTAAGTAAATCATCTATCATACTGAAGACCATTGATACTATTGAACTTTGATTAATTAAGGTAGAGGAGTTTAAGAATTTCTTATTACCAAACCTATGGGGTGAGTACCAGAGAAAAGATAAACAAAGGTAAAATAACTTCTCTTCTGGAACTAGAACTAAGAATGAGGAGGGCTACAGATCCGGGAATTCTTAGGTTTTCATCCTAAGTAATTCTACTCTCTTTGAGTTGACACCATGTGAATGTATCACTTTGATTGAAATATGAAAATTCAAGACAAGTAAACTCAGTTAACAGATCCAATTTTTAACCCAGAAGCAGATTTATGAGCAAACTAATAAAGCCTCAGTTTTTAGGCCCTCACTTGCACTGACCCCCTGCCAGGGTCTTGTCAAAGTTTGCTCCCTTCCAACCTTTCCTCTGCCCTGCTCAGCCTCACCCTCCCTTTGGTGGGTCAGGGAACCTGGAACCTTTTCCTGGGGACCACCCTATTACAATTCTTTATGTTCTATTTTTTCATAAAGATCCTCATGTCATATAAGGTTCAGAACCCTGACAAATAGTTTGAATGAAGGTTTTTATTTCTTATAATTCCTGAATGCCTGTTTACTTTGTATTTCCTAGAAGGAACCCAGCTACTTTTTATGTCACTTTAATCAAGGCATATGATCTTCATTATGCAAATAAATGAATTTTATTCAATATTAAAATCCTTACTTGATTCAGGAGCTGGAAAACTACCAGAGGAAAAGGTGATTTACAAGATATGTTCCTATCCAGTTGGCTCAAATAGGGAGAAGGGAAGCAGAGGGACCAGTTGAGAGCCATGTTGTGACTGGCAGGACAGAGGTGAAGACTTGGCCCAGGTAGTAACAGAAGAAATAGAGAAAATGAGATGAATGCAAGAAGCATTTGAAAATGACAGGCCTTGTTACCGGCTGCAGAGTGGCCCTGCAAACAATGTAAGTTAGGATGTTCCAAATTACATGCTGGGGCAGAATCTGATTTTTCACTTGGCAAATTTCTCATAGGCTTTAGCTGAAAATGTAACCAGTAAAACCAATTTGAATAAGCATGTCCTGCTAAATATTCTGTGACTCTAGCCAAATGTTTACGGATGGAATTCTATCTGCAAGGTTGAAAATAGAGGACTTTCTTTTGGTGAAAACAATCATAGGCATTCTAGCCATGGGCATGTATTCATATTCTTGTACATAATGCTCAGGAGCACAGACTGACACAAGAGGCTAATAAGTGGATTCAAAGAAAGCCCCCCAACAACCCTTTGGATCGCAGGTCTTTGGATCCCAGTTCTCCCATAGACACAGCGTATGACACTGCCCCACCCCTGCTGTGGGGACTGACAACTGGCCCATAGTCTATGAGAGGAGAAACGTAGCAAAATCTTTGTGCCATCATGGCAAGGCCACTTGGCAAACAACAACAATTAACAAGCAGAAAGATTTGGTGACCACCTAAGTAATTCTCATAGCTCTTAATCATCAGCCTTTTCAAATATTTCTACAGTGCAATTTGGGTTGTGAAAATATAACATAAGGATTCTGAATACATAAACTGTCAATCTCTGAATTTCCCTGGGAAAGTAAGAAATTTAAATCACCTTCTTGTGCAGCCAAACCAGCACAGCTGACCTAGAAAGTGCAGCCAGTTCGTGACGCACCTGGGTTGTTTCCTGATCAACTGATTTGACTGTGATGCATCTGGGAAGATCAACAACCAGGACTGAAACCTGGGAGGAACTGCTGTCCTTCGCCTAGCTTGGCATTTTTCCTCTTATAAATGGAACTGGAATGTTCAGCCCTTTTGCCTAAGATACATATGTAACTTATTTGATAACATAATTGGGAAGTAAAATGTGACTTAACTAATCAAAATGCCAAATGCAGAGAGTAAGTTAATAAGTGGAACTACAGGGCTAAATATGAGTAGCACCTTTCTGTAACACTTCCAAGACTAGAGAGTAAATCAGACAATGTGTGGGAGAGCCACTGAGGTGTATTAGTTCCCATCCTCAGTCTATTCACCATTATGTAAAAAGAAGGGAATATACCTTTAATGCATCATAAAGTTTACTGCCCACTGGATCTTCCTTTCTTACATTTTTCCCCACCGCAATCTGTCCTCACTCTCTTCACCTGTCCTTCCCTCCTCTCTGTTGGCTTCTTGCCACCATTATAAACACAGTCCCCTTCTTTAAAAAAAATAATAATAAGTTCTTCCCATAATTACTGCCCTTCACAACTCAAATTCCATTAAAAGTTTGTGTCTAATCGAAGAGTGGATTTAAAAGATATGGTATACGTGCACTGGACTACTACTGGGATTTCTATTAAAAAATAAAAAGGTGAACACTAGTCATTTGTAATAACATGGATAGAACTGGAGGGGATGATACTAAGTGAAATAAATCAGACAGAGAAAGAAAAATGTTGCATGGTTTCACTGACAGGTGGCACATAACCAACAAAATGAAAAGTTAATCAAAAGTAATCCCATAACAAACTCTAGAAAAACGGTCTGTAGAATTAAGGTTATCAGCATGGAGCGGGAGGGTGTAGACAAAGTGTGCAGAGGATCCGAGGGACTGTGGTGTAAGAATTAGGGTGTGGTGTGGAGATATGCATGTGAGGAGGCATGGGCTATGCTCCTGGATCACAGAATGTTGTAAGCCAGTGTTACTTCAATTAAAAGAGAGAGATAGAGATGGGGTTGTACCTATGATGACTGGAAAAAGGAGTTGGTACTATGTATTCACAATGGAATACTGCTCAACTATTAAAAAAAGATGAAATTCTGCCATTTGCAACAATGCTCAAAGACAGACCTAGAGGGTATTATGCTTAGTGAAATAAATCACGTTTCACACTTGTGATTTCACTCAAATGTGAAAAATCAAGTAAGTGGATTAATTAAAATAAACTTATAAATTCTAAGACCAATTAGTGGTTATCAGAAGGAAGTGGGAGAGTGGGTACATCCAAGTAGTCAGTTATATGAAGAATATATTTGAACTTCCAACAGTGAAACTTAATATAATACATACACTTTGTTTTTTCATGATGTACAACTGAAACTAGCATAATATTGAATACAATGTCATTTCAAATGAAAAAAAATTAATGAATTGGGCCCTCCCTGGTGACGCAGCAGGTTAAAGCAAAGCACTAAGAAGCTAAAGCCACTTCCGCACGAGTTCGATCCCAGCCTGACCCGGAGGTGACCACATTGCAGCTCCCCTCAACAAAGTACTTCGACGATCTGCCTGTTCTGCTCCCCTCTCTGTCTCTGGTGAATCCTCTCACCGCCCCTGCTCCTCTGGCCTGTACTCCAGTGCTATAGGTACATATAAATAAATCTTTAAAAAAAAAAATGAATTGCCAAAGGCTATATCCAATCACGACCTACTCAGCCCCATACCCATGCCCTTCTTAGCCATTTTAGTTTCACAGAGCCCCATCCCCCCCCCACCCCTCTTCTCACAGGAAATTGCCCTCCACAACATGGCTAGTGATCCTAACTCAGATCCAATGTCTTCGATTCTATGCCTACTCAGCAGCTTTTACTACAGTGGACTTTCCCCCTACCCTTAACATCCTTACACAACAAAAACAAAACAATTTTTTTTTTCACTTCTACCTTTCTGTGGCTGCCTGTCAATGTCTTTTACTGGCTTATCTTACTATTATTTTAATGTGAGTCCAGGTTTGTTTTTTGTTCACACTCTCCCAATGACCTCATTTTTTCTAATAAATTCAATTATCATCTGTAAGTGAATGATTGCCTTAGTCTAACTCTCCTTCTAAGGTTCAGAACCCACAGATCCAATGAGAATCACCATCTAGCTCTTCAGCTCCTCAAGTTCGTGTCCAGATTCGACTTATTTGTATGCTCGATTTTATTTCTCTCCTAGGTTTATCATCTTGTTGAATAATATCACAACCAAATCCTTGCTATTCTGAAGAATGCTAGTGCCAGCTTAGGTAAATCATTTAACATCTATAGAGACAGGCACTTATTTATCACTATTCTGATCCAATTAGTCCAGAGTCATCTTTTTATCCTGTTGTTGGTGTAACTTTAAATAAATGTCAATTAAATCAGAAAAATAGAATCTCACTCGTTACTTTGGAAGACATATAGAAAGACCTAAATAGCTTAGAAAATATTAAACAAAATTGTTTGAGAGCTATTATTTCGTTTTCCATTCCTTGCAGAAACACCACTAGAAATCTCAATCAACGTCTTTAAGTGACCAGAAGGATTAGATGAACCCCTATCTGGAATATTACCCTCAAAAAAATTTACTTGCATAGGATCACACAAGCACTATTTTGTAAGATAGACATATGCCCAAATTCTGCTCTTCCTTATAGCCTGGGAAATTGCTGTGGAGTAGTAAATATTGCAACTGTCAATCAGGCAAACCAGGAGCTAAGGCCAGCATAAGTGCTCGCTCCCAAGCTTTCCAAAATTTTCTAAACCTGCAAAATGGTATGATGAAGACAGCTTCACAGCAATATTGGAAGGATTTAATGAGATAACATGTGCAAAATGCAGTGTATGCTATATACCCAAAAATTTCATTTAAAAAATGTTCCCACCATTCTCTTTCCCCAATTTTGAAACAATTGTAAACCTTCTGGTACAGAATGAAATACACATAGAAAAAAATCCAATATGATTTCAGATTCAAACTTTTCTAGTAGGCCTGTAGGAGATTAAATTAGGTTTATAATTATTTCAAGTGTTTTGAGTCACCTCGCCTGAATTTCTCAGGTGTATGCTATAATGGACCCAAACCCTTAGAGTATCTCACGACTGGCCCTGACTTCTTATGGCTCTTAAAATTCTCATTAGTGTGATCAGATTAAATGGCCAGGAGTAGCAAAGACTGGCTTACCTCTCCAGAGGCAACTTTAGTTCATATATGAAATTTTCAACTAGGGAATAGAAAAAGGAAATAGAGAATAAAGACTGAATTATTTTCAGCTGTATCTTCTGAATATACTTGTCTCTCTTTCAGAACAACAGCCAACTGCAGAGATGGTTTGTCCAGTGGGGGTAGGGGAGGTATCAAGAAGTAGAGTTTTAGATGGGGCTGGTGGGGCAGCTGATCACACCTAGGAAAGAACAGGAATGTTTTCTAATCAGTCTAGGGAGTTGGAGAGGTGAGGGTGGGATGTAACTATAATCCCAGGAAAAAAAGGAAGAAACTCGATAATGACATCCTGAGTATAACTGAGTGAAAAGCCCAAGTTTCTGGTGCTAGTCCAGCTGCAAACCACCAACATCTGCACAAGGAGTAGGAGGCATTCTGCAAGCATCCCCGCACAGTGTGTCAGGGGACCCCTGGAAGGATATTCCTAGAAATGGGCCACATGCTGTAACTGGACTTACAGTTCAAACATAACGACTATGTTATTAGGGCAATCACTGATATCACTGGCAAGAACCCAGTCCTCACTTTTCTAGGGCAGCCAGCTTCACACAGGGGTACACACACTTCTGCAGGTACATGAAGACTTTCCAAGGAGTACACAGGAAAGGAAAGCGTTAAAGGAAGTTTGTCCTCAACCTCTGTGAGCACTATCAATCTTCGAGAGAGCCTGATGTCAACTGACCTCTTTATCTCTGGCTCCTGCTTTATTGAAGAAATTCAGACCTTCTATCCATTCCCATTTTTACTGTGGTGCACTGCCTTGGGGCTCAAACATCTGCTGAGTAAAGGAAGATTTGAGTCTGAGAATATGTGGAGGAAGTGAATAATTTTAACAACTTGAAATACATACCTTTGCCAGTCAGGTGCTATCTTAGAGCTGTCATACCATAGACTGAAATGTGAACAATAGAATTTTATTTTTATCATTCTGGAGGCTAGAAGTCCAAGATCAACAGCATCAGTAGAACTAATTTCTGGTAAGAGCCTGCTTTGGCTGTTAGGTGGTCATTTTTGCTGTGTCTTCATAAAACAGAGGGAGGAAAGGTTCTTTCTGAGGTAACTTTTGTACCCATTCCTGGAGGTTCCACCCTTATCAACTCCCAAGGTCATACTTCCAAATACCATCTCATTGAGGACTGGGTTTTAACATATGAATTTGAAAGGGACACACACATTCAGTCTCAGCAGGTGACTTATTCCTTACTCCTCACTCAATTGAAGTTGGATCTAATCACAAATGAATTTTGGCAAGCCATGAGATCTTTTTGGCAAAAGATTCAGATGAAGAATGAAAAGAATGGCAAATGAAAAACTTGTAGACAATATTGCTGTTAAAAAGTACTTCCATTTTTATGTAATTATTTTTGAGATAACATGCCTTGTGTACATGCAAGCATGTGGAAAAACAATACAAATGAATTGATGATGAAATGATCTCATTCTAGTAATAGGTAGCAGCAGTCATCACTGGACATATAAGCTACCTGGAAGAGCAGTCATATCTGCCCAAATATAATATATAGTCAACAACAATTACACAGAATATCATCACACAGAATTTTTTAAATTAAAGTTCCTATTTTATTTTGTTGAACTTAGAAGGATGGCTATATAACCTAAGGAGGAAAAATGGGGTAATCTCCACCAGTGTTAAAGAAGGGCTTGCTTGTGTATTTTTAAAGTGAATAATGATAGTATTTGGTTGCTATGGTGTTTGGACCCTATGGGATACATTTTAAAAAGTGATGTAACAGTTTTCTTTCAAAATGTCATTTTTTTCCAATACACTGGATATTATATCCTTGCAACAACTTCAACTTATGATGCAAAATTGTAGTTGTCATTTTCAAAAAGAGCTGAGGATGCATCAGATTTCAACATTCTTTTAGGGAGTATATGAAGAGTCTAAAGATGACAACTATTATAGAATACCAGCCTCCTGCTCTTTCCATGAGGGAGCATCCCTCTCTGAACAACAGAAAGGCAGTCATCGTTTTACTGTCTGTATCTACTGACCAAGAAAAATTAAGTAACAAAAAACTAGGAGGCATTCAATAACAGATAAATTAGTAAATGAATTTTTATATTTATCAAAACAGCATCCAAATACTTTACCCCATATAGCTTTGAGGTGTGTTACCCACTCATCTAGATAGAAGTTTCAGGGAACCCAAGATTAACAGAAACTCTACACTAATGACACACGTCCTCAATGGGTCCTTTGACCTTTTCAGAGTGGTCTTGCCCTGTGAGAAGGTAAAAATAACCACGGGGCCCACTTCCAGCAGACACCTTGAGAAGGGCACATAGATTCAATGTCTTTAGCAGCAAGGCAGGAAGCTTGAATGAATGGCCAGCCTAAAAGTGGGACTGGAACTGAGGCCCATGGAAAGCTGTGTGCCAGGCTTCAGGGGCAGGTCTACCCAGCACCACACAATTCTGGATATTTCTGGTGTTGCCAGAGGTTTTCACTTTTCAGGAAAAGTTGGGTTTTCATGTGACAGCTATGTATTTTAAATCCAAATTAAAAACAAACAAACAAACAAAAAAATGGGTCAACTAAGCACAAATGTAAGCCGAATTCAGTCCTCAGGCCCAGTTCTCAACCTCCACTCCAGTGATTCTCAAAGTGAGCTCCAGATCCAAGACCTGTCTGTTACATTCCACAGTGAGATGCACACAACTGAAACAGACATTTAGAAACAGCCAGAGTTGTTTTGTAAATATAATTTTCTGAATTTAATAATAAAAATACAGACTTGAATTTTGTACATTTTTTTTTATTTCTCTAATTGTTTTAAGCAAAAGTTTCAATAGGCAGATAGCAAGTCTTGCCTACAGATAGCTGCCACAATCTTCACCACAGTAAAGGGCCTGTCTGCGTTTTCTAAAGTAGAGTCAGGGCTGGGTAACTGAATGTCTCTGTTATCTTCACATTGACTATGTGAAAAGACACAAGCCTGTACATTAAAATGTACTTAAGGTTGCACCCCTCTCCCCCAAGACATTCAGACCAGGCACCCAGACTTGGCACATGTCTCAAAATGTATTACTTTGGCAAGTAGATTATTTTGAACTAACACCACTGAGAACCTGCAAGCTCCCTTAACTACCTAGGAGAATGAAAATGGGGTATAGCCCAGATTTGGGATTTTTATCAGAGATACCCATATAGCAGGGCAAATCTAATTACAGAGGGTCCCATGTGTCACCCTCTCCTGATCATGTGAGTTCCTCTCCTCCCTCCGCGAAGCCCCAGGCCCCCTGTCCCATCCCTTAGCTCAGGAACTGTACCCTCATTTTGCCCCACTAACTTTAGATTCTACATATATGTAGATTCTCCATATGTATATAATTAACTCTGTTATTTATGCCTAGAAATGTGTCTGAAGCTAATTTGATTGTTTTGCCAGTCAGAGAAGAATTCACAGTAGAGGGAAATTTCTTTATAGCACCCCATTCTACCTAGCTGACAATTATTTGGCCTCCTCTTACAGGAATGGGGGGAAGTATCATGTCACTCCTGCAGGACTGCTTCTAGGGTCTTCAGGCCACCAGGTTTCCTCCTGAGGCAGTTGTGCTCTGATGCACAGGCACAAGGAGACCCTCCTCCCTCCACCAGCAGGGAATAACCAGCCCACACAAGGCCTCACCTAGGACAGAGGGCAGCTCTCAAGCCATTGTTTGCAAGTCTGTATCTTCAAACACACCAAGTTCCTCCAGGCCAAGACTCCTGCTTCTCCCTCTTCCCCTATGTGCTTCCTTTTCACTGACTCTCCCTCTCTTTCTTGCAAGTATAGGGCACCTGTTTAGGCAAAAATGTCAGCTATCTACTTCTGGAACAACTGTATCTACTGGCAACCAACTTCCTATTTTGGAGTTTCTGGCCATTGTGTCCCCTGCTTAGTTTGAATCTGCAGAACAGGAAGCTGACCCCGAGTATCAGAACTCAATATCCAGAATTGTCTCTGACATCCTTGCCAAAAAGGACCCTAGGGCTATCATGGCTAGAAGGGTCTCTGGCAAGGCATGAAGCTGGCAAGCAAGAAAGCAGAAATTCATAAAGATGGTTAAGAGTCACTTCATGTTGAAAGCCAAAGGCACAAACCCTTAGATCTGCAGAGTCCTCTCTAGGGAGCAGAAGGCATGTCATAAATTTATAAGTGGTGCTTGGGTGGGCAATGAGCTCTCAACCCCAGGCCTCCCTTGACAGATTCAGGCTGCACAGACCAAACATCTACTGGACCTTCTTACAGGGCTGGTATACTGGGTCTTGCCATCTGCCTGCATCTCCCAAAAGGGGTGTGGGGCAAGGCAACGTGGGGTTGAGAAGGAGTAAGGCAGGCCGGGGAAGGGGATTTTAGAAGTGTAGGCCTAGTGGGGGAATTTTTCTTCAGATCATCTGGAAGGAAATAATCATAATCTACAACAAATTCCCCTGAAATGATTAAGTCACACAGGGAAATTGTTACATTGAGAAACATAGCTGCTTTGCTTTTGCCAGTGGAACTCTGAAGACTTTTTATCAATTAGTGAACACTCCCCAATGTACACAGGGATAAGATCATGCCAAGGAAGAACTGTCCTCTCCTTGCAATTCTCCCAGTAGCCAATCTGGGGCTGGCTGCCACTTTTTGCAATGAAGGTACTAAGAGAATTTAAATGAGATCGGCCCAGTGTGTAAAAAGAAAGCCCTGTGTGACCAAAAAGAAGGGGTACCATGTTGTGTGAATTACTGGGGTTTACATTTTTTAACTGAGGTGTGTGTGTGTTTTCACAGAACAAAAGTAATCTATAAAATCAGTTATCACAAGTACAATTACGGGGGGGGGGGGGAGTGAGCATTTAAAATACATAGAATTATTTTTAAAAACTCATTCTAGGAAAAGGAAGTGCCAGAGTCGTCAGATAAGGAGCCTTAATTAACAACAAATTCATCTATTTCCCTCCTCCAAAATGAGACAATCTTCTCAGGCAATTTGCTTGGAGAGCAGTTTTGCACCATAAATCTGGGACATGTTTTTTATGTGTGGGTTTGCCCTGCATGGGGCTTAAGAAAGAAAAATACAGCAATCAAACCACCCAGTCCAGCCCTGAAGGGAAAGAGAAGACCTAATCACCCATGATGGCGATTACATAATAGAAAATCCGCACACACAAACCCCAAGAGTCTCAAAAGAATCCGCCTTTGGCTTCCTGTCATAAAAGATGCTTTTCCCCCCTTTGTGAGGATCACTGAAATTGTTTCTCAAAGACCAAGTGGATGTCTTTGGTAGAAACAGAGGTCACTTAGGAATGATTTATAAGTGCACCCCAAGCCAAAATGAAGCATGTATCGATATCTAAAGTGCATCTGCATTTAGTGCAGCAAAAGCTCATAATCTATCTCTAATCGGTGCCCTGAAGATGCTCCCCACCGAGGAAAAGGCCTGACTCTCGGCAGCTGCATCCCCCTC
>NW_004567104.1:14672339-14710565 GCF_000260355.1 Condylura cristata | reverse complement strand
CGCCCCCGCCCCCGCCCCCGCCCCCGGTCCTAGGCGTCCAGGGCCCTTTCTTGGGCAGCTGCAGTGCTCCTCTCTTAGATATTGCCAGGTACTCTGGAAAGTAGCCGTGTAATAATACACAAACCCCTGATGATGTCAGCGTGTTATTGACTTTCCAAGTCTGAATGACTGAGCAGAGGAGCGGGGGTGGGGCGCAATCTATCCGGCAGCGCGGGGACCGGCCAAGCGAAAATGGGCTCCGGAGCTCGGCGGGGGAGGGGCGGCTCGCAGGCGCGGCGGCTGCTCAGAGCTCAGGCTCAGCCGCCTCGGCGTCAGGGTCGCTGCAGCCCAGCCCAGGCGCGGCTCTGGGATCCCGCGGTCCCATTCCTTCTCTAGGTTTGGTCAAACACGCCTCAGGCTGAAATAACTAAGGTTGCCCCCACCGCCCCCCCCCATACCCAAGGTCGCGCCAACTCCCTTCCACGTGGCAGTGCCAGGTTACAAATCGGGGACTAGAGGTGGGGGGGGGGGGCTGTTTTCTTTCCACCCTGCACCGGAGCCTTCCTCCGGTCTGAGTTGTATTTGCAGACACATTCTGCAGGGGACCCCGGTGAAAGTTGCACCTCGGCCCTGGTGACGCTTCACGGGAAGGGACTTGCTTCCCGTGAGGCGCTGGCGGTGCAGGTGCAGTTGTCGGCTCTGCTGCTCGTCGTGCAAACTGACTGCCAGGCAATCTGTCATCTGCAAGGCTAGGTGTGACCCGGACTCGGTTGCCCTTACATGGAATTGCTTTGAGAGGCCTGGATGTGGAGGGAAGCACTCCAGACCGGGGCGTGGCATTCTCCTCTGGGCCTGGGCCTTTCCTTCCAAGCACAGCTCCCACCCCACCTCCTCGGGCCCACTCACCGGGCTCCCTTCCTCCCTGACTGAGGCCTGTGAAAATGCTCCCCGGAAATCGGGGCTCACTCTGGCTTCTGCCCCAGCCCTACCGTGATGACCTCCTGGAGGGGGGACGAAGGGGGGGTGGTGTCGGCAGTTTCTCCCCAGAGAGGGCACACAGCACAGCCTGCTCTGCCCTTTATCCGCTGTGTCAGCAAGGGACAGCTGTGTCTCTGTGGCCCTCATCTGTACAATGGGGTAGCAGCCATCACCTTGAGAAATGTCGGGGACAGCGATGGAAAGCCAGCTTTCGTAAGGGGCTCCTTTCTTTCTTCCACTCCAGTAGCAGCCTTCGTTATTGGAGACTCACTTGTCAGGCCAGGGCCCAGTGGTTGTTCCCGAAAACAGCAGAGAGCCGCACTCTTTGTTCCCTAAACTCATCCCTTTCCGGACCCACCCACAGCGCTGCCTTTCAGAGATAGTTCTCTGCTGGGGTGGGGGTGGGGCTGGGGGGAGGGGGAGTGTGCCTCTGACCTAACTGGACCCTTGGGCAGCTTCCCAAATCCTCGCCTCCCGCCCTGCCACGTGGGATTGGTCCAGAAGTGGAGAGCTGATATTTTCCAGGCCAATCAGAAGCTTTCTTGGGGAATTTTGAAACTGGAAGTTGAAAAGTCCACTTTTCCCCAGGGCTCAAACTGCAAGCTATTGTAAAGTCGAGCACCTTCTTCATAACCAGGCTTCCCACTTTGTGGAGGAAAGGCCTAGCTGAAGACAGACCGGCTTGAAAGTCTGGCTGAGAGGCTGAGACATGTCTGATGTTATTAGCAGCCGGTTACTGTGCTCCTGGTTCAGCCCTGTGTGCCCTAGATTGTCACTGGGTTGTGAGAACTTATATAACTTTGCTTTTTATTTTTTAACAATTTCTCCTTTTTGCTTAATTTAATTTGGATTTTTTATTTGCATCAAAAAAATCCTAATTAATATAGCAATATGAAATGTATGAATCCGTCTTATATAGTATCTTAGTTGCTAGTTATATAGTATCTTAGTAGCTAGTTCCCACTAGCTCCCCACCCCCTACAGAAAACCCCCAGAGGTCAGGGCTGTGTCTTTCACTCCCCTCCTGCATTTGTCAATGCTTCCTGACAAGGCTTCCATAAATGTTCTTTAACTGAATTGAGCAAGGTTTCGGTGGACAGGAAGTCTCCTAGTGGCAGTTGGAACAGGAGCCTTCAACTGGTTAATTTAAGGGGGAAGCTTTACTATTGCTGCAGTCTTCTAGAAGCCCATTTGTTCTGCCCTAGTGATAATTAGGGTTTATTCGAGTGAATAGAAAAGAGAAAAAAGAAGAAACTTTATCCCTTCTCAATTGCATTGAATAAAAATCTTGGAGAAAATGAGTGAATTGTCAGGCTTAATAATTCCCCCTGGGTTTTTGTTGGCTAGAGGCTGAAGACATACAGTATTCAACATTTATGGGACCGCAGATCCACATTTAATCTGAAAATAAAATGCTGTAGTGACTTAACCTCCTTTTCCCCCTCCTCAATTGTTTCCAAAGGGTTTTTTTCCAGCCTCTGAGTCACTTCCACTCAGATCCAAAGACAAAAAGCAGGCTAATTGTGTGTCAGTGAGTCAGGTTCCCACCCTGCCTTATCATGAATACCCTTTCTAGCTCTAAGAAGACAGAACACTTCTCAGCCTGTAAGCTCTGAGGGGAGCCTGTCACACATGACTTCTGGGTCAGGCTCTTGAGGGAGGAGTGCTGGGTCCTCCCATCTCCCTTAGGCATCTGGCAGCAGATCACTCCACCGATAGCACCTTGGGGTGTCTCCTTCCCAGGGTTATTTTCAATCAGGAACTCCATAAAATCGAGGCTCTTCCTACAGTATCCTGTTGAGTCCAGGAGTAAAAAAAGGTGAAAATGAAAGGAGGTCCTGAACTTCTAGCGATTTGTCAAAAAATGAAAGAGAAAGACAGGACAGAATCACTGTTAACATGAGCTCTGAGGGCTGTGGGGGAGGCATGCTAGTCTCCATCTCTCACCATCTCTCAGCAGCATTTTACCTGGTTGACTAATTCCAATTACGTGAAACACTTTCTCTAGAAGCTTCCTTACTACTCTCTTGTTTTCCAGCCAGTTCTGTACTCCTCACCCCATTTATCCTCACCCCATTCCTCTTATATTCTTCTCTTCTAGAAAATGGTATCACGTTGACCTCGCTTACCACTCCAAAGAAGACATTCTTTTCTCTCATTTATCACATCCAATTCATCATCTTGTTTACTTCCTAAGGATATCTCCATTCATCTACTTCTCCTCATCTATACCACCACTACTCAAAAAAAGCTACCTTTATCTCTCCATACTTGATTCCCTGCCCAGGCCTCTTAGCTCTTCTGTAATCTGGCCCCTTTAAAGATTCATATGACATTTCCCACCTCACCCATTCCTGTCACAACAGATTATTTTTTTCTTCTTCCGAATTAACTCGGTCTGTCTTAAAGACCCTTCTGGATCTTCCTGGGACTGGTTTCCCTGATCTTAGTCTATATGAACTGCTGTTGTTACAGGGCAGGGAGAGAGGGGCACCCTTGAACCCCCAAACCTGCCTGCTCTAAATAGGTTCTGCCATGTGCCTCATCAAGACAAAACATATAAGACCTTTAATGGAAAGGAATTTAATATAATGAGTGTGCAATACAGAAAAGACAAAGAATATAGTTTCTAAATCAAACACTTAAAGTTACCCACCTCCTTGTGGGTGAAGTCTATCCAAAGGGGATTCGCCCAAAGCAAGGCCTAAAAGCCCACCACAAGTCTAAAGCACTTTCCAGCAAGAACCCATGAAAAGGGGTCAGAAACGGCCAGACAAGTCTGGGTGGAAAAGAGCAGAATCAAAATCAAGATAAATGCTGCCATAGTGAACCTCCTCCACATGGGTCTCTCATCCACATCTGTTTCAAGAAGTCCAGGATTAAGAAGTAAGCACAGTTTCTTCACAAGTCTCTCTGCTCCATGTGCCTCCCTCAGATCTCTTCTTGGCCCTCCATTCTTCTTCCTTCCTCCTCAGTTTCCTCTCCAGATTCTTCTCTTCCCTCTTCAGCTCTAACCTCCTTTTGAATAGGACAGGGAACCTGGAACCTCCCCTTTTCCTGGGGACCACCTGTTATACTATAACAAAAATACTGTAGACTGGTTTAAGGAACAGAAATTTAGTCCAAGTCCAAGATCAAAGTGCCAATAGACTTGATGTCTGGTGAGGGCCCACCTCCTGATCTGCAAGCACACACCTGTATTCTCAATTAATAGAGAAAGAGATAATCTCTCTGATTTCTCCTCTTTTGAAAGTACCAATCCCATCATGAGGTCTTTAAATTCATGATCTAACTACCTCCCTAAGGTCACATCTCCAAACATCACATTAGGGATTAGATGTCAATGTATGAATTGGGAGGTGAAGAAGAACACATTCAATCCAGGGCAGTATCCTTCAGATCCCCACCACTGACGGCCCTTAGACTGGCCTCCAATGACCACTACATCTCACCTTCTTTCATATCACACAATTTATGGTCTGCACAACACTTACCATAATCTGCAGTGATCGGTTACCTTTGTTTCTGTATTTCCTATTCCCTCATTAAAACATAACCTCCAGAAAGGTAGAGATCTTAGCAGGCTTGTCATTATTCACTGATGAGTTCACTGACCAGAGCTATTTTATAGTAGGTGTCAAGGTGTCCTTTATAATAAATGAGTATGGTAGTGGAGAAATATCATCATAGACGTGGCCAATTTAAACACTCAAGAAAAAAATAGACTTGAGAAAAAAGGCATTTCAGAGAGACACCAAAGTATGACCCCACCTAGTCCTCTAACTACCTTTATTACCTCGCCCCTTTTGCTGCTAAACAATGCACAGGAGAGTTTTCTTGACTCACTGTTTCAATTTCTCTCCCCCACTTTTCTACTTTTCATCAGTCATCTGCCCCCAAACATGCCACCAAAACTACTCTTTTTAAGGTTAGAATCATCTCCATGTTTCTAAATATATCCTTCAAGTTTCAGGTTTACCTGATAAATGCAGCAAGTTTATCAGCAGCATCTGATATAAAGGATCACCATTTCCTCTGGAAATAATTTATATCAGATGTAATTATCTGATATAAAGGATCACCATTTCCTTCTGGAAATAATTTAGCATCCATTGTTTTTTCTCCTTTAATGACCATCCCTCCCATTCTCCTGGCTGACTCCTCCACTCAACTTCTCTTTTGTCTTCTGAATATTGAAGCATCTCACATCCAACTCCTCTAAGCTCTACTTTTAAAACATATTCCCAATCTAACTGCCTCTTACCAGGCTCCCTGCTGTTGCTTTGGTACAAACCAATATCCTCACTACCTGATTTTGGCAATGGCTTCCCAATTAGTCTTCCCACTTTTACTCTTCAATCTGTTCACAACACAACAACCAAATGTGTTACCCCCCTCACAAAACCCTCCATTGACTTTCCACTCAAAGCTGACATCCTCACAGTGTCTTTCAAGACCCTGCTACCTCTAGCCCTACAGCCCACCCCCTCCCAATTTCCTTCTACTCTCTTGCTTTCTGCAGCCTCTCTACAGTTCCTCATAACAGCCACTTCCTGCCTCAAGATCTTAGAGATAGTCATTACCTCTGGATAGTTGGTCTCCAAGATATTTGCATGCTCACTCCGTGTTAAGTTGCTATTGTTACAATAAAGCTGCATAACTGAAGCATTTCCTTACTCTCTCAGAGAGGCCAAGTATGACTACCTTATATAAACTGCAGCCCATTCTAACAAAACTAAGACTCCTTATATGGCTCTTTTTATCTTCCATTGTTATCATCACTTTCTAACTTGCTGTATGATATTTACCAGCTGCTTGCCCCCTCAATGGTTATTTTATTTACTGCTATCTCCCTAGCACAGCAAAGTGCCTACTACTCATTAATGCATTAAATATCTGCTAAAGAAATATTGAACTTGGGCCCTCCCAGGTGGAGCAATGGGTTAAAAGCACAGCACTGTGAAACTATCAGCAGCCACTTTAGCAGGAGTTCGAGTCCCAGGCCAGGGAGGTGACCCACATGGCACAGTAACCCTCTCCTGTCCCACCTGCTGCTCCCCTCAGCAGTATACTTTGTCAGTCTACCTGTTCTGCTGCCCATTCTGTCTCTGGTGAATCCTCTCACTGCTCCCTCATCTCTGGCCTACACCTGAGTTCTTGTATGCATAAATAAATCTTAAAAATAAATAAATATTGAATTTGTGAATAAAACTTTATAGTACAATTGTGCCATAGTAAAGTGAGCAATAATCACAGAATAGCAGAAATATACAAAAATCTTATTTCACAAAGGCTTTGTATGCTAAGTGTTTGGGTTTTATTATACAGGTATTGGAGTAGCATTGAATCTTTAAAAAAAAAAAAGTTTTACTTATTTATACATACAAGAACTGGGATGCAGGCGAGCAATGTGGAGGGTGAGAGAATTCTGATTAAAATACACTGCTAAGAGCAGCAGCCAGCAGGTCAGGAGAGGTCTGCATATGCCATGTGTTCACCCACCCTCACTGGGGATTGAACTCGCACTGCAGTGGTTGCAGAGAGTCTCACATTGCTATGCTTTCACCCGCTGTACCACCAGGGAGGGCGTTGAGTCTTTTTTTTAAGATGTGATGTTTTATGATGAGGAATATGTCTCTCTGACTCTGGAAGCATCATGGAGTAGAGAAGGGTGGAGCTTTGTAGACAGAGCCCATACAACCCACAGTGTATAGTTGGACTGCTGTGCAGGAGGTCTTGTCTGAGCCTCTCAATTCAAGCTGTGTGAGCCATTGTTAACTGTTCACTAGCCTACCTGACATGGGCTACCCCTGTTTGCCCAAAAACAAGTCAAAGTTGGGAAAGATGCCCATTTAGCCAGGCTTCTTTCAACTGAGTCTAAACTATGGTTATCACTTGAATGTGTATTGTACGTACAATAATCACTTACTCTTACCTAGCATCATACAGCTCCCAAAGGATTTTTCAACTATTTCATCTAAAGACCCAAAGACCCAAAGTACTCTAGCCAGTATGTTTAAGAATCTAACCACTTCACTAGTTAAGAAAGGAAATAACACTTATGTCCTGAAATACACCAGGAAACTTTTTTTGGTGAATTACTAAGAATATAGTTACAACACAATCTGGAGCACTTTTTTTTTCCTTCTAATGAATGCCATACTGGGCTTTAATTTTTCAAAAACAGAAGGTCAGTGTTGTTCAACCTGATCCCATAGCTGAGATTCCATCAAATGACTGGCCTTTCTGCAGTTTATTCTCTTGAGTGTGTGCACAGAGGCAAATAAAGCCCTAACAGGTAAAGTAGGTACTTTCCCCAGTTACTTCTGCATAGAGAAAGAGATTGCACTTTGCCCCCTTCAACCACAGAGAAAGCACTCAGACTTGTAAGAATATTTATAGGGCTACCAGGAGTTTCCCTTTAGTCCCCCTAACTCTTGGCATACCCCTGAAAGGGTTTGTTTCTGCATAAATAGTCTTTATACACCCCACATGCCTTTTTTTCCTTGGCAGCAACCCAATTTGGCCATGACAGTATTTGAATGTTACAGCCCAAACAGTTATTTTTATATAGATATGTAAATTCATGGTTGGGAGCCCTTTTAGCAAGAATCTAGCAAATCTAACCTCTTCATTTTCCAGATGAGAAAGCTGAGGACGCACAAGCAAAGAGAAGGAAAAGGAAGAAGAGACTGCTTCTTAACCACGCCATTATCCAGGCAGACATAGATGACATTTTGAGTCCTCCTTCAGGGAAAAAAATCTGGATGGGTAGATGCATTAGTCAGGTATCCAGATAATAAATCCAGTGAGAGAGAGAAAAAGAGAGAAAGTTACTGTAAGGAATTAACTCACCTGATAATGGAGACTGGCAAATTCATTATCTATAGGGTGGGTTGTTAGACAGAAAGCTTAGGGAAGGGTTGATGTTGCTGTTCAAGTCCAAAAGCCATCTGGGGGCAGAATTCCTTCTTGCTCAGGGGAGATTAATCTTTTTCTGTTCAGGACTTCAATTGATAGCATGAGGCTCACATACATTTAGGGAGGGCAATCTGCCTTACTCAGAGTACATTAACTTAAGTGTTAATCTCATCCAAAACAGCCTCACAGAAACATCCCAAATAAAGTTTGGCCAAATATCTGATCACCCAAAATTAACCACCATTGTAGGTAATATAATTTTATAAATATAATTTGAAAATAAGCTCCTGAAAATTTGAGTGACTTGGTCAAGGTCACCTAATTAATAAACTAGGGCTAGAACTTTGAACTTTTATGTCCTGGAGAGTTCTCATTCTAGTACATTGCTTTGTTCTTCAAGAAAAATAATTTTTTGAGTACCTAATAACTTAGTATATACTGGACCTTGTACTAAGTGATTTACCTATGTGCCCATTGATTTTGCACCATTATACAGACAGGGAAACAAAATCTTAGAAATTTTAAATAATAAGTCCAGATTAACAAATTCTGATAAAAATGAGATTTGAAACTAGGTCTCGATGGTTCTTACATTACCCACCTTCTGGAATTGTTTAATGTATTTTCCTTGCTACACATCTTTCTTTCAATTTGGCAGAATGAAATTTCTCCCCAAACTTCAATAACCCATGGTCTTCATCTACTCAAAGCATTTATTTCCTCAGTTCAAAGTGAGTTTTCAAAGGTCAGATATAAATAAAAGATAAGGAGACTGAGTTTAAAGAAATGTAACTCTTCTGCAACAAACTTGAGTGTTGACTCAAATATAAAGCTATCACAGGCAACAATGCACTCATTCTATTGCTCAAAACTCCTGTGACTCCTCTTTTGAAATCGCCTTCAGGGACTCTATCACTTGCTTTTAATGTTAGTAAATGTTCAATGTTTGCTTTGATTTTGGGGAAACTGCCCAGACTCATCTAGTGCCAAATGTGGTGAATAAGGGACATGACCAAGCTAAGATGATTTATATTAACAGTAAAAATAGGAAGTGTGACCATAAAAGAATGGGCAATTTTCTTTATATAGTTGGAATGGTGCTTCAAAGGCAAACTAGTCTCATCTTGGACAGTGCAGCACTGTTGAAATAAATACTTAAGGTAGAAAAAGTAGTTTCTCAATTGACTCTACAGAACAGATAGTAATCTTTTGCTTTATTCTGTTACCTCATGGTTACTCTAAGATTTTATAAAAATAATCAATATTTTAAGAAATATTTTAGAATGAGACAGTCTTATATAATCACTGGTTAGTAGTGACAAATGAAGTTCTAGCCCACGCTGCCAGGAGGCACACCATCTTAACAGCTATATTTGAGAGAAATGATTGAGAATTTTCCTTTTTCCTTTATTTTTTTTAACTCTTGAAAATGCAAAAAAATAAAAACCCTAATTAAAAAAAAAAGGGGGGGTTCTTGGAAATATTCTCTCCTTTTTCAATAAGCACAAATGAAATGTATGAAAGAAAAGATATCTCCCACCAAGGCAAATTCTAAAACTGCGGAAGTTTAAAAGAGCATGTCTTCCTGCACACAGCTGTCTTTCTTAATGTCCCTTCATAATATCCCTTGTAATCCATATGTGGAAGTCCCCGTAGAGTCCACACATAATTAACACTTGGCAGAAATAAGGAGATTGAGCCTGAGGCTCTTACATTTTGTTTAAGAAATCCTGATTTCCATGAAGGTGACTAGGGGAGGGGCTTGGCCTCACTTCTTCCACTGTATTCCCAGTCACTGAATTTTACATGAATTTATGAAGATGTCTTCATCCAGTCTTAAAGTATTTATTGAGCATTTGCCATGTGTCGGGCACATTGCAAGTGTTGAGGGAGCAGCAATGTGGTGTGAAACAAAGTTCCAACTCACATTCATTTTATTGAGGTCACTGCAGATCCTAAATGATGTCTAGGGTGAAGGGGGAAGAAATGACAGGATTTGGAAAGGGCAGAAAAGGCTTAGCAGAGAGGTGAGAAGAGCTGTACTGAAGAATGGTTAGACACAGATGCCTTGAGTTGGGGGAGGGTTTCTGAAGTCTGAGGCAGAAATGGATGGTGTGTATCCAGGATGGAGCAGTGGGGGTTGGACCAGGAAGACAAAGAAGACCAGCCAAGGAGGGAACACCAGGATGCTACAGACACCTTCTCTGTCCTTGGGCTGCTGACTGCTGTTTCAGGCACTGTTTTAGGTGTGAAGCTGATTAGAAATTTGAAGAAAGTATTCTGACTAGTTTTCTCACTGAAGTGAAAGATAAGGCCATCATCTAAAAATCTGGATTGGGGAGTTTGTGTTGTGGTTAATTAACTTGACACTGATTGAGTAATACCTATAAATGGTATAACGCCCGCATGATACTAAAGGACAGAAAAATCTGTCTCCTCTGTCTGTCCACTGGATTTATAGTTTCTCTCTGAGGAGAAAGCTGAGGCTCCCCATCAGGAAGGCCTCTGAGCATAAGACTTACATAAAGAATACGTGAAGTAAATTTAAAGAAATTAAAAGATTGCTGGGTTGCCTAATTTTTTGATCCTGGACTGTCAGCTGACTGTGCCCAGAGCAACAGTGAAGAGGCTATTTGAACATGGTCCTGCCTTGATATTCCTGGGATCTTACTTTTACAGAGAAAACTGTAATGTCTTTTTCTATGTCTTTATTTCAAAATATTTTCAGGACTTCCCCCAACACCTATTGCTACTTTTATGGTCACTTCAGGTCCGCTCCCATAAGACTCCAGGTGCCTGACTATTTCTGGGCATCACCCCATCTGAGCTAGTCCAAGGAGCTCATGGGTATGGAGGGGCTCCTTGGCCTTAGGCCCAGCGCCTTCCACTAAGGACAGTCAGAACAGAAAGTGGAATTCTCAAGGAATTACTGAACGTGGTTGTGACCCCAGAAGATACGATGGAATCAGAAAAAGTCAGGAACTCTCCAATACACACTTACATCTTATACTTTTGTTTTTTCCTTACTAAAGAGGGATTTGGGAAGTAACTGAGAAGACCATAACAGAAAACCATCAATTGAAATAAAATGCCATCTATCTCTCTCTATGCAGCTCACATTAAAAAAAGAAAACGTATACGCCTCCCTGTTGACTGATGGGCAGCAGAACAGATGTTCTGCAAATTAAAAAGAAAGACCCCGTGGATAGTGTAAACAGGAAGGGATTAAAAAGATTATTGAAAATGTTGGATGGAGGTAAGTCTCTAGGCCAGGTGTTCTTGAATGTTTGTGAACTCATAACTAGAAATGCATTTTATAGTGTGACTCACAGTACACACGAGAATGTATGTACACACAGAGAACTGCACTTGGTTAAACAAATTCACTTTACTAGGGGCAATGCACTTGGATCTCTTTCCTGTTCTTTTCAATTCAGTTCTTTCTCTTTCTAATGCTTGTCCCAAAACACTAAATAGATTTCATCACTTTTACTCTGAAAACCACTGGTCTAGGTTGAGTTCCCAGCAATAACTTCCAGACCTAGAACCCACTGCCTCTGCCCATGGGTATGTTTGTCTGTCTGGCTGTCTGGCTGTCTGGCTGTCTGGCTGGCTGTGTCTTTCTATGTCTGTCTGTGTATATGTGTCTGTGTGTATGTCCCTCTTCGTGTATATGCCGTGTGTGTGCCATGCGTGTGTCTTTGGGTGTGAAGGCTGTTCCCACTGGTAAGAGGCCTCCTGCCTGAGAAGGAAGCCACAGTTTGGCTTCTGACTCCAGAAGGATGCCACCATGGCCCTGCACCTCTTACTTCAAATTCAAGTTTCATAGTTGTTTAAGTTATTGGAGGAGTTCTGCATACAGAACTTCTAGCCTCAGCAAATGGTGAAGGTTTTAGAGTGAGAAGAGTTGAATGATGTTGAGAAGTCAATCCTCTGTGAGACTGAGTGCCCACACTGTGGGTCAGCCATCCCTAACTGTCAAGTTCAACTTCTCTCTTCCCTTCACGTAAGAAATGTTAACTCCAGGCTTTCCTGGGTTCCTTGAACCTTTTGGAATATAAAGCTAAGTTGATATATGGCTTTACTTTTTACACAGGATGCCCGAACATACTGAGATAAAATTTACCAGATACTTTTAACCAGTTTGGGGTTAAAATATGTGTAAATTTGATCACTGATAAAACTTCATATTCATCCGTGTGTGTATGTGTAGCATGGGTTGAATTTTAGGACTAATGTGAAAATGGTGATGCCATGTAAATATGGCCTTTCAAAGGGTTACATCTCACATTCACAAATCATTTGGAAAGCATTTATCAACCACTATTCTATGCCAAGTATTGTTATAGAAGCTGTCATTCACAATTAATTAACTCATAATCTCTGCCCTCAAGCAACTTACAGTCTGACAGTCACGTTAATAGTGTTGTGTAACAAAGATTAGCATGGGCTTAGTCACATGCTGCTCTAGGGACTCAGAGGAGGAAGACTTGAATAGACTGTGGCATCTAGAGGGATTTTGAAGGTGGTGACCCTTGAACTGAGTTTTAAAGGACAAGCTTGACTACTAGGTGAGGAAACAGAGCAAGGGTAAGCCATGGGGACAAAAGAACAGCCCAGCAGCCCAGGTGCATGAAACAGGATGATGAGCATGAAGGACTCTGGACTCTTCTGTGTGGTTGAGTAAAAGTCACATGAGGGAACTAAAGAAACAGGCTGGTAGACTCCAGACTATATCCACTCTGCTAAATATGTAGCTAAAAAATAAGATGATGATGTCCTTCAACAATGTGAGTTCACTGCCTTCCCTTTACCATGGTTTTATGAGATTTCTAGGGAAAAACACATGGATTTAGTGTGTCTTCCTCATTCATCAAACAGCCTATACTGAGAGCATAGTTAATTTGGTGGGGAACCGGGAGGAGAGGAAGATGAAACATGGTCATAGATTAGGAACGAATACCACCCTGAATGAACATCTGGGAATCATTTATAACAGCACTATTAACTGAATGGTTTTAGGGCATCCCCAGGAAATTATATACATATACATACATACATACATACATATATATATATATATATATATATACACATATATATATATCTCCACATATAGTCTATGAAATACTCTCAAAATTGTAAACAAATGGCCCACTTATCATTGTGCCCTTGTTATCAGCATGAATACTTCATCATATAAATTCACAGTTGCAACACACAAAGAAGTGCTCAAAGGCTGAAATTTTCTATATTAGCATTTTAATTTTAAACTGAATCCTGAGCTCTAAACCACTAAAAAAACTTTTTGCCAGCTCCGGAGCAGATAGCAAGCAGATAGCAACCGGAGCAGGTTAATACTCATATAATTCCTTTGCACAGTAATCTGATGGCTGAATATGCTTCAGAGATTCTTTTAGGACTAGCTGGGGAATGAAATCAATCATAGTACATAAATTACAAGAAAAGTGCTGTTGGTGTCAATTACCTAAACTCTGTGAATGTAAGTCTTCTAATTTCCTGTTAAATCAGTAATGTTACCAATCTCACTCTATTATTTTAAATAGGGCTATAACTGCGGTTGCTAGGAGTTGAATGAGGGCAGACAAATGTGAATAGTTAATGAGTCTCACCAACTAATAGCTAGTTGAAGGTGTCAATAACAGTGATATTATAACATGGCTCTTAGACATCCTGATGTCTGCTAAAGAATGCTTCTTTTTTATTTGTGCTCCCATACTCTCCCTCCACAGAAACCCAAGTGAGAATGGGCATTCCTATTACCATAAATAGTCCTTACCTTAGCCCCAAAAAATTGACCTCAGCTTGGTACAGGAAGCCTTGGCTGCACTTTCCCTCTTAATCTAGCCACCCCCACTGCTTGCAGCTACATTTCACTGACTCATAATTTCCAAGTATGATCAGCATGCTAACAGGAAAGATACAGTCACTGGGCAAAGCAGCAGACCTAGAGAGCTGGCCAAGGTCTATCCAGTAACCTCTACAGCCATTGATGGCAAACAGAACAAGGCCGACAATAACAGCACCAAAACCTAGAGTACTAAACACCTGCTAATTTGTTGCTTCCTCTACACAACAAACACCTCCCATTACATGTAGGCCCCCCAAATTATAGAATTAACAAATAGCTCATCACACTGAGCAACATTACAGGAATCAAACTGACTCGTAGCCAGAGTTGCAACTGAGGTTTAGTCAGACTTGGATTTGCGGGTGGGGGTTGAGGAGCCGCACAGGGGAAGAGGAGGTGTTATCATGTATTGTGTAGTCAGGGTGGGTCCTGCAGGCATTGCAGTGCCAGAGAATGTTGAGACATTCTCTCAGATAACCCTGAGACTACACTGTGCAAGCAGTCCTGAAGGGGAAACCCAACTCCACCCTTCTATTTTCCTTGGTAAAGCCTCTAAGTCAAAGAAATCCAATTTTCCAAGTCACCCCACTCTCTTTCAATTTGATTCTTCTATTTGTCAGCATCTTGCAAATTTAAAGGTAACTATAGTTCTCTAAATTCATTCTCAAGTGCCCTTTTACTTCCAATTATGTTCTCAGAATGCTTGATGAATAAGGGGAAATCTGATGACAAAGGATAATCAGTCAGATGGACTAGTTAAATTCTAAGTAGATTTGTGGAACTGGTGAAGAGCTCAGCAAAGTCAGTTCTTGAGGTTATATTTAATTAATAGCTTAACAGACATTCTCAGAGAAAAAAAAAGCGTCATTGATGCTATGGAAATTAAATGTAAAATGTATAAACAACCGGGTGGGATGTGTTGGGGTGGGATGGGGAGGGAGGGGAAAGGAGGGGAGGGAGGGAAGGAAGAGGTGGCATGGGGGGGTGTGGAGGGGAGGCGTGGCTGGGAGGGGAGGGGAGGGGTGGGGGTAGGATGGGAGGGGAAAGGTGGGATGGGGCACATATTTCCTAGGTTCCTAAAAAGCCACAGTACTTATGTGTGCAGCCCTGGTCTGTCTTGCATCATGACAATAATATAGATGAAGCTGCAGTTCTTAAAACTAAGATGCTCATTCTACTTTGTGAAGATTGGAAAGACACAATGAGAAACACGTTCCATTTGCATGTATGGAAACCAAGTCACAGAAAAATCAAGGAACATTGGGAGGTTATAGGACTCATTAATACCTAAAAAGAAATGGGGTTCCTCAAGCCAGAATCCCTACAATGTTTTACATTCAGCTATATAATCAAATATAAAGTAAATCATACTTTAGAGATCATATATAAATGTTGACTAACTGTCCTTTTATTTTTCTTTAAGATTTATTTATTTATTCATACAGAACTGGGGTACAGGCCAGAAATGCGGAGGGTGAAAGGATTCACCAGAGACAGAGTGGGGAGCAGAACAGGCAGATCGACGAAGTACACTGCTGAGGGGAGCAGCGGGCGGGTCAGGAGAGGTCTGCCACGCCATGTGGATCTCCTCCGGGGCAGGCGGGTATCGAACTCATGCGGAAGTGGCTTAAGCTTCTTAGTGCTGTACTTAACCCGCTGCGCCACCAGGGAGGGCCTAACTGTTCATTTTTAAGTCTGTGGCTATAAATGAGATTTAAAAACTTTTATGATGAGAAATTCAATGGTGCATCATGTGACGGCAAGAGAAGAAATGTTTTTATATAATAAAATCCTTTCTGACACAAGTAACTCAGCAAACTATTGAGGAAGGCCAGGTCTGTACACGTCATGATGTTATTATTAGCCAAGACACAGGCTATGTTTATATTTCCAGTCAGAGGCAAAGAAAGAAAGACACTGAATTCCCCAAGAAATATTTACCTAGCACATAGTCTTTCACTCGAAATTGTTACTTCCTGTTTCAATACAACAATGTCTTTTTTTGTTAAATGATTTTTCCAGAAACATGCCTTACCAAGGAATGTTGTAAGACTTTCCAATATCAAAAAATACTTAGGTAGAATTACCACAGATTTCTTAGTAAAAAAAAATAATAATAATTTTATAAACTCAAAGGCCATTGCTTATTATCAGGAGTTATTATTGTTGATATGATTTCAACCTCTTTCCAGACAAACCAGAAGGATCATATAAAATTTGTTCATAAATTGAACAAATCTTGGATTATGATTATGATAATCTGGTTCAAATTCTAACTGGCTCGCTGCGTGGAGTGACAAAAAGGGGAAGAAGAAGGAATGGAGAGAGGAGAAGAACCTAGTCATTCTGAGCTGATGAACTGCTAGAAACTCAACCAGATTTGCATAAATTCAGTTTGTTGTGCCTCAGAGCTTCCCTATGGAAGCTGTGCATTTAAGTATACATTTTTAAAGAGTAATATTGCCAGTTAATATTAATCATATTACTGCCACATATAAAATCTGAGACAGAACATTTCCCCCTTCCAACAATTCTAAGTGCAGATCCTATTATTTTTCCATCTGACTGACAGAGAATCTAAGTAATAGAGAGGTGAAACAACTTGCCCAGGGCAGATGGATGGCAAAGTGAAGGTGCAGCCCAGGTGGTCTGATGTCCATACTGAGCAGTTTCCTAGAGACTAATGGAAATCAAATGTGGAGACTTTGGGGGGTGCTAGTCTTTCAATGTAATAAGGAGTGGTTGCACTAGATTTCTATTGAAGAAGTCAGCTTCAACAATACGATTTATACTTTGCAAAGTTTGAAAATTATATCATTTAACCTCAATAAATACAGTGAAATCTTATTTCTTGCCCTTGTAAGAGTCCATTGTAGATCGTGAAAGACCACTGTCACAGTCATTCGGCAACCCAGGCGCCTTCCACCTGATCACTCTGTCCTCACGCCTAGATCCTTGGAGTTCTCTGAAAGTAAAAGTTATGAGTGAGAACAAAACAAGGGTGTGCCAGGTCTGCTCTTCCTGCACTCTCCCAAGCTTTCAGCAAAGGTGGCTGAGAACTGTTTCGCTGTGGTAGGAAAAGAAGCAGTAAACATGGGTACTGGAGAGAATTAGCAGCCTTTGCCCTCAGGAACCACTATCTCCACTGGACTATACAATTCCTCTTCTCTCTGTTGCTCAACAACTATTTAAAAAAAAAAAAAGATTTATTTATTTGTGCATACTACAGAACTGGGGTACAGGCCAGAGGCTCAGGGGCAGCGAGAGTCTTCACCAGAGACAGCGTGGGGAGCAGAACAGGCAGATCGACGAAGTACACTGCTGAGGGGAGCAGCGGGCGGGTCAGGAGAGGTCTGCCACGCCATGTGGTCACCTCCAGGGCAGGCGGGAATCAAACTCATGCAGAAGTGTCTTTAGCTTCTCAGTGCTGTGCTTTACCCCGCTGCGCCACCAGGGAGGGCCTCAACAACTATTTTTTAAGAAGCAGTTTTAAGGGCTAGCACAGATTTATTTCCTGAAGAACATATAATATGATTTCTAAACACCGCAGTATGAGCTTGGATCCATTGTTTTGTTCCCACACTCCATTCTGGAAATAAGCATTTTGGTTTATGTTAGGTATGTGGTTGTTGCTTGCATTGAGGATGATAATGTGAAATGGCTGTACAAAATTCACAATTCTATCTGTCAAGATGGTACTATTAAGGAAAGAAAATTCTCTCTAAGTAAGAGTTTACTTCTTTTGAATTGATTTTTTTTAATTTTATGAATGTTCCAAATTTGTTTGTTTGTTTGTTTAAAGGTTTATTGATTTATTCATACAATAGCTAAGGTACAGGCCAGAGGTGCGGGGATGGGGGAGAGGTGAGAGGATTTACCAGACTCAGAGTGGGGAACAGAACAAGTGGATCAACGGAAACACACTGCTGAGGGGAGCAGCTGTGGGGCAGGAAAGGTCTGCTGCGCCATACAGGTCACCTGCCTGACCAGGGATCAACCCCATACTGTAGTGTCTGTGGACAGCTTCACAGTGCTAAGACTTAACCCCTTATGCCACCAGGGAGGCCCTGTTCTGAATCTTTAAATAGATCATCTAGCTCACCTTGATGAGGCCACTAAGAAACTGAGAGTCAAAGCTAATACCTTCAAACACTGAAGAGAGACTTCATAACATATATTTCGATGTACAAATTTTATTTATTATGTTCCCATCAAAAACAAAGTAATTTTCCGTCACCCTAATTGCTTCACTTGTATTGAAGCAACATTTGTATTTTAGTAGTTTGTATATATTGAGAGAATCCTGTAGTACAAGTGGGGTTAAGCACATGTTGGTCATAGCTACAATTTGGAATCTATGCTAACTTCAAACTTAGTTATTGGGGTTATTCAGAAAGTCAAGTGTAATAGATCCTCCCCAGATGTCTTGCTGCCTTGGCGCAAGGAAAGCCTGATATCAGCTGATCCTCCAAGCCAACATCAGGCCAAAGGCATGCTTGGTGGTCTCCCCACAACATATTAGAGGTGACAGTGTTGGGTGTAAGATATGTGACTACATTACTCTCTTAGGGCTTTTGCTTAATGAGGAGCTGTGAAAACAAGGGACCTGTGGGAATAGCTTAGGAATGAACCATGTGCTCACACCACAAATCTACTGGGGCTAACTAGCTGAGTGCCCTTGAGCAAGGCACTTAACCTCTCTGGGACTCTCATGTTTTTACTCTAAAATAAAAAGCACTGAACCATTCCACTAGATAATCTGTAGACCCCCTTCTAGCACAATAACTATTTCATGGATTCTTTATACACATTAAAATAATTATAATTTCAAGGCCTTCCCTGGTGGCGCAGCAAGTTAAAGCCCAGCACTAAGAAGCTAAAGTCACTTCAGCATGAATTCGACCCCTGCTCCGGAGGTGATCTACATGGTGCAGCAGACTTCTCCTGACCTGCCTGCTGCTCCCCTCAGCAGCATACTTTGTCCATCTGCCTGTTCTGTTCCCCACTCTGTCTCTGGTGAATCCTCTCACCACCCCTGCACTTCTGGCCTGTACCCCAATTCTGTGTGAATAAATAAATCTTTTTTAAAAAGTATTATAATTTCAAAAGCATTTTAGAAATAGATAACTATGTCTAGATAATAAGCTAGTGGGAAGCCATAAGTGGTAAAATGAGCAAGTAGTAAAGAAACATCATGTGCCAATGGAGGGAGATCAAGATTTCACTACCTAGAGGTGAAAGGTTGTATAGACAGGGTGTATTCGTTTGAGTTGGACTTTGGTGGGAACCTGCATAATTAATCCATCTCTTGGCTTTCAGGAATCTGATTCTATTCAAAAGACACTGGTGCAAAGTTCCTAGGGCCCTGGGACCTGGGGATCCACTTGCCCTACTGCTGAGGTGTGAATAGACTCATTTCACCCCAGTACAATCCCTGGAACCACCCCAGTTTCCTAACTGAATCCCAAGTAAATCCAAATAATGTAAAGTATCTTTCAACTGTCATCTAGAAAGACCGAGAGCCTGACACACTGAGTCTGTGCAGTTGGGACTTTGTGGTGAAAATACATTTTATGGTGAAACAGGGATTAGTTCATTTTTCGGGCTAACGGAGGCCAGCTACAAATGCTTCCTGTGTGCATTGTGAAACCCTGAGATGACAGAGAAGTTCCTCGTTGCCCTCTGAATTTCCCTTCCCCCATGCCTTTCATTGGTCATACAAGCCACTATCTGAGGCAAACTGGCCAGAGAATGATGTCGTAATTTTTCTTGGTTCATATTTCTAAATTAAATCTGTTTGGAAAAAGAAAGACAAAAAAATTTAATGTTGTCATGAATCAGGGAGTTTTCTTATTTTTCTTCATCGATAGTCTAGTCATTTTTTGTTTAAAAATTCATGCTTTGGATCCTCCAGGGGCAAAAACAAAAGGAAAAACAAACAGAAATAAAACACCCTAGAAACTGGGCACTTAAGCAATAAGAACTCAAACAAGTGTGGTTTGATACAAACACACCAAGAGTGTAAAAGCTGCCACCTAACTTCACACATGCAGCCAAGAGCAACAATCCTTTTTGATGAATAAATGTTAATGCTATTTTCTTTAATTCATATTTAATTTAATATTTAAATTAATATTTAATTTCATATTTAATTTCATATTTTCTTTAGTTCATTTAATATTGCATACTCTCTGACCTTGTTTACAAGAGGTTCTTTCTTTCTTTCTTTCTTTTTTTTTTTTTTAAAGGGTAAAGGCGTGGGAATTTCCCTACCACATTGTTCCACTTCGTATCTTCTTCTTTCTCTTCTGATTTTATTTTTACTGCAGACTGGAGCAAAGCAAATGTGTATTATTTGATAGCCTATGAGAACCAAGAAAAACTGACAAGCTACTATTCTGGCAAAACTTGGGTCTATATAGTCATTAGTTCCCTCACAGTTAGGTGTGACTGACCAGCAAAATCTAGGCCTAAAGCATCCCCCTCTCTAAAAACGGTTTTGTTAGTACCTAAACACAACTATAGGATTTAAAACATAAAAGACTAAATGGATTTACCTTTTGTGAAGGAAAGGGGAAAATTATGAAATGGCTTTGTATTTGCTTGTATTTATATTAAAATGTTGGAAATATTCATGGAAAACTAAGAAATTGGTTTCCTTTAAAAAAAAGTCATACTTATCTACGAATGTTCAACTGCTGATTTTGCCTACCACTTTATTTCTTCAACAATAAATGTTTTGTTGTGCAATTAATAAGAGAAACTAAACCATTCAAAACTTAATACACACTCACTTTCTCCAATAACACAGGCAGTTTTTTTGTTAGTTTCATTGCCATGAGAATTCCAAAGTGATACCAAATGATAACACTATTTTGAATGTTACTGCCTCATCGACTGAAAAAGCTCCATGAGCTTTGTTCATTCACTGGCAGTAACCACACAGCAAACATGGCATTTCAAAACTGAGAAAGTTAAAGCCTCATAAGGGAAGTCAGTAGCCACAATTTCCTGAATCCTGTTTACATATCTCATTTGTTAAATCAGATTCCTCCCAGAACTCATCTTTCACCAGCATTCATGTTTGTTCCATTCTGGCTAGCATCTTTGTGAAAGCTCTTCAGTGCTAAGAAGAGAGGCTGGATGAAACTAAATCAAAGCATCAATTCCTACCCAGCCAGTGGCTGGGTAAGGAACAGTTAATTTTAGCGGTAGAGCTCAGTAAAAACCCTCAAGATTAAAAGTTAAGAGGCAAGGTTTCAGCAGAAATGTTTAGAAGCTGCATACCAGCTGGAATTGAAGGCCTGAGCTATTTTCTGGGGAATTTGAACTATGTGCACAGCCAATCTGGAACAATAAATAGATTTGTGTCCAGTGATAATAATTCCTCATAGCTATAGATAGATTTGCTGTTTAGGCAACATTTTCTATACATTCCCTCTCACTTAGTCTCAAAACAGCTTTGAAGAAAACCGGGCTGCTACTTTCAATGCTGCTGAAAGATAAGGGGTCCACGCTCAAAGGCGTAAAATAGTCTGTCTCTTTAAACCAGATATGGGTGGCAAGCTGAGGGTCACACTTAGGTTTACTGAGGGTATTTTCCTCTGAGTAGGCTGCCTCAAGTCTCAAATCCAGTCACTCAATTAAGGAATTCACCACTTAGTCAATTTTCTATTTGACAAATGTGAGCACTTATTAATCTAATGTTGAACTTCTATTAAGCTCTTTGTATGGTTCTGAAACACAAAAGACAAATTCCCATCATCACAATGTTGTAGCAGTAATGAAGTTTGTGTCTATTCCCCTCTTTCCTGTACTCTTTTCATTGCTTTTAAAATTTGAGTTGTATTAGAAATTACAGGCAGGTTGAAACTAGGAGCTTTAGAACATGGAGTCAGCCATTTCAGTGCCTTTGAGTGGAAAATCTGAGGCTAGTAGCAGTGTTCTATGCAGTGTTATTTTATTTTCCTGAAAACATTTGTCCTTGCTACAAGTGGATTAGAGGTTAGAATGCAGGGTTGGCAGGCAGGATTTGTGGCTTCTATTATTAGTCTCGTCACCGTTTTATCACACAAGGGTGATGCCTAAACAGCGTGGTTGTTAAAGAGAAAACTAGATTGGAATAGAACACTGGCCTGCCTATGAGTGCTGGTAAGTGCCCCCACCAAGCATCAGCCAAGGGCAAGGGTGCAGAGAACACTGTGAGATCCTACTGGCACTGAATGCAAGAGTTGAGGAGATTAGTGTATATGATTCACTCCTTACATGGGAGATTGCAGAAGAATACATTTAGGTTCCCTCTACAACTTTCTATGTGGGAACAGTAGCGACTCTGCTAAGACCCACTGAAGGAAGGGGGAAGGACACTGAGTATTGTTTTCCTAATGGGCTTCAGAAACCTATGTTTCTACCCAGTGTGTGTGTGTGTGTGTATGTGTGTGTGCATGTGCACGTGTGTGTTGTAGAAGGCAAAAGAACACCAAAGATGAGTTGGTAAAGAATATGTATACACAGTGGAGTGTTACTCAGCTATTAAAAAAAATGACAGAATTTGCAACAACATGGATGGAACTGGAAGGAGTTACACTTAAAGAAATAAGTCAAATGTGATTTCACTCACATAGTAGATATAGACATAAAACAAATGAATGAACTAAACCAAACATAAACTAAATGAACTAAGAACAGAAAAGAAAAAGATGAAAGGGGCAGAAGGAAGGTAAATCAACTGTAAGTGGATGAATAGGAAAAATAATTCTCAGGGGGGACATTATGCAGTGTGTGTGTGTGTATACACTGACTTATAAGCCTGTGAAATTGAAACCTATATAATATTTTAAACTAATATTTCTTCAACTAAAAAAAAAATCAGAAAAGGACGTGAAAGCTGTTTGGAGAAGTAGGAATGAGGGAGCGGAAATAGTTTGCTTTCACATGATCGCCAGTGTTTCCTTGACTTCGAATTTAGTAATCCAGGCTGCACAAATGAGTTAAATTAGGGAAGAGGAAAAAAGAATTTTGTGTGCAGTCTTAACAATGAGGAAGTTCTATACTAGCTTTCTGAGCTAGAAGGGTGAGGTGAGCCAAATATATTCGAATCACATTGTTTTACTCCTCTACTGTTTCCCTACAACATAGCCCCAAGGCCTCTTCATACTCCTGAATACTAGTCCAGCCCCAAAGACCCAAGACCTCAAATGCAAGAGAAAGAAATAACTCTGATCCTAGATGCTGAGTCTCAGCGTCTACAGCTTATATTTCTGACTCCCATTTTCAATTGGTAACCTTAGCCTTCTCCTCTGGTGAGGAAGCCACTTTACCTGCTAACTCAGTCCCACTGATAATGTATGCTATCAGCTGGAACTGTTTCATTTATTCAATCATTTAACCCTTGCAACAAGGCAAAAATGACTGATGGTTGACCAATGGAAAAAAAAATCAACAGATCTTTTAAAGAAAATCAATATATTAAAGAAGTAGGTGGACAATTACAACCTGGGAGAGGTGCTAGGTAGAGAAGAGTCAGCATTCTCTAAGAGATCTGAAACCCCAGTGAAGCAGTGGGGAACCTGCCTCTAAGGATAAATACTCCAGATGGCCACTGCCTGTCTCTCTGAACTTCTAGACATTGCCCACCCTCGGAGTCTTCATTTCTGGGTTTCTCTTACTTCTTAGGAATTCTTGCTCTAGAACTAGCTCTCCTCCTAAAACTTGCAGTGGGTCACCTCCTATATGCAACCCCATAATTGTCACACCCAATCCCAACTTTCTGAGACTACAGTGTTCTGCCACTGAGGTTCTTAGCAACTGGCCCTAATACAAAGGGAAGTTGTAATTGTTTTTCCAAGATAATTGTTTAAAACAAAGTAGTCCTAAACATGGAAAATGGAACTGATCTGTCTGCTGAGGAGAGAAGATTCCAGAGGCAGCACAGTGCTGATGTTAAGTAGGTACCACCTTTCTGCTCTCCCTTTTAAAGCTGGCATGGGCATTACACTGAATGCTTGCGTTCCTCCAGAGTCATATGTTGAAGCCCTAACCCCCGACGTGATGGTATTTGGAGATGGGACTTTGTGAATTGAATGTGGATGAGGTCAAGAAAGGGGCTTCCAAAAAGGAGTTAGTGCCCTTTGAACATACCAAAGCATTGCTTCTTTCTTTCTGTTTCTTTCTCCTGTTGTAAATAATAATCTATCACTTGTCACTATACAGTTGGTCTCATTTTTCTCTACTAAATGACCTGAGCTCATGCTGATGCGATATACCTGGGAGAATTCTCCCATCTCTGAAGTCTTATGAAATGCAAACTTACCTATGTGGTATCACTTTGCAGATTGTAGACAGGCAAAAACACCACTCCTTGAAACACTTCACACATAACCTGCTATACTGGTTTTTTTTTTTCCTTCCAGTATTCAACAAGGAGATTTACTTATTGAAATTTTCTTTAAGAAAAACCTAATCAGGATAGTAAATTTTCACATGGTTTCGTGGGGGGGGAGGGAATCATATAATGCATTCTGATATCATATATAAATATGTGTTATCTGTGCCATTGTTCATTGTGTGGAGATGGCTTGGTATTATCTGTGGTTTGTATTATCTGTGCTTTTTCTCCACTGGGACACACAATAGTTGAAAACTGAGCAGTCTTTGCTACTGTTTTTGAATTGATCAAATCATCTTAGTGTTACTTTGTAAAATTTAATTAATGCTTCCTAAGTGTTTTAAGATTTATTAAAAGTATAGAAAGAAAGTTTTACTCTGAATTCTGAAATATTAAGTTAATTCTACAAAGAGCATGATATTTCTTTTATGCAAAAATATACTAAAGCAAAGAGAAGGAAATAATGGAGATGATCTTCTCCAAAACAAAACATAAATGATGGTATGCCCACTCTGCTTCTTTGTGCACTACATTGCCAAGGAGAATTATTCTTATCTTTCAAGATTCTGTAATTTACATCCTAGAATTCATAATGCCTAGAATCATTGTATGTCATACTAGCTGAAAGATGACCTCCAACATTCAATCAGAGAAGTTTCCTAGCAATTTTCTTAATTCCTGTAAGTGTAAAGGAAATAAAGTAATGCTGAAATACTCCTCCCATATTTTTGTGTACATTTTCCACTGTTTGATAAATGTAAGATAAAAAGCTTCTAATTTCTTTGTTAATAATTTTCTCTTTAAATCAATTGGATGTATATTCTTCAACAATAAATTAAATTGGCTAGATATGATTGTCAATTTGGCTAGATATGATTATCAATTATGAAGAAGAAACCATTTGACTTGTTTAATTACTTGAAAAATAGATTGCTCTTCTACCTAGAATGGCTACAAATCATAATAAAAACAATTCCCTTTATTCATTCTATTCAGGATAAAAAGTCTATGTTGAAATGTTAGACAATTGTTTTGTTTTTGCCATATTCTTCTTTTGTGTCTTAGGGATTCAACAGGATAATTGTTAAAAGAAATGACAAGAACATAATCTTTTGTAAGAAAAAATCTTGGCACAGGACCATTTTGCTACATGGATATGTATATAGTAAAAGCTTTTTAAAAGTTAATTAAAAACTGAATTGCTAAAAAGGATTGAAAATCATGATAGGCATTCAGGAATATTAAATGGGAACATTTTGTAAAGGGAGAAAACAATTTGTATATCCAAAAGACCTACACAGATCAGACTGTAATTTTTCTTTTTGGGAATACCACCACCCCAATGTTTTCTCTAAGGATCATCTCAAATACCATTTTTCCTGCATAATATTTTTGGCAATCTTAGACTGAGTTAGTTACTCTCTGGTACCCAGTCATCACTGAGTGTTAAGATACCAAGATTTGTGAAAATGAATATCTGCTCTGTCCCCTGGAATGGCGGAGAAGCCACAATTAGACAAATTTCAGTATATTAGAGAAAGTATCATTGGAATAATATGATTAAGGAAGCTCTAGGTCAAAACGGGAATATGTATTTGTAATCTTGATGCTTCCTCAGATCACTTTCCATTCTTCTACAATGCCACTGTAATTATATTCAGTGAATTATAGTCACTAATTTGAAAGCCCTTCCTTCATTCAAAAATATAAATGTCATTTCCACTGTGTGTTAAGCATTGTACTCAGCACAGTAAGCATTGTCTGTACTCTGATCCCAACATTACCCTCACTATTATGTGTGCAGAGCCAAGCACAAGTCCAACAAACATATAATAGGAGTTTTATGAACCCTTGCTGATTAAAGAAATAATGAATTACTGAATGAGCTCAGATTGGCAAAGTGAAAAGTCATTATAAAGTAAAATACAAAAACATATATATTTAGGTTTAATTAATTTCAGGAAGTTGACATAATGAATAACTGGGTGCAGGAAATCTGTTTGCTTTGTTTTGTTTTGACTTTCTCAGTAATGTATCAACATGCACTTATCAGTCACTTGGAAAAATCTTAACTTTTTAAGCTCCTGAATATTGGCAGCAATTGAAGAAAACAAAATCACAGTGAAGAATTCAGGAAAGAGTTTATAAGAGTTATTGATGGAAAAGTAAAGAACTTTTTTCTGGTCCCAGAACGTTAGCATCAAAAATAAGAATGTAAACATGAATTTTAATAGTTCGTGTTTAAGACAATATTTGTAGCAGCCTTAGTCATAGTAGTTGAAAACAAGAAATAACCCAAATATCCATCAACACAATGAAGGGGGAAACAAATTAGAATAAATTCATATAAAAATAAAAGAAGAATAACATAGTACAACATGACTATGTCATGCACGAGTCTCAAAAAACATTTAGTTGAGTGGAAAATGTCAGAGACAAAATAATAACTACTGATTGATTACATCTATATGAAGTTTAAGAAAAGAGAAAACTAATCTATGGTGTTATAACAATGGTGATCTGGGGAGTTGGAGGAGAAATTGACTGGGAATGAATAAAAGAGAACTTTATAGAAAGATGTATATGTTGTATATTTTATTTAGACAGGTGATTTCATGGGTGTATACATGTGTCAAAATTCATTGAACTGAACCCTTAAAGTCAGTTAGTGCTGCGTATGTAAATTTTACAATGAAAGTGGGGAAAAAAAATCTTACATGCTAACCATTGTGTCCCTTTCAGAATTTTTGTTTAAAATGTTACCTTAGACTCCTCATCTTCATTTTGCAGAATTTTAAATATGTTCTTGAAATCTGTGTTATTTTTATACTTATACCACAATCCATTTATACACAAGAATAAAATGTTTAACACAGACTAGATATGGCATTAAAGGAACGAATGTAGAGTTTTTTTGGCTATGTCAGGCTCTATGCAGAAATTAAAGTGACTCGGCTTGTTCTATTTCTTTTTTGTGAATTAGTTCATATGGCAGCACTGGGCTCTCTCTTTCATAAGCACTCACACAGATTACAGGGATATCAACAGGACATCTGTTCTGAGTTTTTGCCCTTGGAGGTGGTAAGATTTTCTGCTGATTCATTCACACCCTCTCACTCAGCCTCCTATAACCCAGCAAACATATTTGTAAGGCAGTTGGTACAGGTTAGGGAATTATTCTATGGTGACTAGAGCTGAAGTTCTCTCTCACCAAGTGTACTTGGCATATGGAAATGAGAACACTGACCTTGGCCTAGTTAGACTCTCTTCCAAACAGCCTAGTGAAGCAGCTGCTGACACATATCACTAATAAACTGAAAACATGTTGGGTTGTTAGTGATACTATGGTGCCTAAAAGGCCTTTTCTTTCCCTTCAAGGCAAGTTCTTGAACTGTCTACAACAAAGAATTGCAAGCGTAACATCATGGCTACCCTGGTTTTCCCTTCTGTGCCCAAAACCAAATATACAAGATGGAGGTATATGTTTTACTCCACGAACAAGCGTTTTGTCACAATACTTCATCTTGTTCAAAAATCAAATGCATTGAAGTGTAAGTCCTCATGGTACTGTGCCACCCAGTGTTGTGCAAAAGCCCCTGGGAACTTACTAGATCGTGTCACTTGGATTAATTCTCCCTTCTTCAGTTCGTACCAGTCTCCAACCATGTCTTCATTGCCACAGCCCTCACGTTCCTTAAGTTTAGACAACTCTGTTGATTCCTGCCAAATTCGGCACAGAACTCCCTGCCAGGGAGTCATTCCCCTCCAACTTCTTCCCCAAGGAGCTGGGCATGGATTTTGCTATATGAAGAATAAATATATGTGCCACTCTTTCTCTGTACTGTAGTAGGGTTGGAGATGGGGGAGAAAGAAATAAAACAAGAACTTATAAATTAATATGTTTATGTAAGCATGCGTACATATCCTAACAACATTACCAATGTCCAAACACTATAACTGGTTTTGATTTGATCAGCTTGAGAACTTAAACAAGGTATATAAGTGTGGTTAGCCTCATTTTTCTCATCAACAAAACAAAATAAACTAACTTGACAATTGTGCAAGTGTATTATGAAAACTAAAGTTAACTTTGAGCCATTTACAGAACCTATGTGTTTTCATTATTAATCCATCCATCTTTTGTATAATCTTTAAAAGATGTGGTAGTATTTTATAATGGCACAAAGATATAATAATTTTTTAAAATAAAGACCCAGTAATCATATCATGATATATTTTTAAGTTTTCCATGCCTGCCCTCAACTCACATTACAAATCTTAAATTTCTGCATTCTTAATTGCGAACAATTTTATTCTCATTGTTTTCCCATTGTCCAAGTCCAACCTTCTATTTGATGGCCCCATATTTGAGCAACTATTAATCTAAAAATATTTGGATTCTCTGTGTCAATTTAAAATTTTAAAGGAAACCCTCTCTGGTGGCGCAAAGGGTTAAGTCTCAGCACTACAAACTACGAAGCTATCAACAGCCACTGCAGCATGAGTTTGGTCCTCACCCAGGGAGGTGATCCACATGGTGCAGCAGACCTTTCCTGTCTCACCCACTGCTCTCCTCAGCAGTGTATTTGCCTGCTCTGTTCTCTGCTCTCTCTGGTGAGTTCTCTCACCCGACCCTCCCCACACCTCTGTCTTACACCCCTGATCTTGTATGCATTAATAAATAAATCATTTTTTTAAAAAAATGTAGTATAGCAGTGGCTCATCCCTATGGAACTCACTGGTCTTACCACTAATACCTAGAAACAGTTTATCTGAGAGAAAGTTAGCATGATCTGTTAAAGATCCAGTTATTATTCTACTTAAGAAATTTAACCTATGAGGTGGAATCATTATATTACAGGAATAGCCAGAATCCATAGTCCATATCTGAAAATAAAGAGGAAAAAATAACAGTATTTACTCCCACTATGGTACATAATAGCCACTCACTTAACTTTGCTTCCTAGTCCCAAAATTTTGTGTAAAGTGCATCTTTTAGAGAGTTTAGTTCCTAAAGAAAGAATCATTTTACCAGGGACATAGCAATTGTTTTATTGAATTGCCATCTGGCAATTTGGTTTCCTCCTATCACTGAACCAACAGATGAAGGAAGTGGTTACAGTACTTGGTTAAGGCCATTGATTCTGTTTACCTGTGTTGGTTGCTACACAACATTGGCTGAGAAAACCAGGGCTAGAGCAAAAGGGATTCTCAAGGCATCTTAGTAATTTATTGTGTCCAAAAAGGTAGGCCTGAAAAAGAACTCAGACCCTTCAAGAATGGGTCACCTCACTGTTGACCAGCTGGCTGAAGAAGAATGTAGATTCCGAGTAGAGAAAGGCATTTATAGATATCAGCTGTGACTTTATGACCAGTTCCAGAAGTAAAAAAAAGTAGCAGTTATGGATAGCCTCTTCCTGATTTCCATTATTTTTCTTTCTCACCACTCCTTGTTATTTTACATAAAGAATGTTGGGACCAACTGACTTAGTGAGTAACTAAGAAAGATAATTAGCATCATTTGGAAATGGCTATGAAGATTCAGCACAAGTTCAACCCTGGTGACCCACATGGCCTGGCAGATGGCTCCTGACCCCCTTTCTGCTCCACTCAGCAGTGTACTTTATCCATCTGCCTGTTCTGTTCCACACTCCAGTGAATCCTCTCACCCCCTGCATCTCTGGCCTGTACCCCACTATTGTATGCATACATAAATAAACCTTAAAAAAAAAGTGTTAGAGATTGTGTCTCCATTTTGGGTGCAGAAGATGAAAGTTTGTTTTCACAAAGGGAAGTTACAACTTGCTAGACAGAAGCATGAAGTTGTTACAATTGTAGTACAGAAGCTTAAAATTGGATAGCAGAGAGCTGGTGGATGGAGTGTGGCTTTGGTAGCCAAAGGGGATGGGGGGGGGGTGGGGGGTGTTTCTAGGTGGGGGGATCCTTGATATTTTATTCACCTATCGTCTCTATATTGTATTCTGTGACTCTGGGGCTGGGGATGTGAGGAAGACACTTCTAAGACACCTTAGCCAGCTTGTTTCAGTAAAATTCTACCAGGAAGGGAGAGGAGAGATTTCTCTTGCCTCTAGCAGCAGGTAGCCCCTCTCCAGCACAAAGAAATTACAAGGGCTCTGGCATTTTGGGGGCATCTCAGGGCAGTTTTTTTGGGACCCCCTCGGGGATCTGTACAAACTTCTCAGAAGTCCCAGCACTCTGAACTAGCCATGAGGTACCTCTCAGAGATCTTGCCCTCAGAGGTCTGAGCAAAAAGAGTTACGGTGCCCTGCGATCCGGCGCAATACAGTTGGGGGTGGTGTGTTTCTACCTACAGCCCAAGCAGGAGCGCCTCATCTCTGCTCCCTTATTCTAGTATCTTCACCTCTTTCTTTTTTTCCCCAATGCTTTCCTTTTCTCAAAAGTGGTAGCTACTTTGAATTCACTAATCTCTCAATTAGATCCTCCTCCTTTTTTTCTTTCTTTCAGGCTCCTAACTCCTTATATTAAATGCCTTCTCTTTAAAACACCTAGAATGGTTTCTGTTTTTGCTAAATGTAAAATTTAAAGTTCATAGTAAATAAAAAAAAAAAAGAGCATATGGACCAAATGAAAAGAGTTCATATTTATGAACATCTCTTATTATTCAGAATTTTAAAGCCACAAACCTCCTCCAGAAATCAACCTCTTCTGCCCCTGAATAGTAGTGTGAAACCTCCATTTCCCATGGGGTCACATTATATGTCTCTTGACCAAGAGGCATTTTATCTTTCCCTAAACAAGAGAACTGAATATATGGCCCGTCCTAGAGTGCTAAATGCAGAGACCAAAGCCCTAATTTAAATCTGGGTGCTGGGAAGCCAAAGCAATGAGTTTTCAAAAAATGCGATCTCAGCATATGCCCATTACACAGAAGCGTTCCACTTCTCAGTGCTTGTGGTATAAAAACGGTGATCCACTTCCTGTTTTCTGGTGGCGGGTTCATGAGGGTCAGTCTTTAGACTGACAAGTGAATCTCTTAGGTCTACAAACATGTACACTCTTAAGCTACTTAAGAGTTTTTGTTTGTTTTTTTTTTTTTTAAACACGAAGGCTCCTAACAAAAAACCACCCTCCCCTGGGAATGTGACATTTACAGGTTTTCTAAAAGCTTTGTAGCATTGAGGTAGTTTCAAGATGAGACAGTGAGCAGAGCAATAACATATTGAGATTCTTCCTTTGCTATTCATTCACCCCTCCCCCTCTCATCAGCATCTGCATGTCAGGACATGAAGTTTTCCATCTGGGGTCTTTGTTGGCTGAGGTAAACAAAAGTCCCTAGAATAAATGGGGACCACTACCACTGGTATTGGGATTCTTATTGTAGACAATAATGGTGAACTTTTTAGAAATGTGCTTTGATCTGGCTGATTCAGTTCACCCCTCTTTCTCCCCCACACCCCTCCAGAAATGAAGGCAGCACTGTGCTTTTGTGCTGGGAGAGGAGCCTTGGGTTTGGCTCACCCTGCAGTTGCAGAGGACCACAGGCAAATCAAGGCAACCCCATCTATCACGATGCTATGGGGCCTCCTCTCGGGTAATTCCAACAGGTATTCATTTTTTTTTTTTTTAAGATTTATTTATTTGTGTATACAGAACTGGGGTACAGGCCAGAGGCTCAGGGGCGGTGAGAGGCTTCACCAGAGACAGAGCGGGGAGCAGAACAGGCAGACAGACGAAGTACACTGCTGAGGGAAGCAGGGGGCGGGTCAGTAGAGGTCTGACACGGCCATGTGGTCACCTCCGGGGCAGGCGGGAATCGAACTCATGCGTAAGCGGCTTTAGATTCTCAGTGCTGTGCTTTAACCCGCTGCGCCACCAGGGAGGGCCTCCAACAGGTATTCATTTTAAAAGACTTTGACCCTCCTCTAATTTGGGTCATCATACTAAGTTATGTTAGTTTTAGGGGTTGTCAGGCAACAAGAAGCAGAGCATATGAACAGAGTATAGGAGGGGGAAATATCCAGCCATTTAAAAATATTTTGAAATGCAAACAGGGGGAGACTATAGTATCATTTGAATGTGAACTGTTGCTTATTACAACAGTTATTTGGTCCATTACCCTATAGATGAGGTAGAAGAGGGCATTTTCTTTTTGTGGAAACAGCATGAGAATATTGAGAAAGACTTCTGCTGTTCCTTAGGGGTCTAAAGGCACTTTGCCCAGATCATCTTCTTGCCCCATGTGATAAGGACAGGAAAAAACTGCCCTCCTGAGCGTGGAAAGTCAAGATTTAGGGGGACTGAATGAATGGGTCACTGAAGCCCAATAGAAGTATCACTCCAGAGAGATTTCGTTTCTCCTACTCTGTACTCCCACATTCACACTTGTTTGGAATTATGTGCTTGCATTTGACTCTTTGCTTGAAGGCAGGAAACATGTCTTGTTTTGTTCATCTTGGTGTGGGCCCAGCATTAGCCAGTGCCTGGCACAAGAGGATTCAGTAAGTGTTTATCGAGTAATGATTGAACAAAGGAGGCATGCTTGGAAACTAGATCTTCAATTAACATCAGTAGTGAACTTTGGGTGTTCAGAATGAAATTCTTGGCAGAAGTTGATTCAGAACATTCTTTAGCAATAAGATGAGGGATGATAAAGAGTCTGAAGGTCACAGATGTAGAAGGAAAAGGAAAAGGAAGGAAGTGAAAGGGCTTCCTACTGACTGTATGTACCCCAGGCCCCTAGAGACCTTACCATTAAAAGCCGTCTCCCAGCAACCTTTGCACCTTAGGGATCCTTGAGCCTTCGGATGTTAACTGCTAATATAGTTCACGATTACATGTACATATACACATTTGTGCAAAATACAATGTCTCCTATCAAGGAGTCAGACTTTTGGCAAGAAGAAACAGCTTAAGTACCTACCAGCAAATATAAACAAAGACAAAACATAACTCCAGGTAGCAAACAGTGAGAAAAAAAAATGAACAGTTGAAATCCCAAAACAACACATTTAAAATGCTCCTGTGTTTGGAGGGGTGCAGGGAAGGCCCATGAGAAGCAGGTTGGAGGCACTTCAAACTCCTGATAATAACTAGATCTGGAAATGAAGAACCCAGTTACTAGCAGCAGCATGAAGGGCTGTCTAGCATTTGAGATCTCTCCAAGTTTTGTTCCCTTTTTTCAGAAGAAGCATCTGCTTTGGATCTGATCATATTCTTGCCAACTCCCCCCTGAGGCACTGGAGTTCTGAGCAGGTCTCAGACAAGTGATTATGACTTTCAGAGGTGGTAATCAGCTTTGCCTGACATCAAAGTGCCATTGGTTTTGGATCCCCCAATCTTTCATTTAGTTGCCTGTACTGACCAAGGATAATGCACAAAAAGAAATCAAGAGAACTAGTAAATGATTTGTATATCTCTTATTTTTAATTCTAAACAAATCTGTGGCTAAATACACAAATGATGGGAAACTTTATTATGGATGGATCAAACTAAGATATCTGAAATCACCAATCAGTCCTGACATCACTAGAGGTAGAACAACTGGATTTTATGTGCCACCAAATGAAGTACAAAATCAAAGATATGATAATATCACCTATGCAGTATTCTTGCTTACAATTTGACCTTTAGTCTAATCAAGCCTCTAGGTCTAACTGCCAGACAATAAGAAATGCAAGGAAAAGGAAGACTGTCTCTATAACCATAAGGATGTGGTCAATTGATTCTTGAATGCAGGGGATTAAATAAATGATCCCATTTCTTCAACAAACCTCAAAATAAAAAAATAAAAAGAAAGGGAGATTAAGAGACTACTTCAAATAAACCAATAATTAAAAAATATATATATTTGAAGCAATTGAAGAAAACTGAATATGGATGAGTTATTAAAGGACTCTAAGAAATGAGTCCTTTAATTCAGTACCTAACTGGTACTGAATTTAGATACTATAAAGGTGTTGTGTTTGTATTTTGAAAGATTTTACCTGTTAGAAAGCCATATAAAAGTATTTTTGGGTAAAATTATAGCTTGTCCTAGAATTTGCATTAAAAGAAATCACCAAAAAGGGGAGGAAGGGAGAATAGATGAAATAAGAAAGGTGGGAATTATGGAATTGGGGTAGAGGTTATATGAGGATTCATTTGGAGTTTGAAATTTTCCACAACTAAAGTAAAATAAAAATAAACATTGATACCAAATATGGAGATACTCAGAAATGCAAAAATGATATGACAGCAAAAATGCTTCCCTATGATAAAAAGCTAAAAGAAAATCATTCAAGCAACTTATTAGATGCTGAAAAGTTCTTTGAAATGTTCCATAGGGAATTCTGACATTAGTAACAAAAATATTGAAAAATATAACAGGATTTGTTGAATGCTGTAGTATCTCCACCTGATAAAATACTATGCATTTGCTATAAATGATGCTGTGGAAGAGTAACTAGTGACATGGAAATATGCTTGTGATGTATTAAGTCAAAAAATTTTTCCTCAAAAAATATGATTTCATTTTTACTAATATGCAGACCAAAATATGAAGTGTAGTTAGATGTGGGTTTGGGTTTGGGTTTGTTTGAGATTTTCATTTTCTTCTTTGTACTGTCTGTATTTTCCAAAATGTCTACAGATAACACATATCTCTTTTTTAATAAGGGGAAAGCACACAATGTTATTTTCATTTCAAACCCTTGTGGTTGTTTCTTCAGTTACAAATACACTTAAGTGAACTCTCATCTTACCAACATATCTCCATTTTACCCAAAAGAAAGTTTAAAAGATGTACCAAATGACTTGATGGACTTAAAATCCATAATGTTTGCCGTATTCCTGATGTAATGATGTTAGCAGAATAAAAATCAGAGGCCTTACTGAGAAGCTGTGTTAATGTTAAATACATTGAACTACCCTAAGATAATTAAGGCATGAGTTATATTTTAAAATCCTCTTTTATAACTCTGCATGCATATGGCACAAAATCTCAGAAAATACAAAAATGGAATCAGTTTTTATATGGCAGGAGATTCATGAATTTATTCTTTTCCATTTTTTTTAATGATGCTATAAAGGGGAAGAAAATATGTAGCATGCTTTAAGTTATTTGTATCCAAAGAGAATTAAATTGTTAAAAGAGATGGCTTCGGTAATCACACCAAAAAATAGTACTTTATGAACTACTATTTTGCTGCATGAGTGTATATAATAAACCTATAATTTCCTTGATCAAATAATAAATTAGTTATTAGAATAGAATTAAGCTTTATTATGAGCTATAATTGGCAAAAATCTAATTGTTATTTGTACCATATGCTGATAATGAAGTAAACTAAAAGGAAATCAACCATCCTCCTAAATTGCATGTTTTCCAAAATTCTGTCATTGAGTCTGACACTTTAGTTCCATTCAAAAATCAAATTGAGCTTTTCTTTATAAGTGGATTTAGTTTTCTTTCAACCTAATTATTAAATTCGATAATAGATATAAAATTGCTTACCAAAAAAGGCATTACATAAGAAAAATTAAAGTTTTATAATTAACCTTTAAAAACAAGCTCTAGGTGCATATTGAGCTAAAGGAACAATATTCAGACTTGTATTGTCATTCAGTGACTAACCACTGCCCCTCCCCTTCCCAATAAGCATGATTATTGGGACTTCAGAGGGTGCTTGGCCTAATGAGAGTCAACTGAACTGCATGCTGATAAACTGTTGGAATAATATTGAGCATTGATTATTGACTTTGTTCCTATATTTAGTTGTTTTCATCCCTGATTATATATAGCTATCTTTAAATGCTCATTGGCCAAATGACTAGATTAAACTTCCTATGAGACAAGCTTTGACTGCTTACGATACTGTGTTCTGCACTTTTCTGTAAATAGAAATACACTGGCTTAATTTACATGCATCTAATTTTTGCATATTGTTGAACTAATCTTTTATATGAATAGGTTTTACCTTACGTTTTCTCATCAGTTTTACACAGGTTGCAAACCACTGACTGGAGAAAACATATAATACTGAAAGTAAAAACTTATAATACTGAAAGTTTCAACTTGAGCCAAGTTTTGAGTAAAACCATAAGACATATATTAATAAGTATGCTTGATTCATTTAATTCCAATGAATTCAAGTAATTAAGAGATATCAAAGAATCTAACAAACTGCCATTTTTTCCAGTATTCTTGTAAAATGCATCTTTGTTATTTGGCATGCAAACATGTAACTTTGGAAACTAGGAGGAAAGCAGAACAGTATGCTCTACTCTTTTTTCTTAATAGAGTAATTTTTAAAATAGAGTTAGAGATGCTAATTTTTAAAATAGAGTTAGAGATGCTAATCTATTTGATAGTGCATTATAAAACTCTATTGTGTAGTCTCTGCTACTCTAAGATTTATTAGGGAAAATGAAAACGGACACACACATACACACATATTGCAGTGAATATAACCCAGTGTTAACATCAATAAATTCTTCTAATGGATTGTGTCCATTATAAAATTGTTCACATGTAGTATCCATTCACAAATCTTGAGAGAAATTATTGTTTTAATTGGGTACTTCTCTAGGAAAAATCCCCCAGAATCTGTATCTCATGCCATATTCTCTTTACCTAAAATTCAGATATTTCCACCTGCCTCCTGGTCATCTTCATCTATGTCATATACAAAACTGGAACCCTTGTTTCCTAGATGACACTCAAATCATTTCCTTACCCAGGACTCCTAAATTCAGCAAGTCTATGAAACACTCCTCAAGGTTTGTATATAAAAAGTCTTCATTTAATATCTTCAGCAGGTTCTTGGATCATGCAACTTTACCAGTGTATAATGAAACCAGCCCATGAGATAATTGATCACACACACATATTTCTGATCAGAAAAACATCAGCAACCTTCTAAGTAAAGATCCAAAACACTTCTGTTATTGTTATTAAACAATAATGTATTCATTCATTCCTTTCCCAGCCCAGTTATTCCAGTTGGGGAAAGGGGCACATGTGGGTCCCCTAATCCCAGCAGCTTAGGGCACTAGATGGGAACCGTGGACAGGATGCCCTTCCATTGCCAGGCACGTGGGCGCACTGACACCCGCATGGGCCCTGGCTGGGAAAACTGAGACCGGACACGCACATGAACTCAGTGTGATCTCTCTGAGATGTGGGCCGAAATTGGTGTACCTGGAGAAAATTCTCACCACAGCATGGCCCTGCTCAGGAATTGATTATTTTTTCCTCATTAAAACAGCAAAAAGACTTTGAGTACTTCTTTTATTCTACTATCAATGGCTTTTTCTTACTCAGACCGTTCTTTCCTCTCAAAACGAATATTTTAAAGGACTCTAGGGCCCTCTCTGGTGGCACAATGGGGTAGAACGCAGCACTGCAAGCTGGCTGCAGCCGCTTCAGTGTGAGTTCAATCCCAGTGCCAGTTCGCTCCCAGGCCCAGGAGGTGACCCATATGGCTGGGCAGACCTCTCCTGACCCGCCCGCTTCTCCCCTCAGCAGTGTACTTCATCAGTCAGCCTGTTCTGCTCCCCACTCTGCCTCTGGTGAACCCTCTCACCACCCCCTACACGTCTGTCCTGCACCCCAATTCTGTATGCAAAAATAAATAAATCTTAAAAAGGACTCCAAACAGATCTCTGTTTCTGACCAACATGAAAGTTCAGTAACTTAATTTGCTCTTCCTCCTGAAACAATGAGGAAAACTGAACAAATAGGTAAAACAGTAGCTCACAAAACCTTGATCAGCAAGCAACAAAGACAATGATTGATCCCTGAAAGTTAGAAGTAAATAAAGTGAACTCTGTTGACTGCCCTGGCTTGGAGCCTAGATAAACCTTTCAGTCTTAGCCCAGGAAGGGGAATAACCAAGTAGACCCTGACCAGACCAGCACCTGAGTTGAGGAGACTGAAGTGTGAGTGTGGAAAGTCAAAGTCTCTACAATCGCAGGGCACATTAACAAAGAGAAAAGAGCTGGTCATGTGCAGAAAGAAATTTGCTGTTCTTGAAGGAACTGATCACCTCAGGCATTGAGGAAACTACGTTAGGCCATAAAAAAAAACCTGAGGCCCTCCCTGGTGGCGCAGCGGGTTAAAGCACAGCAC
>NW_004567104.1:14606977-14671904 GCF_000260355.1 Condylura cristata | reverse complement strand
TGGGGTATAGCCAGAGGTGCAGGGGCAGTGAGAGGATTCACCAGAGACAGAGTGGAGGTCAGAACAGGCAGATCGACAAAATGCACTGTGGAGGGGAGCAACAGGCAAGACAGGGAGGTCTCCTGGGCCATGCAGATCATCTCCAGGGCGGGGATGGAACCCATACTAAAGGGGCCATAGTGGCTTGGCCTCACTTTGCAGTCCTGGGGTCCAACCTGCTGTACCACCAGGGAGGGCCCTGTTTTACAAATTTTAAAAGCCAGACAAGAAAGGAAGCTGCTGCTTCGAAGACAATTAGGCACAATTGAGAACAAAGTTAAAAATATTTATGGAGGGTCCTCCCTGGTGGCGCAGCAGGTTAAAGCACAGCACTAAGAAACTAAAGCCGCTTCCGCATGAGTTCGAACTCCGCCTGCCCCGGAGGTGACCACATGGCGGTCTTTCCTCTCCTGTCCCGCCCACTGCTCCCCTCAGCAGTGTACTTCGTCAATCTGCCTGTTCTGCTCCCCGCTCTGTCTCTGGTGAATCCTCTCACCCTACGCATCTCTGGCCTGTACCCCAGTTCTGTATGAATAAATAAATATTTAAAAAAATATATTTATGGAAATATAAAAATATTCAGGATGGTAAAAATCATGTCTGGTATCCAAACAAAATCTGCAGACAAGAAAAGAAGCAGGAAAAAATAACCCAAGATGGGTAGAAAATCAGTCAATCTAAAATGACCCACAATTTACATAAATGAAAGATTTATTAGATAAAGATATTAAGCAGTAATTATAACTGTATTCTATGTATTCCAGTAGTTAGCAGAAAGATGGAACATGTTGACTAGAGAGTGGGATAAATAAAGATTCAAACTGAATTTCTAGAGATGAAAACTACAATGTGTAAAATGAAAAATGTACTAGATGAATTAATGTTATATTAGACATTGCAGAATAAACACTAGTAAATTTGAATACATAGCAATAGAAACCACCTAAAATAAAGTACAGTGGGATTTTTTTTAAGTATGGAAAAATAGTGACAATGGCTTCAGTGGATTATGGGACAACCTCAGGAGAGTTAAATATACATGCAACTGGGATTCCCAAAGGGAAGAAAAAGACTGGAAGTAATAATAACTAGAGTTTTTTCCAAATTTGATGAAAATAATTAATCCCAATTCCAAAAAACTATGGAAAAAACCTTAAGCACAAGTCAGATGAATAGAACTATACCAAGATACATCATAACCAAATTAATTAAAGCCAGTGATAACTAGAAAATTATATGTTCATATAGATACAAATATATGAAAACAGATTTCTTTTTGGAAACAATGCAATCTTTAAAGCACCGAAAGAAGAAAAAGCAGATCTAGAATACTCTACCAGTATCTTTAGCTCTCAAAAATAAAGTCAAAATAAAGACATTTCAAACATAAAAGACTTTAAAAACTTACCAGCAGCACACATGTACTATAATCAGTATTGAAGGAGTTATTTTAATGAGAAGGGAAATTATATGGAAATCTATGTCTACACAAAGAATAAAAAGCAGCAGCAAAGGAAACTGCAATGATAAATGTGAAGAATTTTTGTTATACTTTCGACTCTCTTTAATTGATCACTTAAACCAAAAATAATAATGTATAATAGGTGTACAATATATGAAGACCTTAAAAGTATGCGCATCAATAGCATAAAGCCTGGGAGGGGGGAAATGGAAGTAAACTGTGTTAAGGTATGTGTACTACATGAAATGGAATAGCATTACTTGAAGGTGGATAGTGATAATTTAAAATTTTTGCTACAAACCATAAAGAAACCAGTTAAATAACATAACATGGAGATGCAACTAATATACCAATAAAGAAGATAAAATTAAATCATAAAAAATTGCTTATCTCAAAAAAGGCACTGAAATGGAAGCTATAAACAGATTGAACAAATAGGGAGAAAAATTGTGGATTTGTATTCAACATATTCATATCATACATAAATAGTTGGACTACGGCAGTTCAAAGGGAGAGATTGCTAAACTGAATAAAAAGTAAAATTAAGCTGTCTAAAGACACACACAGGTGAAAAGTAGGTATGTAAAAGGTAGAACATGCAAGCAGAAATCACAAAGAAAACTGTAGTATTATGTTTTATTCATAATATTAATGTTAGACAAAATAGAATTCTGAATTAAGAACATACCCCCAGGATACCGATAATTATTTCATAATATTGGAGGAGTAAATTAATCAAAAGTATGTACCATTCATAAATGTTTATGCAGCTAAAAAGAGAGTTTCAAAAATATATAAAGCAGAACTGCAAAGAGAAAAGAACAAATCCACAATTATAATTAGAGATTTCAGCACACTCGCTATAACTGAGAGAAGTTATTGAGAGTAGATAAAAATGTAGAAGATATAGAACACTTAAGTAATACTAGTATTAAACTGACTTAATTGACACTTATAGAATGTTCTACCCACAATTAAAAAATACATATTCTTTACAAATGCACATGGTTTTTGCCAACACAATTCATATTCTGAGCCATTAAATAAATCTTACCAAATTAAAAATAATTCAGGTAGGCCCTCCCTGGTGGCGCAGTAGGTTAAAGCACAGCATTAAGAAGCTAAAGCCACTTCAGCATGAGTTTGATCCCTGATTGCCCTGGAGGTGATCCACAATGACGCATCAGACCTCTCCTCAGCAGTGTACTTCATCAGTCTGCCTGTTCTGCTCCCCACTCTGTCTCTGGTGAATCTTCACACCACCCCTGCACCTCTGGCCTGTACCCCAGTTCTGTATGCATAAATAAATAAATCTTTAAAAAAAATAATAATAATTCAGGTCATATTAAGTGTGTTCTCTGATCATATTGGAATTAAATGAGAATGCAATAAAACCAAATGGTAATCTCCAAATATTTAAGGCCCACTGATAAAAAAAATAATGATAATTTAATAATATACACTGACTCAGAGGTCAAGAAGAAAACGGGAAATAAATTATTTTGAATGAGAAAATGAAAGTATTTTTTAATGAAGAAATGAAAATACAAGATTGAAAATAGATGAGATGGGGCTAAATTAGTACTTAAGTTTATAGTATCATATATGTATGTTTTTCATGAAATGAAAAATGAAATGACCTCAACTTTCCCCTATAAAACTAGGAACAAAAGAGTGGTTTGAATCTAAAGTTAGCAGAAAGAAAATAATGAATATCAAAAAAGAAAAGCAATGAAGAGGGGGGAAGAAAGTGAGAAAATGATGAAACGAAAGTGGCTCTTTTAGAAGATCAATAAAATTAATAAATGTGTAGCAGTACTAATCAGAAAACAGAGGGAAGGAAAAATTACTAATATCAGGAATAAGAGAAATGACATCACTAACCATTAAAGGATTTTTTAAAATATTTGAAAAATTATGTCTAATAAATTTGCCAGCTTATTTTTTTTTAAGATTTATGTATTTATGCATACAAGGTTGGTGAGAGGATTCACTAGAAAGAGAATGTGGAGCAGAATAGGTGGATCCACTGAAATACACTGCTGAAGGGAGCAGCAGTGAGACAGGAGAGGTCTGCTGTGCCATGTGGCCTACCTCCCTGTTGGGGGATTGAACTCATGCTGCAGCTACTGCTTACAGCTTGCTAGCGCTATGACTATCAGGGAGGACCAAATTTGATAGTTTAAATGAACTGGCGAAATTCTTTGAAAGATAGAAGCCATCAGAACATACTCAAGAAGAAATGGATACACTGATTCTTTTTTCTACTAAAGTAATTAAATTTGCATTTTAAAATCTTACCAAAGAGAAAGCTCCAGACCCAGAGAACTTTGTAAGTGAATCCTACAAAGCATTTAAGGGAAAAAATTATATCAATTTTACAAAAATCTCAGAAAATTGGCAAAGAAGAAATGCCTTCCAACTCCTTCAGTGAGGCCAACATTGTCTGGTACCAAAACTAGAAAATGACATTATAAGAAAAAATTGCAAACCCAAATATTTCATAACTGCCTTATAAGATTTAGCAAATCGAAACCAAATTTTGCAAGAATAATAATACATGTTGAGTAAGTACAGTTCATCCCAAGAACACAAGGTTGTTTTACCATTTGAAAATCAATCCATTGAGTCAGCATCTTAACACACAAGAACAAATTAATAAGTAAACAATCCAATAAAAATCATCCCAATAAATGTATAAAATCATTTGACAAAATCACCATCCACTACTGATTTTAAAAATTCTTAGTTAAATTGAAATAGAAAGGAAAATTCTGATACGTGTCAGTAAAAAGCCCTTCAACTAATAATATACTGAATTAGTTAAAAAAATAAATGTTTTGCCCTTAATATCAGTGGCACAGCAAGAATGTCTTCTCTCCTTACTTTGTTCATTCTATTGAAGGCTTTAGCCAGAGCCTTTATATCCTGCTAATTGGAATGTAAAATGGGTCAACCATGTTAGAAAATAAGATGGCAATTTTGAAAAATGTTTGACTTACATTTCTATTGACCCAAATTTCCCATTCCGAAGTATTTACACAAAACAAATGATAGCATGTTCATAAAAAGACTTGCATATGGATGTTTATAACAACTTAACTTGTAATAGCGAAAAACTGGAAACAACCCAAATATCTAACAATAGATAATTCATAAACAAATGGTGGTATGTCCATACAATGGAATGCTACTTGACAAGAACTGTTGACACATGCAATAACATGGATGAGTCTTAAAATAATTATTCTGTGGGTAAAGTAATTGAGACCAAACAAAATAAAACAAAAAGGGTACTTTCTGTGTGATTCCATTTCTAGGAAATACAATCTAATCTGTAGTAAGAGAAATGCCAGATTACCTGGGCATAGGGGGGCTGGGGGAGGGAGTGAAAGGGAAAGAAAAAGGAAGTTTTACAAAAGAGCATAAGGAAACTTTGGAGTTGATGGATATAATCTCTTTTTGATTATAGCAATGGTTACATGGGTATAACACATGCAAAACATGAAAAAATGCACTTTAAATGTGTGCAAGTTATTGTGAAGTCAATTTACTTATTGTACAACTCAAAAAAAAAAAAGAAAAACAGGGTTTGTTTAAGTGGCTTTAAACTGATTTTTATTACTCCAATGCCTTGCACTGCCGAAGGTAAAACTTGTATGTAGTCATCTTGGAAGTTCAACCCCCAATGAATCTTGGGACATCTCCAGCCTTACTCACACTGGATTGTAACTGTATGAGGGACCCAAAGTGACACCCAGCTGAGTCCCATCAACTGCAAAACTGTGAGCTGGGTGCTCCTTTTTAATTCATTAATTATTGGGGTGATTTGTCATAATCAATAGATAATAGATGAAAACAGTAGGCTTTAAGATTTCCTAAATCTTTTTTGCCTGTAAAACCTCTTTTACCTACAGAATCTTAGAGTTAAGCTGAATACACTAAACAGATAAACGCAAAACTGCTCTAGTTAAAGTGGAGGGTGGGAGAACGAGACTCCCACCTGCTGAGTGGTTCCAGAAGTTCGGAGTCCCCTCTGTATTTCCAGAAGCACCTTGGTGTGACACATTCCCACGCTTTCCCTTTCCAGATGGGGAACTGAGGACCCAAAGACTAAGTGACACGCACAAGTTGCTGACCTGTGACTGAACTCTGAATTTTTTGACTCATAATTAACTCTACTGTGCTGTTGAGAATAGAAAAATATGGGAAGCAGACACAAAATGTCAATTGTTAAGCCAAAAGAAAAGAGCAAAGTAAGGAAAGCATAATGTGTATATTTTGACAAACTAACCATAAATTTTTTGTTGTTGTTGCTTTTTTGTCCAAGATGAAAGTAAATGTTCGGTATTTGCTGTAATGTTTCCATTAATTGTTTTTCTCAACCTGTATTGGCCATGGGTTGTTATATATGAAGACGGCCCAGAGAAGAAAGTTCACATATGCTGAATCTGACATATATATAAAAACAATTTCATAGTTTCAGCAGTTAAACCCCATCCCCTGCGTGTCCTGCCAGCATACCAAAGGCCAAGAGAATAGCTAATTCTTCCATTCTCTCTCTTTTTTCTCATGGTGCAAACATGATATAACAGATTCTGTGATAATGACCCTCCTTATAATATACTGGGTGAAAAAATGCCCTATGTTCAATTTCTGTTTCAGATTTGAAATGATTATGCTCCTAAGTAGCACAGAAAACAGATTATAAGGGCTACCCTTCCAAGTAATACAAAGAATTTATTTCAATATTATGTTGAGTCCTGAAAACACAGTTGAAATACACTGCAGGATTTGGTTATAATTTTCAGTGGTTGGTTCCCTGAACAAAACAACAGGAATAATGCTTCCATGGTAAATATTTAAGTGTTGAATTGAGGCAACCATTTCATTACCACAGGTACGACTTGGGATGGCAGTAGATCCAAGCCTTGCACAGTGAGGCCACTGTTCTCCAAACACAAGAGCAATTTTAAGTTCTGACCATCTTCAACATTTTATCACAATTCAGTAGTACTTATAAATGTTCAGTCCCCTGCTGGATATCTTACTACTCTATTTCTGGGACCGCCATTGAGTTCCAAACTTACAGAGCAAAAATTAGTTTATATTTTTCTTTTGAGAGTAGAATATGGGGCGGGGGGAAAGTGCATTGAACTATGGTGATGGCACACGGGTTATTTTGGGGTGGGAGGCCCATGGGGATTACAACATAAATGGGAAAAGGCACAAAATGATGTAAAAATAAACTTACATTATTAAAAAAGAGAGAGAGTGTGTAGAATAAATGGGACCTCCCTAGTTGCACAAGGGGCTAAGTCTCAGCACTATGAAGCTATCAGCAGTCACTGCAGCACAAGTTCCATCCCCAGCCAGGGAGCTGACCCATATGGTGTGGCAGACCTCTCCTGACTACCGGCTGCTCCCCTCAGCAGTGTATTTCAGTAGATCTGCCTGTTCTACTCCCCACTATTTCTGGTGGATCCTCTCATCTCCCATACCTCTGACCTACACTCCAGTTCTTGTATGCATAAATAAATAAAATGAATCTTTTAAAAGAGTGGAATCAGTGAATGTAAAGCAATACTTTCAACTTTTAAAACTAAAATTAACTAAAACCACAGTTACTGGGGAGGCATATGAAGAAGGACATGCTTGTTTCTTGGCTTTGGGCTTGCACACGGTCTTGGGGACTTAATGAAACACATGAAGGAGAGACATGTAGAGATACTTGGGAGAGGATGGGTAATTTGGGATGTCATGTAGAATTTAATATCCTTTCTTCATTTCTTTGCACACTTAACCTATTAAAGTTGTTTTTTTTTTTTAAATTTTTTATTTATTTGTGCATACAGTACTGGGGTACAGGCCAGAGGCTCAGGGGCAGTGAGAGGCTTCACCAGAGACAGAGTGGGGAACAGAACAGGCAGATCGACGAAGTACACTGCTGAGGGGAGCAGCAGGCGGGTCAGGAGAGGACTGCCACACCATGTGGTCACCCCCCGGGCAGGCGGGAATCGAACTCATGCGGAAGCGGCTTTAGATTCTCAGTGCTGTGCTTTAACCCGCTGCGCCACCAGGGAGGACCGTATTAAAGTTTTTTTACACTAAAAACGGTACAATCATTATATAGTTTCCCATCAACTCTTCCGTCTAACACTGCCTTTACACAAATCAAGATTATTTTGATATCTTGAATATGAGCACAAGGAAAGTGGAATGCAATGTCAATGATGTGAATGAAATTATTTTATATTCTAGTATGTGTGATGGCAAAAATCCTAATCCTGTGTAATAAATTGCTTTTGAAGAATATGCATATTAGAAAGGAAATTTTTTTTAAATCAATAATTCTGTAAGTTGAATGAATCAAGATTTCATTGTCAATATAAAATGTAAAAGCAAATAAATCATCTGGTTTTCATGCTTCAGGTTTGGTATTATCACAAGTGAGATTTATTACCCAGCCTTTGATTTGTGGTCAAAGCTTCTACCACACTTCTTCAAGTCAATAGAGAATATATTTCTCATGTTTACATTTTGAAAGAAAAAAGCTTAATCAAAATTAAAAGCAAAAGTGCAAATTTCTTGACATCCAAAAGAGCCATAAAATTTTAAACTACTATTAGTACTATTAACTCTTTATGGAGGGTTGCTTGAGCATTTTATCAATATTTATGAAAACATAGGCCTATAAAAGAAATTTAATCACTTGTCTTATGGTAAGTGTATGTAGAAACCTTTTAGTTCTCAATGGAGATGAGAATCGGAAAATGGATTATGCCTAAAACATATTACAAACTATGCTCAACCCTCTTCCTTCCAAAACAGAATTGTAAATGCTTGGAAAAATTCATTTCTTTAATCAGATAGTCCCTCTCATCTTACAGCCGTGTTCTAAAAGCCTCTTATCTAACCATCTTGACGATGATCACCACAAACAAATATTCAAGAACAACAATGAGAATTTTTACATGACAACATTTTATAACCACTTCTCAGTTAATACTTCCAAAAAATAAATAAAATGAAACAGAAAAAGGAATTTCTTTCCCATAACAATACAGATTATAGAACAACCCAGAAGCGCAGATTCACCAAAGAAACCAAACAGGGGAAGAGACACACAACCTGATGTTATATTCCTCATATTAATGGCTCGGGAAAGAGAGGATTCTAAAAGAGACAAGAGAGAGCTGGTTCAACCCAGCTATTAGCGTTAAGAGCAGGCCCCACAAATGATATTAGTTTCAAAAAAATAAAGAAAAGCAAACTTCAACCTTGCTCAGAGAAGAAATCACATTGTCTTCAGTGGGAATCGAATCAAGACATCGTCCACAGCACAACAGAGGCAAGCCTGAACAGAACTGCCTAAGCAAGAACCAAAGGAAAGTGCATGTAATGGAAGCTATGGAAACATACATGAGGAACAAAGGGGAGAGCGAAGGATAGAAAAGATTTAAAACAATTTATTAACATTCCCTTCATGCCATAGTATCAATTAATGAGAATAGGAATTCAATAATGTATGAGTTTAAAGATAAAATGATAACAGAATGAAATTGAAAGGAAAATTTAACCAAAACTATATCACCACAGACCTAGTTGACAAATGAAAGATGGCAAGGAAGAATAGCTACCATTGAATATGAATTTTTTTAAGATAAAATACCGATTCAATTCAAAGTGCATCAATAAGAAAATATTAAATCCAAAATAACAGTAGTTGTTATCTGTACTGGAGGAACAACAAATGAAGCAGCAGCTATGGTGAAAGATATAATAACAAAAATCTCCCCTGCACCTGCATCCCATGTGTACAAAAAACTTTATGTGAATCAGTTCCAAGAAAATTTAATTCACATGGTTCAGTATAGACACTCCCTTGATTAGCTACTGACCACCAAGGACAAAGAAAGAATTTCCTAAAAGTCCAGGAAATCATATTATTCCGGCGATAGTTAAATGTATGTGTCCAGTTGATAAGCCACATGGTACCCAGATATTGAGAGTGCATTATTATGGGTGTGTTGGTGAGGATATTTCTGGATGAGATTAACGCTTAAATTGGTGGGCTGAATAAAGCAGATTGCCTTTTCTCCTGTGGGTAGTCTTCATGCAATTAGTTCAAGATCTAAAGAAAAAAAACTGAGAGGGAGGGAAATCCTCCTGCCTGCCTATTAGAGCTAGGATTCTTCTTTTCCCCGTCTTTGAACTGAAACTGACAGTGGCGTCTTGTACCTTGAATTTGTTGGTTTTCAGATTGGAACTTAAACCACCAGCTCTCCCAGTTGTCAGGCCTCCAGGCTTAGACTGGAAAGAGTTTCACCTTGGGGGCCTCTCTTAGGGGCCCAGACATTAAAGGCACAGTGCTATCAAGCAGGATACTGCCAGCCACTACAGTACAACTTCAATCCCCAGCCAGGGAGGTGACCCACAAGGCGGCAGACCTCTCCTGTCTCAGCAGTGTACTTCAGTCGATCTGCCTGTTTTGCTCCCACTCTGTCTCTGGTGAATCCTCTCACCTCCCGTACTTCTGGTCTGCACCCCAGTTCTTGTATGCATAAATAAATAAATCTATTTTTTAAAAAAATAATTCCACATTGGCTCCTCTGGGCCCAGGAGGCCAACTGCAGAGCTTGGGTCTTCTTAACTTCCAGAATTACATAAACCAATTCATTATTAGATAGGTAGAAAGAGAGAGGTTTCCCAGAATATGTATATTCTGGGGAACTCTGACTAAAAAGGATTAAAAAAAATTCAGACTGTCCTCATCTCATATAGAAAGTAATGTCCACAAAATCCTAGTAAACAGATACTATTGCTCAGAAACATTGATTTAATTGTGGTATCTTTCTACTATAAAGACTACATCAATTATTTTCAAACACATAAAACTGGAGGAAATGGTGCCGATATTTACCTATTGTAAAACGTCTGACTATTAATTCCAAATAAGAAATGAAGCAGAGTAAAAAGTGGTGGGGAACATTTCCATTTAATCAAAGAAGTTTATATTAAAACTATGGAAATAATAAAGAGTAGAATCATAAGTTTAAATACTTAAAAATAGAAATAGATGTAAGTAATAATAACAAACAGCAATTGATTAGAGCACATGGGGAAGTGACAATATTGAAATTTTCATTGTATATCATATAACGTTGGAGGAAAATAACTTTAAGTGGTCTTCACAACTTCTTTTATAGCTTTAAAGGGATATTTTATGAAATATCCTTAGAGGAGAAGAAATGTTAACTTGAAGTTCAACAATTTCTCTGTTGATGTTTTATTTATTTCTTTTCCTATCAAATTCACAACTTTTTGTGGAGAAATAGCACTTATATCACGATGCCATTTTTACAAAATATGTCTATTTGTGCAAAGTAAGATGCATGTCCATCTACTGCAAATTGTGGCAATTTCTGATAGCATTTTGGGTGATTCACTCTTACTTCTCATTTTTTTCTAAAGAATTTGATTTATTTTTAAAACTGTAAATCATTTTTCATCTAAAAAAAAAGAAACTACTAGAAGCTAATATGCAAAGATCTTAGAGTCTTAGAGGAATGTAAAAATACCCAGTTATTCTTTACCTGTTATTTTATAATTTTTCATTTCAAAAAATATCACATCACTCCCTAGCTGTTGTTCTAGTAATAAACATTTGACTCAGTTCTGGAAAAGGAGGACTCAAATTTTTTTCATGTACCCTTCCCTGCACTCTCTCTAAATAAAGAGACCTGGAGAATCTTAAGAGATTACAAAAGCTAGAATATTTACTTCCTTCCATGTAAAAGACACATCACTGCAGAGCATGATAGGCGATGGGAAGAAGTAATTAGACAACACATGTACGTAAATTAGCGTATAATAGGTCCTCAGTAAATGCTACTGATTACTTTCCAAATAATTAATTTCATTCAAGGGAATGACTAGAAGGACAAAAAGGGGGCACACTGTGAAACATCTCAAAAGGTAGATTTTCCTACTTTCACATGTCTATTTTTCAAAGATTTATTTTTATTTATTTATGCATACAGTAACTGGGGTGTAAACCAGAGTTATGGGGGAGTGAGAGAATTCTCCAGAGACAGAGTGGGGAGCAAAACAGGCAGATCTACTGAAATACACCTCTGAGGGGAGCAGTGGGTAAGATAGGAGAGGTCTGCTGCACCATGTGGGTCAGCTCCCTGGCTGGGGATCCAACTCACGCCACAATAGCTGGCTATAGCATTGAGACTTTAATCCCTGTGCCCCCAGAGAAGCCCTCACATACCTATTAAGTAAAATTTTGTCTATGTGGAATATAAGGGCCCTTCTCAGGGGAGTTGGGCATGATTAGCTTCAACAAGGAAAAGTATGAGAAACATACTCCAGGGCACCCCAAACAGCTCATCTGGATTCAGATAGAAAGGAGGCCTCTTGTTCTTTCATTTCATGGTACCAGCTTTGTAGCATGTGGCTGGATTAATTTTTATGAGGCCTTAAAATATATCATTTACTAAGTAGTGAAGTACACTCGGTTGCCCAACACCTCAGAAACCAAGTTCGTGAAATAGTGTGGAAACTTTCCAGGCAAAATAATCACCCTCCCAGCCCTTCACTGAACCATGGCATCCCAGGGCTAACTGATTCTCTCCTGGGCAGCAGAAATGCTCTCCGCACCAGTCCTCACATCATGTGCCTCACTTATCCTTCTGTCTCCTTTTCAGGAAGACCTTCCAAAGAGGAATCATTCTCTAATAAAATAAAGCACCTTAAGCTTGACTTTTTTGTGTGATAGAGAATGAACATATGCCCAGTGGAGATTAAATATATGAAAGAAAATACCATGGTGTTCAGGCTACATCTCCAATCTCTTTTGCTGACAGAGACATCCTCTGAGTCAACAATATGAACTTTCAGTTAGGTTTCAAAATATGATGTAGGCCAGCCTGAGGTATAAGTACTAAGGTTTGGGAGATATTTCTACAGGCATTTTGCTTACTTTTCTAACACCATACACATCTCCTTACAGAAGAGTGGACTCTTCTGAGACATAGTTGTCATTTATTTCTCTTTAAGCTACGGTGTTGATTACAGCTTTCCAAATGCTAAAAGTCTTCATTGTCTTTGTTTGCCTTTACACAAAAGGCCTAAATCTTAAACTGGTAATCAGGACCATACAAACCTTTCCAATAAAATATTCCTATAACTCTTCTCATGTATCTCAGCCATCTACCAAACTATCCCACTCGCCCCTCACATCTTTCTTCACTTACATGCTCCCACTACAAATTGTTCCCAAAATCTGGAACCTTTATTCACTTCTATCTCTATAAATTCAAAGTCTTTCTCACTGATTTTTAAATCAGTATCTACCTCACTGGATTTAAAATTTAGCAGAGAGGCCTCCCTGGTGGTATAGGGGTTAAAGACACCACATTATCACATTAATTGTCAGCCACTGCAGCAGGAGTTGGATCCCCAGCCAGAGAGTTAACCCACATGGCTCAGCAGACCTCTCCTGTCTTGTCTGCTGCTCCCCTCAGCAGTGCATTTCAGTAGATTCTCCTATTCTGCTCCCCCCTCTATCTCTAGTGAGTCCTCTCACCCGCCTCCATATACACCTCTGGACTACACCTCAGTTCTTGTATACATAAATAAATAAAAATAAATCTTAAAAAAAAATTAAAACTTAGCAAAAAGAGGATTTCAACACATGATAAACAGTATGATATTTGGGAAATTAATTTCATGTCTCTTGTTATACTCCTCAAGTGTGGGCCTCTGCACAGCAATGGTGTCCATGCTTTAAAAAGAGCTCTGATTCTCAGCCAAAATGCAAGCCACAAAATGTGTGTGTATATGTATGTGTGTGTGTATAGATATACATGGGTGAGGGATATCCACCTCCATGCAGTTGAAAATTTGCTGTAATTTATAGTGTATCCTCCATATAAGTGAATTCCACACCACAGATTCAATGACATGATTGGTTAAATATGTGAATGCAGAACCCCAGGAAAAGGGGAGAAAGTCACATTTAAGTTGACCACTATATATCTATCTATGGTAGATAGGTAGATGGTAGATGGATGGACAGATAGAGAGAGAGAGAGAGAGAGAGACAAAGAGAGAGTTATCAAGAGAGATTTTAAGGAATCTATTTTTACAATTGTGGAAGCTTGGCAAGCCCAATATCTGTACACCAGGCCAAGGACACAAGAAAAAATATAAAGGCAGTCTCCTGGTAGAATAGCTCCTGGTTCAGAAAAGGTCAGTCTTTGTTCTATTCAGGCCTTCACCTGATTGCATGAGACCCATCCAAAATATAGAGGGCGATCAAATCCACCAATTTAAATGTTAATTGCATTTTTAAAAACACCTTAAGGAAATCTTCAGAGTAATTTTTTACCAACTATTTGGGTACTTGACTTAGCTAAGTTGACACCTAAAACTGGACATCATGGCCTCTAAACATCCAACACACTACCACCATTACAGAGCAGAAAAGGAAGTGCTTCTTGTAACCCTTGGAAATTGTCGTTTTTATTCTAGAGTGATCCCCAAAACTAGTCTTTTAGATGTTTGCTTCTTCCTATAAAATAAGTGTACAGAAAGGCAGAGGGATTTGGGGGATGAGTGAACATTTCTTTCAGCACAACTGAAATACGACCTTGCTTCCACAAATACTAAGAAAAGTAAAGGGAAATTATTACAGAAAATTCTAACAGTGCCTATTTCTTAAAGAATGGTATTTTAGTCTTTCAATCGCATACTCATTTAGATTTGGATAGGTCAGGCTACATCTGACACCTACCTGGACATCAAACAATTCCTTTTTCTCATTCTTAGAATTGTTGCTGTTCCTTGCCATGTCTTTTTTCACTTCTCTTCCCTCCTGGAGGAGGAGTTGAGACATCTGTAAAAAGGCCTGCTTAGGAAAGTAGCAGTTTAGGTAGTTTAAAATTCAGTCAAAACCCTCATACTTTTCTAGTCAATTATGCAAGGAAATCATGCGGACACTGGGATGTCCTCTGTCCTCTCTTCTTTTAGGTCATGAGTTATTCTCATGGTTCTTTTCTAGCCAGTTTGACTATTAACATAAGAGATGAAGAACAAACCACTGCCATGTTGACCATAGAACTACAAAGAATATTCTTCATATTCCACTTGTTGTGACATAAGGAAGGTAATGCGCTATGGAGTTTCCATTAATTTAATCTCACTCTTCCAAGAAAAATACATTAAGTGACCAGGACATGGAGGTTCTGATGACAAAAACCAGGGTATAATATCTGTCCAGCACATCTTCCCCCCCACCACCACCACTCCTCACAATGCCTCATGTACATTTTTGCCATAGGAATGCCAGATGTAGAACTCAGCTCCAGGTTAGCACTGCATCTAAGCTGAACCACAGTCCTTCTTAGTGGCTTGGGACCTCTGAAGTGTGAGATAAACTAATGTCTCCTCAGGGGCTCCACACTTAGATTTTTTTTAAAAACCTCAGGTGCTTCTGGCAACCTGATTTCCATGAAGCAGAGCAAGACTGACTGAAATGAGGGAACACTCACAAAGCTAACACCCAGAGAAGGACATGAGGGTGAAGGATCTGGACGACCTTTCAGTCCCTGGCTCCAAATTTCATGTCGCAGCTGCATCTCTGTTCTCTCCGTGTCTTGATAAGTCAATGCTTCCTAGAATTTTATGGGAAACAAACTAAAACAGCAATATCCTTCCAATAAGTCACCTCTCTTGCATATGGCAGTTTATGTTGGATTCTTTGCAACCAAAAGTTTCTAAAAATTAGGCAATGTGACACCCTTAATGCTCAGTTTATATTCTGATAACAATATAATTTGACTGCTGAAGGAATTGAGGTGATTTTGTCACTTGTTAACCACAATACCTGAATTTAATTCTTCTGAACTCTTTATATTCAATTAACTGGGAATCAATTTTATAAAGACAAAAACACTTGTCATATTCTACAATTTTCTTACCCTTTTAATACTCTTCATAATGTTATCTCTTTTTGTGATCATATTTACTATGACATCATCTTTAGAGTAATAGAACTAAGAATACAAAAGTGAGGTATATCATTTAAGCACCATAATATTTGTAGAATGGACTGTTGTGATATTCGATATCTACAATACCTGGATGCTTAGAAATCTGTAAGTGAACAAGACATCCTGAGATTATTTTCAACACTTTTAAACTACTAACAACAAGTGTATGTGCACCATACATTCACTTACACACGTTGATTACATCATATCTCATTGCTTTGGGCTAGAATTCTATCAATTCAGTCTGGCAACTGAATAGCTCATGTTGTTCAAAAGTCATGGTTGGCTATAGATAATACAATAGGCAAAAATGGTAGGACTGGACAAGGGGACAGGGGTGGGGTGAAATGTCAAACTATTATCAGGTTATAATCACTAACATTAATGCCCAGAGAATAGACTTAAAGACAAGTTTAGGTTGTCTTTAAGGTGAAGGTGGTACATATTGTTTCTATAGTTCTATGCTTACATAACTTCATTTAACACAACTGAGAATAAGGTGTATGTGTAGTTTTTCAGTTTTTGTTTTTTTTTAAGATTTATTTATTTATGCATGTATGAACTGGGGTGCAGGCCACAGGTGTGGGTGGGTAAAAGTATTCACTAGAGACAGAGTGAGGAGAAAAACAGGTGGATTCACTGAAATACACTGCTAAGGGGAACAGTGAGCAAGACAAGAGAGGTCTGCTGAGTCATGCGGGTCAGCTCCCAGTCTGGAGATTGAACTCTTGCTGCAGTGGCTGCAGATGACTTCCTAGTGCTGCAATTTAACCCCCTGTGCCACCAGGAAGGCCTGGTATATAGTTTTATTTGCTAATAAAAAGGCTCAAACTTATAAAGAAGGAAAATAAAAAGCAGTGTCCTGAGTGATGAAAAGACTTGTAACTTCTGATTGGTAAACAACCAGTAATGTGTTTTCCCAGGCCTGTTCCTCAAAATACTAATTCTGACATATTATAATAGAGTTATGAAAAAAGTTATATGGATATATATTTTTAAAAGATGTACTGCATTGAGGCAAGCTAGGTCCAACAAACCTATTTGTTTTGTTACATGATTTCTTGGGCCTGTTAACAAATTTGTGCTTTAGAAATCTTCAAGGGGGAGGCTAAAACATTGCTCAAATTTATCTTGCCATGGGATTCTTTTTGAAGCATTTTACTAGACTAGTCTTCCATTAAACAAACTTCAGGAAAAGTTGGTTTGGTAAATTCTTATTTAATGCTTCCTCTTTTTCATTCCCTGATATACATAGAAGCCTATAAACAGAGCTAGTCCTGTTAGTTAGCAGAATATATGAAATTAAGGTTGTGTTACACACCCACCAAAAGATCTCTTCTACTTCTCATCAAGCCACCTTCATTTATCAAAGTACTATTTCTTCCGTTCTTGAATGCTTCCTTAGTGTTCCAGAGCCCAATACAGATGCTCCTTCAAAGAGGAACCAATTAAGCTAAATATTCTCACATCAGGAAGAAAACAAAAACATTGCTGATAGCAGAACAGGATGGAAAAATAACCCTGGGATTCTGAAAAATTAAGCAGAACCAGCTGAAAGCTCAACATTTACATTAACTCTCCTGTTGAATTTAATATCCATCTATATACATTGTACATGCTACTCCCTAATAAGCCCAAATTTATTTTAATACAAAATGGCTTAAGTTGCATGGCAGTAAATAAAATCAACACTGTGAGAAGAAGCACCAGCTTGGTTGTGCACGCTGCATGACTGTCCAGCTGGATGAGACACTAGGCTTGGGAAAGGAGATCTGTGAGATCCCAAGAGGAAGTAAGAGAAGGGAGAGACTCTGAGAGGGCAATGGTGAGCCCCAACGCCAAGGGGATGGACGAATCAGAGAGCTAGTTTGTAATTGTGGGAGGCTCATTCAAATGAGGTTTGGCCATATCCCCCAAGAATCAGAGAAAGGACCAGCCCTAGGGAAGTGGCCCTGTGGGAAGCGGTAACAGAAGGCGGTACCCACTCTTCCCCTGGAGACTCCATTTCCCCTTCCCACTTCTTGTCAGGCAGGCTGTGCTGTGCCCACATTAACCTTCCTCTCCGCTTCCTCTTTTCTTTTCTGTTCCTCAACCTCACTTTGGTTACCCCCTCAACTCTGCACTCTGCCCCTAATCTGAAAGCAGGATTTACTATTATTGATCCTGTGCTCTGAGCTAGGTGAGTAGAGCAGACAGACCTGGATCAAAATTGTGTCATCTCTTCATAGATCAGGAAACAAGTTGCACTCCTTTAATTTCATGTCAAAAGCTCTAAATGGATATAAACTTTAATGGGGAAAGGGAAAAAAAGAATGTTCTACCCTTTTTTTTCTAACTCTGTACTGATGCCACTTTTTCTCCCTGAACTAACTGGTATTGATACCAATGGTGAAAATGACTTCTAGCATAGAGTTAAAGTGATTTTCAAGCTTTTGAAATTGAAAGACTCTTTCAAATCAACTTGCCAGGAACTAAAAAAAAATAAAATAACCTTTTTTTAAAGTACATAGATGCAACTATGATGCTCACTATTCAACATCCATGAAAGGATGAAAATAACCTTACTCCTTTCTCCTCGCTGCCTCTGTATGCCCATTCTTTGGGCTGGTGTTCCCTTTTCTTTGGATGTAATTCAGTGACAGTCTTTTCTGGTCCCTTTCAGATTTAAAAAGGAAAAAAAGAAAATATTTCACTCACTGCATTCCCCCAAACAAGTAAAGATTAGTTATTAGTCTGACAAGTCAATCTAACCAAAATCTGAGCTCCTTTCAAAGTTTATGCTTCTCCCCTCCCAGATGAGGAACAGTGCGGCCCAGCTGTAAGGAAGGGCTTGCTTGGGCTGGTTTGTTCTTTGGCTTCCCATCTTTTTCTTCTACTTGATTTGCCAAAGTAATGGAATTTCTGACACTCTAGGGTTAAAGGATCATGAGGAAAGAAGGCAAATGGTCAAGAAAAATTTTACCAAGCAGGTAGCACTATTCTTTCTGTTCTTGGGAACTGCATAAAGTTGACTTTCTCCTGGGGTCATAGGTTGACCCAATTTCTGGGGAGATGCACTCATTTCTGTGGGCTTTCATTTGTTATCCTATAACAAAGATAAGCGAATGTCTTCACAATGGCAACTAATGAGTCTTCCGTCAGTCCCTACTTTTTCTGCTGAAGTGTCCTTAGCCTGGGTAGCTCTAAGGTAAGACCAAAGGCAACTCTGATTGAGGTCATCCTCGCCACAGTCCTTATTCCTTACTTCAACCAGCCTTTGCTCTAGGTTTCTTAAGGTGGAGTAAGATACAGGTCCACTAGATCTCAAATTGCAGAAGACACAAATTAAATTCTCTAAGTGGTCTCCCTGAAACACTGTTGTCTGATCAGGGAGTAAGGAAAAAGCACCCCTTCCCCCTTTCCTTTCTCCTTGGATAAAAGCTACTAACAACACACTGCAGTTCTCTAAAGAAATCTTCTGGATTCTTATCTACTCTTGGCCTCTTCAACATTAACCGTTTTATATTCTGAAGTGGGTGAGGGGTCAAGATTGCAAAACTAGTTTTCAACATCTCTATGTTGGGTTCTGTGTAGTGATCTGGTTTCTCCTACAGTACATTTAAAGTTCACCTTTGTAGCATTCAAATTAGGAAGCTATTTAAATGAACTCAGAAATTTGAAAACAGGAGTTAAAAATGGTCAACATTTAGCCTCTACCTCCATGAAGTCAGTCAGGCATTTGCAGGATGTTTGAAATGTGTGTGTAAAGTCATCTCCACTGACAAGCTCTGGTCTGGCCAGCTCTTCCTATTAAAAATGAGGAACCTGAGGTCTGGATGAGTTAAGAGATTTACTCAGAGTCACACAATACAGGTGGTGAGATGACTAAAACGCAGGCCCTCAATACCTGCTTCTATAAGTTTATCACCACATGGCCTTGGCCACATCCCATGAATTTCAGAGAAATGCAGAAAATTTGCAAGGATCCAGTAGCCCCTGTGGCTCTACAGTAAGAAAGCTGGGCTCACATTCTTGTTTCTCCTATTCCCCCCTCAGTGATCCTTAGCAAATCTCTTGGCCTCACCGATCCTCTGGATTCTACATGAAAAATGGTATGAGGATATAATGGGTGATTTATAGGAAAGTAATTTTTTTTAAGATTTATTTATTTATGCATATACGAGCTGGGGTACAGACCAGAGATGCAGGGGTTGAAAGGATTCACCAGAGATAGAATGGGGAGCAGAACAGGCAAGTCCACTGGAATACACTGCTGAGGGGAGCAGCGGGCGAGGCAGGAGAGGTCTGCCATGCCATGTGGGTCACCTCCCTGCTGGGGATGGAAGTCAGGCTGCAGTGGCTGAAGAGACTTCAGATAGCTTGATAGTTTTGTGCTTTAACTGTTGAGCCACCAGGGAGGGCCCTATAGGAAAGTACTTTCTAAGCTGTTATTTAATCAAACGCTAGTTGGCATTATTATTATTGATGATGATGATGATGATATGAAGAGGGTCATGGCTTTTTCAAAGTAACCTTAGTGTTGGGGTTATTATGAGATTTATTATAAGATTATTAATATGTGAAGGTATTTGGTCAGAAGATATACAAGACCTAAACACTTTCTAATTTTTTTCATATAATCTTTATACCATCATAGAGGATATATCTATTCCCAAGCAAATTTAAAAGTATTTTAAAGTAATATGTATTTTATACTAATGTTACAGTACTAATGAATAGCCAAGAACATATTTCCTCTCTATCCAAGAGCCACAAAAACAACTAGATAAACCAACAAATGAAGATTACAAAGCACCATGGAAGGTAATCAGAGACCTTGCAAAACTATGTCCAGAATAAAAGGAATTTTGCCTCCCAGGAGGTTGTGGAAGAGGATGTAACTTTTCTCCAATCCCTCCCAAACAGACCACAAGGCACCCATGAAACACCAAATGGTGTCTGGTCATCTAACACGGAGAGGAAAAATCCACACCAGGTGCACTCCCACCGGAGTCACTGGACCTAATTAAAGTCAGAGGCATGGAGAATGGCAGGGTCACATGCCAAGGAGGCTTACAGAGGCTCAGAGGGCAGGCTGCTGGCATCAGAGGGTTCCCCAAGCAGGAAACCTCGCCCTTTATCCTTGTTTGATCTCTTTGGATTGCAAAATATGTGCAATGTTCTTGTCTGACCTAAAAGCCCTTCAGAAAGGGGGAAGGGAGAGGCCAGAGGAGCATGGTTGGGGGGAGGGACAGGACCTTTAATCTTCATTGACTATATTTTTTGAGAGAAGTGAGAGAGATCAAAGGAAAGAACTTCAGTTACACTGGAAAATTCAAGCAGATACCATCCTGAAGGGGATTAACTGGCCAAGCTTACATTTGTTTTTATTTACATTTATTAAAAGCAAGTAAAGCAACTTTGTAATTAACCGTATAAAAATATAAATCATCAGTGTGTGGCAGACAAATGCCTAAGTGTAGCATGATAGAATATAGCACAGGTATCAAAGGGTGTGGGGAGTCAGTTAACTCTCCAACTGGTGCCCTGGATTCATTTATTTCTCCTATTTCAAGATATTTCCTCACAACACTGATAGTCCCTCACAACTGCTGTCAATTCTGACAGGGGCATGTGGGAAGCTTAGATGGCCTAGAAGTCTCCATGCCTATGACACCACTGATAGTGCCTCACAACTGCTGTCAATTCTGACAGGGGCATGTGGGAATCTTAGATGGCCTAGAAGTCTCCATGCCTATGACACCCATAGCAGGCTCCACCACAATCACCTGCATTTTGCCATGGGCTAGTCTCTCTTGCACACTTCTCTGTGGCACTGAAGTTGAGCCAAATACTGTATGGTGACTCTGGAGAATATATAGGCAAGATGTGAATGAATGTGGTTAAATGGGTTTGGGAAGAGCAATGAACATCCTGGAAAGTAGCCTTGGAATGTAAAGTCTGTATTCAGCATCCACTTGCCCAGCTGGGGACCACCTCCAACAGCTTTCTGGATATATCAGACTTACTGAGTCACTCTCTCCCTCTGTGACCAGGAGCTCCTACAAAGAAGAAATAAGGTCTAAACGATCTGTTACCACAGGGAGTAATCTAGTTCCTGGAACAAAGTGCTGGCTCAATAGACATTGAACTATATGATCAAACAAATCCTAGATGTATTCTTTTTATCTATCTATTCCCCTGTCATTTACTTCTTATCTCACACAGGGACTGGTGTTGTACAGACATGAACTAGTGAGTGAGTGACTGAGTAAACAAATGAATGTTTTAATAAATGCATTTGTCTGACTATATATAAAAGCATTTGTATAGCTTGTAAATGTAACAGTGGTTTTTTTTTCCTGATGTTTGCTTGAATATGATGCCATTATTCATTATGATAAATGCACCTTTATATTTGTAAGACCTGGTGCTATTTACAAAATGCTTTCATATGCATTATCTTATTTAATCCTCACCACAGTGCTGCAAAGTGATATTATTATCACCACTATAGATAAGATAGGTGATTTGTCCAAAGAGCACAGTAAACACAGAACTGGACTTGAACCCAAGTTTTGCCACCTATACTAAGCAATCTTTTCCCCTGGGTTGAAGGGTGAGTGGGAGTGTACAGGTTACATTAACCTGTAAACAGATGCTTGCTCCTAAAGATGAACAGGTTACTAGTGTGCCATGTCCCACTAGGAGAAGAGGTATCTAAACTTTGACAAGTTTTCCCACCAGTCACCAGGCTTGCCGCTGGCTATATCTGGTTTTAAATGCACAGCTGGTATTAAGCCAGGTCAGTCAGCATGACTCACATGTGATTATAGCTACTTGATACTAAAATAATTAGTGAAAAGAGGGGAAATTCAGAGAATTAACCAGGTATTATTTTGCCCACACAATGACAACCAACCTTTGTGATTGATTGTTGTCTTGGAGTTAAGTTGCTATATTAATGGAGATACCACAATTATTTCCTTTCCAGTTAAATGTCAGCCCACAAGGAAACCAGCAGGTTTGAACAGCAGGAGTCAATATTTGAAAAAAAAAATGAGGCCTCGGAATGTGGCCTGCTTCCTAAGGCCCCTGGTGCTCTTTTCCGTGCTAATGATCTGTCTTGTTGGCGTTGCTGCTGTAGACACACTTACTATCCAAGAACTATAGGGCCTGAGAAATCACTTTAGTAGTTTGAGAAAGTGGTTCTGAGCACTTTATTTAAATGAAATCTAATATAGAAACCCAATAAACAAAGCAAGCCCAAGCAGGTTTGCTTTGGTTGAAAAGGAAACTGGGATATGCCGGAGGGGGCCTTCCCCTCTGAGATTCCCAACAGGGTCTCAAACTAGGTTAATCCATCATTTCACAAGTCAAGAAGCAAAGAGCCAGAGAAAAAAATAACTAGGGTAAAGTAGCAGGAAATCCACTAACATGGGTCTGCTACTCTGAGTTTCTATGTGCTTCATGTCATTTTAACTCTTCCTTTCTGCTTGGATTTCAGTTTCCTATATCCCGTCCTATGTCTATCCACTCACACCTGCTTAGTGCATATAGAACCTACCCGCGAGCCTAACATTGCCACCACTGCTTAAAGAGCACCACACCTTCCGAATGTGCCTGGTCAAGAGTTAAGGGCAGATTCCGAGATTCCCTTTTTTTCAGATTCTGATTCAATTGGCTTGGGGTAAAACCCAGATGATTCTTTTCATTAGTGAAGCTTGGGAGATACTTCCCAAGCGTATGCAGGGAATGGGCCAAGGATGCCCTCTTACAGGGACAGGAATGGGTATTCCTATGTGAGTCATGTGGCAACTAGAAAGCCAGAGAAGAACTGCATATTGTCAAAAATGTGCTCTTTCTTCTCCATCATCAAGGAGTAGCAGTTCTTTGGCACAATGAAGAAATGTCAACCAAAAAATTACCTCGACTTTTGATACCATGAGTTTTGCAAGCTACCTCTCCCTATAATGTGCTTGACTTGCTTCAGTAAGAAGGTTCATAATGTGGGGCCCTCCCTGGGTTAAAGCACAGCACTTTCCATAGCCACCACAGCACAAGTTCAATCCCCAGCCAGGGAGCTGACCCACACGGCATGGCAGACCTCTCCTGTCTCACCTGCTGCTCTCTCAGCAGTGTACCTGCCTGTTCTGCTCCCCACTCTGTCTCTGGTGAATCCTCTTATCCCCCATGCATCTGGCCTGTCCCCCAGCTCTTGTATGCATAAATAAATAAATCTTTTAAAACATATATATATATATTAGAAAAGGAAGCTTCATCTGTGACCTCTGGTCCGTCAGTGACCATTTCTGCTCACCCATTTCTGCCCCAGCACTCCCAACAGTACTTCCGTCCTCGGCAGCCTGGGGTCCAGGATGAGCTCCATCCACAGTGCCAACTTCCACACTCCAGACTTACCATCATGTTTTCTTTATTTGTGCAAAACAGATGTCTGCTCCCTGGAAATAGACCAGCATCTAGTTTGCTGGTATCACCATCTCTTCTAACATGTAAACTTACCCTCCCCACTTACATATGAGATTTGCCTCCCCCATTTTGTTTTAGGAAAAACAAATATCTAAATATTTCTCTTTCCAAATCTGGGCCTTGTTTCATTCCCTTTTCAAAAACCACGTGACTGTAAACATCTTTCTACAGAACTTGACTAGACACCCTTCTGCCTTAGTCTCTGGTTGCTTTGCTGCTAGAGTCCTAGGGTCCTGGTGTTCTAGGGCTAAATGATCCTTTGGCATAATGCTGTCTTTGGCGATGCTAGCTAGCCTCAGGAGAGGGGTCACAGAGAATACTCGGCTTCTCAGTATCCCATCAACCTTTGATTCCTTACATCACTGTCACACAAGATTACTCTGAGAACAAACTGTCATGAAGATTTGGAGATAATTAAAGGAAATATATCTACAATTGGAGGGTGAATGTGATTGTTTCTGAAGGAAAGAGATTTAAAATCCATGATAGGAATTTTCTTGTGCGCAAATTCCAGATACTAGTCTTACCTTGAAGTCTACAGTGAGGCTCTCTCCACCATCTTTCACTGCATAAATAGCTACCTTTTTACCAATGGGTGAATTGAATTCTTTTTACCCTAAAATTCGTTCCAACACCATGTGTTCCTTATTACACACACACAAACATGCGTGTTCATTGAGGACATTGCACAGTACAAGTAATCCCAGACAACACTGTGAGACCACCACCCCTATTGGGGAGTAGGGTACTTGAGGACAGGTTAGGGTAGACTCCAGGACCCCTATCCCATCGATGTCAGAGTCATTCTGCAAGTGTACAGTGAAGCTATTCCTTTGTTCTCTCTCTCCTGCTCCTGTTCATCTCTGGGCCACTTTCAAACAACAACAGCATATGCACAGAACAACACTACATACCACATGTACCCAAAGCCCCAAGAATAAACAAAAATTTTATCTCCTAAAGCTAACCCAATGCCACTGCAAACAAACAAACAAACAAACAAAAACAAACAGAAAAAACCCTATTCTAGAATTATACAAAGGAATCGGAAATTCCTGGAATCCAATACCCTGCCGTAGTCCATGCCCTCTCACTCATACCGATCAGTCGGAGTGAGTTGCTCACAAAGTATACTGGTGGCATCATTAAAAATGGGATCAAAACAAGTCCTGTGCTTTTTCTATTGGGTTGTGATTTTATTCTCCCCTAAATACTGTGATGTGGATAGAGCAGATAAATCCTATTGCTAATCACCTCTCCATTTTCATCCTCCCATTCCATAGAATAGAGTTTAGCTGGGCGCATGGCAACTTAAGACCCATTACATCATCTAGCCACTCTTGCAGCTAGAGGAGGTCATGTGGTCATTGGCTCTGGCCATTGTACTTTGAGAAAGTGGTATGTGACCATTTTGAGAATAGCTCTTAATGTTTTACTTCCTTTCTGCTGCCTACAGAACAGCTAGAACAAAAGCAAGCACCTTAAACCCAGAGATGAACTACCTATCTCTGTATGTCAGCAGAGAAAAAAAATAACACTCACTTTATTTGTTCTTTAAGAATTCATTTTATTAAATGTATCTAAGAACTAAGGTGAAAGCCAGAGGTAAGGGGGCAGGCAGGGGGTGGGGGGTGCTTAGTGAGAGGATTCACCAGAGACAAAGTGGGGAGCAGAATAGATGAATCTACTGAAATACACAGCTGAGGGGAGCAGCTGGTAAGACAGGAGAGGTCTGCTGTGCCATATGTGGGTCAACTCCCTGGAGCAGTGGCTGGTGATAGTTTGATAGCACTGTTACTTTACCCTCTGTGTCACTGGGGAGACCCTGATCCATTTTGTTTAAGTCCATGTATTTGGGGGATTGTTCCAGGGGTTCGGGTGGACCCCTGTCAAACACAGTGACCATCATCATAGATGCCAGCTTCCTTGAAGTAGGCATAACCAATAAGAGGCACAGCTAGGCTGTGGATCCAGCAAACCACCATTTAAAGATGTCAGACGTGTATTTATAACAGACTCGTGATATCATATTATGAAATGTGACATTTTATTCCATGTCCTTTGGCAATTTCCTTGTTTAGAAGTAGTTCCTATTTCATGTTCTGTTAAGATAGTTCTGTCCTGTCCAATCATCTGTCAGTTTCTCCCTCAACAATGGCCTCAGCCTAGCATAAGATCTTGAGTATGGCACACTATTGAAAGCAACAATTTCTATTTTTCTTTCTGTCTAGTAGCTTCAGTAGGGATACATTCTCTGGAAACTTACAAGCAAAAACTATAAACAATGGGATGAAAGGCTGTGCAAATAAGTAAAGAACATAGAAGGTCCAGATAATGAGTGCTAATTCCTACCAACGCGGGGGATGCAACCAGCTCACTCACCCATTTCCAACAGTCCTGCTAAGACCCACATGTGAAGAAAAGTGAACTCACCCTATCATTGCCAACAAAAACACTGGGAGGCAGGAATTGAATTTTAAGCCACTATTTCTCATTCCCACCAGAAATAATAAATCACCTTTTGACACTCCTACACTAACTACATCCAAGAATTGATGTTATTCACCCTATTTTTGGCTTTGTTTTAATAATTAATAATAGCAAATTCACATAGCATTTACTATGTGCCATTGCCATTCACATGGTTTTCATATCTTATCTCTTCCAATTCTTACAACTCTACGAACCAGGTAAATTATTTTTCTCATTTTATAGACAAAGAAACCCAAGGTTCAAATATATTTTACATTCCTGTTAGCAGGCTAAGTATACACTAGCAGGCACAAAAAAAATGCCTTCTTCTAGAGATTTTTCTGTTGAGGGTATGTTCAATGACAGTTGTTGATGAAGTGTGAGTATTCATATTTTCACTCATCATTTCCCTCCCACCTGAAATTGTACTACACTGAAACTAACTTGCTTCCTCAGAGGGAAAAATAAATTATCCAACTTTCACTGAATCTATACATGGAAGTGAGATTACTCCCTGATGATCAACTGTCTTGTCTGCAAGAAAATAGTATCTTCACTTTTAAAGAGAAAATCTTAGTGGTGAAAATTTTCTCTCATTCTTTTTAATAGATTTTATTTTTCAACAATAATTTTAAGTAACACAGTTACCATGTGTTCCCTATCTCTCCACCCCCAGCCCCAACACACACACACACACACACATAAACACACACACAGCCTCTCCTGCTGTCAATATCCTGAACTAAAATGCTACATTTGTAACATGGAAATTTTCATAGTGTCATTCATCTATTATTATAGTTTTTCCTTAGAACATCTGTTTTATTGCTCTATAAATATCCACAAGAAATAGAATACTAATATTACCCTTTTTTAGGGGGAAAAACGAGTATTGAAATACTTATCTACCAAATCTGTATTTAATGAGAGTTGACAGTTAACAAAGAACCCACAAAACTTACACTGGATTTTGGCCATCTCTTCCAAGGAAACTTATTTATAACTCTCTCTTTTCTTTGAATAATTCCAACGATTTTTATAACTTTACTGCCAAACAATACTATTGTACTGTACTGTACTGTATTGTCACATTGTTTTTATAGTTTCCAATTCTACCACTGAAATGTTGAAATAGCTTTGCTGCTTACAAATTCAGAGTTGGATAGTCCAAGTTGCTTTTCTTTTTCAAATGATACTAATTGTTGCCTATGCTCCACATGGCAAAGAGTCATGATTTCCTCCATTCTCACCTTCTCCCACCTTGGAAGCAAAGTGACTAATTAAAAAGCAAAACCTGGCCCTCCCTGGTGGCACAGCACTGAGAAGCTAAAGCCACTTCAGCATGAGTTCGATCCCCACCCTGGGAGGTGACCCACATGGCACGGCAGACCTCTCCTGACCCGCCTGCTGCTCCCCTCAGCAGTGTACTTTGTCAGTCGGCTTGTTCTGCTCCCTGCTCTGTGTCTGGTGAATCCTCTCACTGCCCCTGCATCCCTGCATCTCTGGCCTGTACCCCAGCTCTGGAAGCATAAATAAATAAATCTTTAAAAAGCAAAACCTAATTCTATTTCTTATTTCTTAGTAATAACCCCTTGCAGATAGAATGGCCATGTGTTTTGACCAATAAAATAAAAGTGGATGTCATGGGTGGAACTTTGAGGAAAACTTTTCAAGAGCTGTGCAGATTCACTTAATATATTTTCTTTTGCCTTTTCTCTTCTTCCTCCTTAGAGAGTGAATGTGATGCCTTAAGTCCTTAGGTTAACTTGGGCCTATAAGGCAATAAGCACACACTAAAGATGGTTGAATAGAAGTGGCACAGAAGGAACCTGGAATAAACTGTAGCAGGCAACAGGCAGCCATCAAATTAACCACATAAAGCCCAGTTCCAGACATCATACAATGTGAAGAAAATCAAAGCGTTAATTTGTTCCAGCTTCTGTTTTACTGGGTTCTTTGACTCTGAACCAAGTACAATTTCTAACTAAAAAGTGATAACTAGTGGGCCCTCCCTGGTGGTTCAGCACTGGGAAGCTGGCTGTGGCAGTTTAATTGCAAGTTCGATCCCATCCAGGAAATAATCTACATGGCAAAGCAGACCTCTCCTGTCTCACCCACTGCACCCCTCAGTAGTGTACTTCATAAGTCTGCCTGTTCTGCTCCCCACTCTGACTCTGGTGAATCCTCTCACTGTCCCTACACCTCTGGCCTGTACGCCAGTTCTGTATGCATTAAAAAAAAAAGTGTTCAGTGGTGATAGCAGAGGGTAGAAAGTTTTTCAACATCTTGAAACTTAAAAATTGGGATAGGTCTACAAAGGATGGTTAAACATTCTGGTATACAGTCATTAGGTATTTTCAAGCAATATTTGAAACCAAACCATCTGTTGATTAATCATTTCAAAATATAATTCCAGTTATCAGGATAGACAAAATAATAAAGTAACCATCCACTATCTCTATATTTCAGTAAAATTAATTTGGACATGTAAAAGAAGACATGCATCATGATTTTTTTCCTTTGAAAATTGACAGGAAGTACATAAAGGCTTTTTAACATGAGGAATGTGCTTAGGAATATGTATGTGTGGTAGTTCACACAAAGAATGGACTTTTGGATTTAATAAAGGAAGGAGTAGGAACCACTGAATTATAGAATTGGAAAAAAGGTATGAAAAATATTAATAATGATGAGTATTTTTATCGGTGTGTGTGATTAATAGTTACTATTTAAAATATGTTAATAATGGGTTCTGTAGTAAGTATTGGGATTTGGAAGTAGGCTTTTCAACTAATCCACAAACCTGGATTTTCTATCTCTTAATCATTAATCAGAACATTAGAATCCCTGTACCAGAAGAAGAGAGGTATTTAGTGGGGTCTTCAATAGATTGTTCAATCTTTTCTTTTCTTGCCCCATATCACTGAGAAAATCTCTATTTCCAACTCATCCAAAATGAAGAGATTTGGGGAGACTTTTTTAAAAGATTTATTTATTTATACAGAACTGCGGTACAAGCCAGAGGGGCAGGGGCAGTGAGAGGATTCACCAGAGACAGAGTGGGGAGCAGAACAGGCCAACTGATAAAGTACACTGCTGAGGGGAGCAGTGGGCGGGTCAAGAGAGGTCTGCCTGGCCATGTGGGTCAGGGGTGTGGATCGAACTCATGCTGAAGTGGTTTTCGCTTCTTAGTACTGTGCTTTAACCCACTGTGCCACCAGCAAGGGCTCGGGGGGGTGGGAGAGGGGGGACATTTTGTGGGATTAAAAATTCTCCCAATGACAGCTCCATGGCTAAATTAGTTTCATTGATAAAAAAAAAAAATCATCATACATTTGGTGACTAAAACAATGCCATCTCTCCCCTCACACTCTCAGCAGGTCAGAGGTTTAGTTTGCACACTAGGTTGTCTGCAAAGCCCTCTCACAAGCAGGGGACCCTCCTCTCAGCTCACTCAGACTGTCAATAGAATTTAGTTTTATGGTATAAGACTGAGGGATAGGACTTGAGTTCTCCTCCTCACCCCACACTTTACACTGTCAGATTAACCCTGAAGGAGACACCTTGCTGGCTGTTGGCCCAAAGCCTTCAGGTTCTAACTGTGCCCTCTTTCTCTCATTTGGCAGTTTGATAGCTTCAAGGCCGGTGGAAAAACATTTCGCTGACATTTTACCTTTTAGAGAGCTCATTTGATTAAGCCAGGCCCAGCCAGGACAATTTCCTTTGCGACTCAGTCAAGGTCAATTAGTCATCTAATAATGGCCATGATGCCCATCACACTCACTGTCCCCACCCACACTCCAGGGAAGAAGATTTCAGAGGATGAATGTACAAAGGGCCAGAATCATAGGGTCACCTCAGAATCCTTTCTACCACAACAATTCAGAGCATTTTGTTGCTGAAAGGAGCAGTTATAATGGTTACCTTTACTTCACAGTTCTTAAGAGTGAGGCCCGCATTCTTACCTAATTATCTGTAAATCATTGTCAGCACTTCACAGCCACAGCCATTTCAAATTTAGGTATTCAACACTTAGGGATGACTATTCCTTCAAAGTAGGATAAAGAGAGTGTCCTATGCCTAATCCTTTCATTTGTGTATACCATCCAGGGTGCACCTCCACCCATGGGGCTGGCACCAGGAATTTTCTCCTCAGGCAGTTTCTGCCACAATGTTCTGGGATTGGCAACAATTGTGGTACCTCCTTCACTGAGCTGGTTCTTCAGTGTGTCTCTGGACTTGATGGAATCTTATCTGTTTTCTCCAGTCTTCCCTATTACTCCCTGAGTTACTTAATAGCCTTTATCAACAAAAAATAGCTAAAGTGGATGCTATTATTTGAAAACAAGAACTTTGACCAATGTAGTCGTTAACAGCAGTTGTGGTAATGGACAACTGACCTTTCAGGAAATGGAGAATGTGCTGCTGCTCACTTGAAGTGGTCGAAAAGGCAGTGAGAATGCAGACCATGGCAACAGTAGAGAGTCACTTACATTATCACTTGCTCCTAAAATGGGTCGACTATTCACCACAGGACTTTGATGGCCCAAGTGATTGCACTGTACAAGAAGAAGACATGTAGAAGAAAAAAATAGAAAATCCCTCTGCAGGCTTTTAATTGTTATAAGAATAAAAAGACAGCATAGTGGTTAATTTTATGTGTCAGCATGGCTAGGCGATGGTACTCAGATATTTGGTCAATTTGTATATATATATATATATACAAAAACACACACACATTTCTATAGTTATATAAATGCTCAAAAATTGACCATGACCCAAAATAAGTTATAGCAATAGAACTACAAATGTTCTAAAAAGAGTACCTCATGCAATCAGAGCTGTCTAACTGCATACAGTATTAGTCTATGGATTGTTGAATTAGAGCTGATGATTTCACAGCCTCATTGCTCTTATATGAAAATGAAGTTGTCGTTTAGGGGAAAGTAGTACTCCTCCTTCCCCTAATAATTAGAATGGAACACATGGGGGAGGAGTCTGATGATTCATGTTACTCAAATTTCACCATCTCCCCATACCTGTTGTAGCAGCTCTTTGTGATCTGCCTGATGAGGTTATTCCTGCCTTTCTTGAATTCCAGGTAATGGCCTAGACAGAGGCAATTACATTTAAAGGAAATCTACTTCTCGTCATTCCCCTCCCCTGAGAATCCTCATTGCCTACAGGCTTATAATTAGAAATTTCCAGAGGCCTACTGCAAAATCAACACAGATAGAAGCTGACAGACAAATGTATACATGCATGCATGCTTTCAAAGAAGAAAGATTTTGCTAATTTATAACAGTGAAAACCTGGGGAGGTTATGTGGGGGTGAATGTGGAAGGCGCTTGTAGCAGATAGGTGTTCAAAATTGCCCGAATTCTACCATTCCACATCAAGTCAAATTCAAATATGAATTCAAGTAGTACCGTGACTGGCAGAGTAGCATTATGTGGCTTTCAAGCTAGGCTATAAAAGGCAATGATTCCCACGTGGCTCTCTTTGGGATCTTTACCCCTAGAATCTAGGGGCTACTGATCCATGACCTTGACTAAGGTCCCAGGTGGCAGCTAGCACCAGTCACCACACAGGTGGAAAAATAGGCCTTTACTCAGTAACCACTCCACCAGCTTTCAAATCTTTATAGCAGAAGCCTCAGAAATCATGGAACAAAGATAAACAGTCCCCACTAAATTCCTGACACTGAGATTCCATCAGATTCCAACATTTCTTAACAATAAGAAATGTTCCAGTCACTAGTTTGGGATAGCTTGTTACACAGCACTAGTAACTGAAAGTGAACTTGGGTCAGTAGTGGAGAAACATGAATTTAGATTGGCCTGATATCAAATGGTCTCACTTATAGGAGGAATGTAGAGAAAACAAATAAGGAATTGGGGTGGGGGAGTAACTATAATATAGTAAAAAATCAAAATCATCAGGCAACTATATATCAGTGACATTCTGTAGGGGAGGAGGAGGGAGAAAGACCAGGATAGGAGTGGGAAGAGCACAAGGGACTATGGTGATGGTGCACAGGAGTGGGAAGATCACAGGGGACTATAGTGATGGTGGAAATTTCATAGGGAAACCACTTATTGTACAAAAATGAAGGATGGTGTAATGAATATATTAAAATATTTTTAATAAAATTTTAAAAATAGATTGGGCTGAATTATTGATATGAGTATATTTACTGAATATTCTGGAGTCAAAGTGCTCAGTCAAACAGCTCAAAATTTTTGCTCAATTAAGTCACTGAAACTTGGATTCAGAGGTGGTCTTCCCTAAGATGTGTAAAATGTTGTCTGATTTTATGAAGATAAAAATATACAAAGACTTAGGATAAATAAGAATGTTGGTATAAAACAACCCCTGGTAATATGACTGTAGAATTGAGGCTACAGAAGAGGAGGTAGAGGAATAAAAGAATATAAGGAAGGTCTGTGGATGCCTTAGTGGGTGTGTCTTACATCTGAAGAGGTGCGGCCCTTTGCTTCCCAATCATATACTGTGCTATATACCAGTGTTACTTCAATTAAAAATTAATTAATTAATTGGGGGACATTTATAATTTTCAAATTGCACACACACATGTGGTCCTCCAAAGATCCCACAAGAAACTTCTTTCAACGTACCATTTAAAAAGGCAATGGCAGGCCCTCCCTGGTGGCACAGCGGGTTAAAGCACTGCACTAAGAAGCTTAAGCCACTTCCGCATGAGTTCGATCCCCGCCTTCCCTGGAGGAGATCCACATGGCATGGCAGATCTCTCCTGACCCGCCCGCTGCTCCCCTCAGCAGTGTACTTCGTCGATCTGCCTGTTCTGCTCCCCTCTCTGTCTCTGGTGAATCCTCTCACCCTCCATATATCTGGCCTGTACCCCAGCTCTATATGAATAAATAAATAAATCTTTTTTAAAAAAATGCAATGGTGAATGAAAAGTCAGCATCTTTGGAAAGTGTTGTTCTCTGGGCAAGCGTCACTGCTTTAAAAATGGAGTCTCTGAGGAACAGATATTGGTTGATAGAAATCTGGTAGATGTACTTAACTTCCAGAAATAAAGTGAACACGATTATACTGATAGGCAATCAGGCCAACAAAATGATCATATAATAAGGTGCTCTTCAACAGTGCTAACTGATCATGGGATTCCCAGCCCAAAGCTTGAGATCCTTTAAATGACATAAAATCCAAATAAACAACAAAATTAAAAAGTCTCTAATTCTAAAGAACTGAAGTATAATATGAGCAGCCATGATAGTCTAAATCCAACAACCAATCCCAGGTCTGGGTTGTCCCCAGCACTGAAGCCCGAAGAAGGAAGAGTCCATAAAACCCTTGAGAAAAGACACTAAGATGACCTCACAGCTAAGTGATATATAAATCTCTCTTCTGGCCTTCTCTAATGAAATCTGCAGCCATTTTGAGATGATATCTGTGAAATACTAGTGAGAGAAAAACAATTTGGGGGACTATTAGACACTGGCTTTGCGTTACAGTTAATCCATGGGAATGTAGGTTTCCTATGGCCCACAGACCAGAATGCAAGCCAGTGACTTTAAAGACTAACTTCAAGTGGAGCCTGTGTTTCCACAAAATGATTTTGGTAGTATTTTCCCAAATTGAATACAGTCACTCAGCAACTGGCAAAAATGCCCATACTTTGGCCCACAGTATAAAAGCTTAAATTGTGGTACACATTGCCAAATGTAAGTTGCTGGAGCTCCCTGTATTTCCAAAATATTAAATCATAAGTAGTACCACACAGCTGAGGTAATCCTAGAAACTCCAGCCATCACTAAAGTCATAAAAGACACACAGGCAGTGAGCAATTGCATACTCATCTCACTTACCTATCTGGCAGAAGAGAAATGGGTCTTGTGAATGACAAAGGATTATTTTACACTAATGGTGCCATTGTATCGTAAGAATTCTATCATGTGATAGAGAAATCAATCCAGCCCTTGGGTTTTAACTGGAATATAGTTCTTGATCAGAATCTGTGCCTTTTCCTTTAAATAGAGAACACTAAGTGCTTTTAATAGAAAACATTAGATGCATACTCACTGGCTTCACTGCCTAAGAGCAATATGAATTTGTTCTACACCTAATTTAGTCCACAGAGCATCACAGTGGTCTGTAAACAGATGACTTCATGCTAATGAAACCCAGCGTAAAGGAAGAATATATTCATAAAACACTTATGTCAAAAGGTAGATGATCTGGAAAATACAGACTCATTACTTCAGTGAAATTTCTGGGAGCCCAGTGGTCTCAGGCTTCTCAAAATGTCTCCTATAACATGAAAGAAAAGTATTACATTATGCAACTCCTGTCACTAAGGTAGGAGAGCCTTGCTTGCTCCAATTTTTTATCTTGAACAAAATATATATGACATTTGGTTGTGCTTCTCCAAATAACTAGCAGCTCCTCTGAAAGTCTTCCAACTTTAATTGCAGCAGAAAGCAATAGAACACTCTGTAGAACATGCAAAATAGATCTTCAAATTTCAATGTATAGGCATCTTTTTCAGTAAGCTGCAATGACAGCATCCTCCCTTTGAGAAGGCCTTGACTAGCAATTGAACGCTGGTAAAGACTGAATGTTTGAGAGGGCACACCATGTGGTCATGGAAATTAAGCTACCCAACATGAACTAAATCTTATATCATCTACTAATCTATAAAATCAGATATTTCTTTTTTTAATGTATTTTTAACATCATTCTTCATTTTTGGAAGAATACAATATATGCTTTTTCATCTCAGTTATAGTCCCTATGAAATTCCCACCACCAATTTACCCATGCACCATCACCATAGTCCTTTGTGCTCTTCCCACTCCTGTTTTGATCCCACCTCTTTCTCCCCTCTTGCAGAATGCGTCTGGTTTATAGCTGCCTGATGATTTTGATAAAATCAGATATTTCTTGGAGCTATTTCCAATTAGAGTTAGCTGCAAGTTGCCTGTTGATTTTGATAAAATTAGATGTTTCCTACATATATTTCTAGGATATCACTTATGTTTGAACAGACCCAAGCAGGTCCTGACAGCACAAGTTGGAAGAGCAGGAGACTCATGTTCTCAGTGCATCACCCAATTCCTTGTTTTCTTTGGTCACTCCTACAGACTCACAGAGAGATGCCCATGTCTAGATGACTGAGTTTAGTGCCGTTCCAGCTCCAATGGACCTGGCAAGATCAAGAAGCATTTATGGGAACACCTATGTTTTAGAAGTATTCTGGCCCATGCTCTGTAGCGATATGTCCATGTCCCTTTCAATGCTGTTCAATCACCCCACCTACAGATATGGACTGCTTCATCACAGCACCCCAATCATTGCAGAACAATAAATATTTTCAAGGGAAGAAATTCAGAGTACATCTCATAAGATTTCTACGTTGAAAGAGAGATAAGCTGGGCCCCCCTGGTGGCGCAGCGGGTTAAAGCACAGCACTAAGAAGCTGAAACCACTTCCGCATGAGTTCGATTCCCGCCTGCCCCAGAGGTGACCGCATGGCTGGCAGACCTCTCCTGACCCTCCCGCTGCTCCCCTCAGCAATGTACTTCATAGATCTGCCTGTTCTGCTCCCCACTCTGTCTTTGGTGAAGTCTTTCACCGCCCCTGAGTCTCTGGCCTGTACCCCAGTTCTGTATGCACAAATAAATAAATCTTTAAAAAAAAAAGAAAGAAAGAAAGATAAGCTAAAGGCTTAAAGTAATTCGTGGAAAATAGCTTATAATTTCATTATATGATCAGGAACTCCAAAGAAATAAGACTGGAGGAATGGTGATAAAGACTAGTGCAAAACCCACTTCAGAATTTTAGACTATATTAGACTTCAAAAACATTTGTGTCCTACATATATGAATGTTCAAAAAGACTATAAATTTCAGGATACTGTGTGAAACTATGGAGAAGTGTTCAGTAGATGGTAAGATAAGATGACCTATAATGTAGATTTGTTAGCTTCTTTCCACAGTCACCAGTAGTTATTGAAGAGTCTCATGAAAATATGACGGTGACATGAGGGCATGTTTCTGCCTAGTCTTAAAAACCTAGACTTCCCCTGCCTCAGATGTTTGGATATTACTTCTACTTTGCCCAATTTGAAAGCAGCAGTGAATAAACATCAACCCTGCCATATGGTACCATATCCTGAAAGGGATAACCAGCTACCTGGTGGAAGGTTAATTACATAGGTGAATGTTGGAATCTGTCCTCTGAAATTCACTGATACATTCTAGACATAGATTTGTCTATCTTATCTAACAAGCTTCTGCCAGAAATACCATCTGTGGACTTACCAAATACCTCACTTACTGTCACTATAATTCACATACCATTGGTTTTGACCAGGAATATTTTATTTTATGGTAAAATGATTATGACATTATATTGATGCACTTAGGATCCATTAAGATTTCCAACCAGAGGCCATTAGCTTTGTAAAACTGTGAAAGGACTTCTTAAAAATTTTGTTTGGGAGATAACTTACAAATCTGGAATGATAGCTTGTAGAGCACAGTGGATTCTATAACATAAGAACCAATGCATAGTGTTGCTTTAGTCACGACATAACAGAAAAACTTAGGACCTAGACGTAAAGATAAGAATGGCACTTCCCACTGTCCTCATAATAGCCCACTAAAGTGACCCACTAAATGGTCACATCCTTGCCACTCTCAACTGCACTGGGCTTAAGCATCTCAAGGGAAGAGTTCTTCCACAGAGACGCATAACTGTGTGCAAGCCTCCTGACAAAGCAGACAAAGAGAATACCATATTAGTTGTGAGACTAAACAATTAAAAAGGGATAACTACTGCTATGCAATGTAAACATGGAAGAATATTTCTTTAACATAAACATTTCTGTAGGGTGTTTCTTAGAATTTCTATATCCATTAATAAATGTTGATGGACAACAAGAGAACCCTAATATATAAACCAGGACACATATTCCTGGGAATGGATTGGATGTTTGAGCTACCCCAAAGTAGGTGAAGAACTCAGATAACTGGGTCAAAACGAATCTGAAAGTGAAAGTTATATGGATGAAAAATGTTATAAACATCAACTGAAGACCATTTGAAGAGAATGTAACTGATTTTGATTTTTTGTTTTACCCTTGCTTTATTTGAAATGTTTTATTGTATTCACTTGATAATTTGGTACACCCATTAAAAATATCAAGGCCAGCCCTCCCTGGTGGCACAGCGGGTTAAAGCACAGCACTAAGAAGATTAAGCCACTTCCACATGAGTTCGATTCCCACCTGCCCCAGAGGAGATCCACATGGCGTGGCAGACCTCTCCTGACACGCCCGCTGCTCCCCTCAGCAGTGTACTTCATTGATCTGCCTGTTCTGCTCCCCACTCTGTCCCTGGTGAATCCTCTCACCCTCCGCATCTCTGGCCTGTACCCCAGCTCTGTATGAATAAATAAATAAATCTTTTTTTTTTTAAAGATTTATTTATTTGTGCATTCAGAACTGGGGTACAGGTCAGAGGCTCAGGGGCGGTGAGAGGCTTCACCAGAGACAGAGTGGGGAACAGAACAGGTAGATCGACAAAGTACACTGCTGAGGGGAGCAGCGGGCGGGTCAGGAGAGGTCTGCCACACCATGTGGTCCCCTGCGGGGCAGGCAGGAATAGAACTCATGCAGAAGCAGCTTTAGATTCTCAGTGCAGTGCTTTAACCCGCTGCGCCACCAGGGAGGGCCAATAAATAAATCTTTAAAAAATATATATATATCAAGGCCGGGATCCTCCCTGGTAGGACAAGGGGTTAAAGCACAGCACTATGAAGCTATGCAGCATGAGTTCCATCCCTAGCCATGGAGCTGACCCACATGGTACAGCAGACCTCTCCTGTCTTGCCGCTGCTCCCCTCAGCAGTGCCTTTCAGTAGACCTACCTGTTCTTCTCCCCACTCTGTCTCTGGTGAATCCTCTCACCCCCTGCACCTCTGGCCTATACCCCAGTTCTTATATGTATAAGTAAATAAATTGTTAAGAAATATATCAAGAGTTGAAGAAACATAACCATCTATATGTTCATAAATATTTACACGTGTGTGGGGGGGGGAATATATATAAGAATATATACTAGAGCTATATATCTAATAAATATTCTATATGACATATACATTAGAATATATAGGTATACTAAGCCTAGAGAAGATTGTACTAAATAGTCTTGGAGTCTCTCCTCATCAAGGAAGAATATGTATTTTTGCTAAGAGAGATGGTCATCATTTTAGGGAGGAACATAGTTTTATTGCTGCTTTGCTTTAAAAACAGTTTTATTTTGTTTTAAAAAGTGGATGTAAGTTCAAATAAAAAGTGGACTCCACTATGCATATGTCTTTTGTGACTGCTCAAAATATTCCCTTTCTTACATTAGCATCTTTCCTACTTTCAAACTTTTATTTTCCCCACGTGAAATCCACCAAACTACATCTCTTTTATGAAGAGTCTCAAACTACAGACTATTTTACTAATAATTCAAGTAGTTACTTGGTTTCTGGCATGTGCCAAAATAGGGTCAGCACAGGAAATTCATCTTTTGATAGTGTGAGCCTCCGAGGATGGAGGTAGTAATCGAGCGGAGCGTCCCTCCTCATTCCATGAAATGTGCTTTGGAATCAGAGGACTGCAGCAGCCTCCACCTCAGGACAGAACAACTCCCTATTACTCCAGTTTTGTGGGCACAGATATTGTTCTTAGAAGTTTATCAGTTTCTCCAGCACTCCCACTCATTCCATGTAGGAGACCATAAACCTTATCATTTGAACTAAGACATAGTTGGGAGTGAAAGGGAATGCTACTCATTTCAGGGGTAAAGTAACACTGCACTGAAGATGGAGCACACAGTGACTCTAATACTGTGATTTGCTAAATGTACTTTTAAATGAGTCAAGTTGACTTATTTGTTCCTTTACTAAGAACGCTATCCAAAATACCATTGGATTTTTAAGATTATAAATCTAGTTAAAAATATAAGTGGGGCCCTCCCTAGTGGCACAGTGGGTTAAAGCACAGCACTAAGAAGCTAAAGCCACTTCAGCATGAGTTCAAACCCGCACCCCTACTCCCCCGCACCCACAGGTGATCCACATGGCGTGGCAGACCTCTCCTGACCCACCTGCTGCTCCCCTCAGCAGAGTACTTCATCAGTAGGCCTGTTCTGCACCCCACTCTGTCTCTGGTGATCTTCTCACTGCCCCTGCACCTCTGGCCGGTACCCCAGTTCTGAATGTATAAATAACTAAATCTTTAAATATATATAGATATAGATATATAGATATAAGTGGGTCCTATACATTGTGCGTACATCACAGCAAAGAATATTCTATTCTACATTTTAATAAAGCAAATATAGAATTTGTGGGATCTGTTATATCAATATTAGTTGATTTAATGTAGCCATATGCTTGTTGCCTTGAAAATCATAACTTACATTGATGTCACATGTTGTTAATAAAGCCTACAGAATGGAAACAAGTATCTTATGATATTTTTATCAGTCATGAATCACTTACATATAGGTGTATTGAGGTTAAATTAAATGTTAAATGCAATATTATCAGGACAGAGTATATAATTAAATAAGTCCTTAAATTAGCATCCATGTTAAAATTGTCACCATGTACTTTCTATTTAAGTTATTTTAAGTTATGTAGATAGCTATATGTATATTGTTCTATTCTGTACTGTACTAACTGTACAGTATTAACTGTCAGAAATCCAAGGAGAAACAAATATAAGTTCATTCATCATTGCAGTATCTCATTCCAGCAGTATTACTGAACACTTACTGGCACTTTACTTATTTAACAATTCATATAGACACTGGACTAATAGCTGAGAATACAAAAATGAGTAAAATGAACATAATCCTAGGGACATGACTGTGAGTCTATCAGTCTTAAAAAGGAAATATAGTTATCAAAATATAGTACAAATATAGGTGGCTATAATTAGTGCTGTGAAGAAAATGTGTATGTTCCCTTTAATGTACTCTGGGACCAAGGTTATGGGGGAGCTCTGGGAGGCTGGTTGGGCAAGTGGTGTTGGAATGGAGACCTGAAAGTGATAAAACAATAACTAAGTGTGGGAGGAAGGGCTGCTGCCCTGGGCATACAGAAATGTCCATGAAAAGCTGTGAAGCAGAACTTGAGCATAAATTTCAGTTCAGAGCCCAGAAAGGAAATCTGTGCTGCTGGAGCTGAGAGCAAGGGAGTGTGCGGCCTGGTTCACTCTAGACTCTGGGGAGGTGGGTCCCCCACCCCAACCCCCAAACCCTCTCTTAGCTCACTACCCCTAACCCCCAGGCTAGGCACTGTGGGTAGGCAGGAAGGAGCCTTCCTGAGCCCTCACCACATCCTGGGGAATTGGGTAGGTTGGTAACCATCTTAAACAAAATACTAGGAACAGAAATTGGGTTCTAGGAGGATGGCCAGTTCAGGAAATCTATCTGAAATAGTAAAAGAGATGGAGAGTAGAAGAATAACACCCAAAGCAAAGTACTCATGGGAAAGCCAAAAATTGAGTCCAGACATGGAGCACGTGAACAATAGTAATCAAAGACAAAGATGAAGTTCAGATGAAGATGACAGATTGAACATATGTATCTGCTCATCCTCTCTCTCCTCCTGAGCCCACAGAATTTTTTTTAAGTTTCACTTACAAAAGATAATTGTGCTGAAACAACAAAAATTTTAAAGGTACCATCATCTGAACAGAAACTTAAGGAAGAAACAAAGTGGATGAGAAATGGAAGGGAAACCATTCAATAAAAACAAAGAAGTGGGCCCTCCCTGGTGGTGCAGTGGGTTAAAGCATAACACTAAGAAGCTAAATCCACTTCAACATGAATTTGATCCCCAGCACCAGAGGTGACCCATGTGGCGTGGCAGACCTCTCCTGACCAGACAGTTGCTCCCCTCAGCAGTGTACTTCATTGATCTACCTGTTCTGCTCCCCACTCTGTCTCTGGTGAATCCTCTTGCTGCCCCTGCACCCCTGGCCTGTACCCCAGTTCTGTATGCACAAATAAATAAATCTTAAAAAAAACAACAGAAAAAAAAAAAAAGAAGAAGAAGCACTCCACCCAGCCTAAAGTACAAACAGGAGAAAAGTCCTTGCGTAAATTTGTACTTTATAAGCAAAAATTATTTATGATCAAAATTATCATCCAAAGGACCTTTGTCTTCACCGTACTCTTGCATATTTGAAATGTGGTGGTTATGCCTGTGTTACAAGGGAATAGTTTCAGAAGCCCAAGGCCTGCTAGGGGCTGGTACACCTGGATAAACAGCCCTGGGCAATTCATCTCCAGTCTGTTCATTCTTACAGTAAGCACTCAGGAATGCGCTGGTGGTCACGAGTTAGTTTGCATCTGGTGAACATTAGAAACTTAAGTCAAGTCTCCAGCACCGTTGAGAGAAGGAGTAAAACCTCTGAGAGAATAGCTAACGGGTTCTCAAAATCCTGAAAAGTTCTCTCTGCCAGCAAGTGATGCTACTAGCAGCAAGACACTCACACAGGAGTCAGGCAAGGATCTCCTCCAACGGGAAGACGGCAGATATGCCCTTTGCCTGAAGAACTGTTTGAATATAGCAAATTCTATCTTTCCTACTTACATTTAATGAAGTTGTGCTATGTATGAAAGCTCTTTGCCTTCCAGTCAACACAATTATATTTATGAAAACTACTCATTCTTTAATGTTCCTTTAATGAATATATGAAAATTATTCTTGAGGAGCTGCTGGGAAAGTGTCACAACACAAATACCTCTTAAGCATCCAGCACAAGTGATTTTCCCTCAACTTTGGAACAGGAGATTTCTTCAGTTAAGCATGTGAAAAATTCTTGGCTTGTATTGAGAAGTCATGCTGTAGGGATAACACTAAATCTTTAATCATTATCGCCATACTAAATGTGATGAATGCTTTTACTACAAGAGGCCCATGGGTGCCAACTATGATGGAAAGAACAGCAGACTTAAATCTCCACCTGGATTTGCTTACCCTGGGACAGAACGAATTGAATAGACTGACAGACAAAAATCACCTACGAGATTTAAATTTGGGGACTTTTTGTTTCTCCTTTGATGGAATCAAATTCTGGAAAATTAAACATGAATATAATGCTCTACTCTAAAGACAGGAGCATCTCCAGTTATACTCTAAGCTTAGAGGCAACGCAAATGAAAAGTACAGTAGCTTTGATGCCATTGCCAGAGTAATTCACTAAATTGCAGCCTTTAGATAAACTACATGATTCAGAGCTTTTCCTCTTTCCCTAAAAGTAGTAAAAGGGAGCTATCGCCATTTGCCCCCTGAAAAATGAACCATCTTTCTGGTGCATGTGTGTGATATGAGCTAGAGCTTGGAAAAAGAGAAGCAATGAAGTAGCTCTCATGCTCCATTATGACAGGAGAGAAAGAGAAAGGGGGGAGGGGAATAAATGAATCAGGTGCTTGCTTCCAGAACGACCTCCCCTGTGGCTAAACACCACTATTTTATTGTATCTCACTATCTTGTGGGTCAAGGAAATAGGTCTCAGCTGGGTGATTTCACCGTTTCTGTACTTCAGCTGAGGTTACCTGAGACTACACCTGATGTAAACTGGCTTAGAGTTTCCAGGGCAGATATTTACTTTCCTGATGCCTTAGAGAGAATGGCTGGAATATTAAACTTAGCTGAAACTGTCAACCAGAGCAGTCACAATTTGCCACCCAGTATAGCTTTCTCAGGGTAGTCAAACTTCTTGCATGGGAACTGGCTTCCCAAACTAAGATTCCAAGTGAAAGTTATTTGGAACCTTAAGATCCAGGTCAATGGGAGGACTTGCAAAGACTTTATGTCCGTGCTGAATCTATCTCAGAGAGTTTTCCCTTAAGGCCATGATAGAATAACTGATACCCTTCTGCAGAAATAACTAGAAGGCTAGGAAAATGTATGAAACTATCTTCAGGCATTGAACAAAAGGATGGAGGTTATGTTTGGAATGGGGCAGAGAAAGACAGACTGTAATGGATGCCCAACAACCCCAGGAGGAGTTCTAGAACCTCTGCCTAGATTAGTCATGACCTGCGGGTCCCAGCTGAAGGGTATAACCTCCATGAGGCAGCTCACTGCCTTGAAGCAGTCCCAGAAGGGCTAAAAGCTATGGATACCTGGCTGACAGCTCTCCTGGAGCTGGGACAACTCCACTGCAAGTGGATCTGAGCAGTATATTTCCACGTGTAAAATATTAGATGTGATTTTCTATGTATTATTCTGTGTGGTGTTTATAGAATTTCTTGGATATGAGTTTCTCAAATTCGGCAGGGGGTGGGAGTGGAGTTTGGCTAATAGTCCACTTTGTTTACTTTTAATAGCTTTATTGGACTATAAATAGAATTCAATAATGTATATATATTTAAGAGTACACTTCTCTAATTTTTCCCAGTAGGCAATAAGCTCTGCAAATGTAGTTTCACTAACCTGTCACTTGGAGAACGCTGTCTGTCCCCAAAATTTATTTCCTGCTTTTCCAGTGTGGGAGTAGAGTCTGTGCCACTCTTTCCAGCCTCCTGTGCAACATGACTGTGTTCTGGCTAAGGTGTGGATGCAGAAACGTGTGCTGCTGCAGGTTGTGCTCTTAAAGGAAAAGGATCTGATCGTCACTTCCCCATTTCACCTTCCTGGTAGCTAGTGAGCCATTGTAACCTTAGCAAGGTTTTGGGTGGGGGGGAGGGGAACGGATCAATGAGGCAGGAATTTGTATCCTTGACTTTAAGGGGTCACCTCATACCAGTTCTGGAGTGATACTCTTGACTATAACATGAATTTAAAAAAAAAAGAAAAATGCTCCAGATAAGATTTTCAGACCCCATCTAGCCTCATGAAAAGTACTACCTCACTCTCAAAAGAAAAAAAACTCCAGAATTACTTCTCATTTCATTTATGATTTCTCATATGCTTTTTCCTTTCACCATGGGTACTATAAATATTTATTATATTCAATGATCTATTTATAGAACTTTTCAATTTTTTATTACCCAGTTATCTAGATGCCCTCTATCAGACCTGCTGCTTCCACATTATCAATCTGAAATTATAATGGGGAGAGAGGCTGTAACTGTGAAATACCTTCTTATGAGTTATATTTAGAGACTTACACATGTCCTCGCTTCAAGGAGAGATGGGCTAGCCCTCGGGAAAACAACAAATTTCAGGCCCTTATGGAAAGCTCCAATTGTGTCTTGAGTTTCCAGGGGACCTGGGGGAGGAAACCCCGGCACACAGTGGCAGCAGCTTGAGGGTGTTGTAGATGTTTGAAGTAACTTCACTGATCCACCTACTTCCACTGGGGGCCCTTGAATCTGTCTGCTGAAGCAATCTGCTCTCTGATGAAACTCTGATCATGTCACTTTCCTACTCAAAATCCTTTACTGGATTTCCATTGCTACTGGGATGAATATAAAAAGTCCTTACCGTGTCTGCTAGCCCTTTTACCAGCCCCTGCTATTTCTCTTTCTGGTGCCCAATTCTCCATTGTTCTCTGAGTGACAGTCACACTTGCCTTTCTTTAATTCTCTCCAAAGTATATCTCCTTCCTTCCAGCCTGAAAAGCCTTTTTACAGGTTGTACATTTTGCTGCACATATCCTTTCCCCTCATACTCCCCTCAATATATTTAACACTTACCCAAGTGTCACATTTTTAGGAAAGCAAACCTTGCTTGGAACTTCAGAATTATTCATTTTCCCTATGCTATACATTTATATTCATAATTTTTCATAGATCCTGTCTAGTTGCAATTAATTACCTCTATATTTGTAAACATATTTGAGTCAAGAATAGCTCTCTTGTTGGCCACAAGGCTCCTGAGAGCCAAGGTCAAGTTTATTTCACACACCCTCTATCACATGCTTTAGGGGAGGGCTTTAATAAATATTGTTGGACAGAAATCATGAGGTATGTGTTTTTTAAGATTTATTTATTTATGCATACAGAACTGGGGTATAGGCCAGAAGTACAGGGTTAGTGAGAGACTTCACCAGAGACAGAGTGGGAGCAGAACAGGCAGATTGATGAAGTACACTGCTGAGGGGAGCAGCGGGCGGGTCAGGAGAGGTCTGCTGGGCCATGTGGTCACCTCCGGGGCAGGCGGGGATCAACTCATGCTGAAGTGGCTTTAGCTTCTTAGTGCTGTGCTTTAACCAGCTGTGCCACTGGGGAAGGCCCATGAGGTATGATTTTTAAGGTAAAGATAAAAAGGCGCTTTTCACCTTCCTGCCTATCTTTGCCTGGAATCCTGGGATCCTCTTCATTGTTTAATCTGATGAGCCAATAACGATTGTCTTCTGGAATTTGATTGCTGAACCTGAAATACATGCTTATCAGGTTCTATTCCATCTGTAACTTTCAGCTAGTAACGGTGTGAGAGAGCAATGCCCCTAATGTAAATTTTAGACAAACCCCTACTTGTGCACATAATTTTCTAGGCTGCAACCTCCCTGTGGAAAGGGGAAGGGAGGGAATTCCTGTTGGGGGGCAGGGGGACACTGTGCTGTAGTTATGAGCTCAGACTTTCAAACCCCACTCTCTGGCCTTAAATCTCCGTCCCCCACTTAGGAGCTGTCAGTCATGGCCAGGTTTCTGTCCTCTCTGTGTCCAGTTTTCTCAACTATAAGTGAGAGGTAAGGATTATGCCCCTTGTAAGCTTGTGAGGATTATATGAAGTGGTTTTTGTTTGTTTGTTTTTTTGTGTTTGCATTTCAACTTCATTTGGCCAAATGTGTTCAGCTATAGTGTTGTGGTTGAAGTGGTTGAAGAACTGACAGTCCTTGATTGACTCAAGCATCCTGGGCCATCTTTCCATCTGGAAAGGAGTGTCCTGGTTCTGCCTGGTGTAAGGTCAGGAGCCACACTTGTAATCAGAGAGCCTCAGAGACTTGACACCAGGAAGGAAGGAAGCCAAGCAGGCTGATCCTTCTCCAGTTGTAGAGGGGCCCACCCTTAGACACATTGGAAGCTGGCATGAGAGAAGCACACTTACTCATGGCAAGACTGGTCTGAGGTGAGAGTGACCACATCTACCTGTCTCTCTAAACACTAGGACAGGGGTCCACAGGGAAACCCAGCCAAGGTGAAACAGACACTCTGACATCCACCTGAGAGAAGACAAGCATTTGTAGGTTAAATGTGTTACATGGAAAATCATGGTCCCAGACAGGTATCTAGCCACAGCAGTCAAGTCTTTGTACTTATACATATCAGAGACTACCCTCTTCTCACCATCTTTACCACGTTGTTTTGGGTTAAGAAGCATGCCACTTAGAAATGTCTTGTTATATATAGGTGTCTTCCAGGAGCTGTAAACAGAGAGCTATTTTATCACGGCAAGTCTTCTCAGCAAGTTCCATGTACAAGACCTAGGAGGCTTCATTTTAATACATGAGATGGAGAATAGTTAATTTAATCTAGTGAATATTTACTGAGAATGACAGAGACCAGCTGGCTGGCTGTTCCCATTATCCATGCTCTTCTCCTCCTCATGCTTTGCATCCAGAAAGGGTTACGACCAGAGTGGTGAGTGGTACTTTTAGACCATGGCAATTAAAGATAGCATTGCATTTTATTACCTTTATCTGAGGTGCTACTAAAGAACCCTGCTATGCTTCCTGGAGCAGTTTCCACCTCCCTCCCTCAATTCCAATCCAAGGTGTCCCTTCGGTATGTGAGTTCAAGTTGGAGCCCAGGTGAAAAGTTAGTGGGGCTTTGTTACTGAGAAGTTTGCTGAATAATTTTATGTGTAAAACTAGCTTTTGATACTGAAGCTGTCATATTAGTGTTTTGTGAGTAAAATAGAAACTTTTATTGTATGAAGTCAGGAGGACATGGGCGTTATTTGTTATAACAGTCAGCCTCCCCCAAATAACAGCAAAGGACTGGACCAGCCCTCTGACCAACTTATGTATCTCATTTCAGACTGAGGTTACCATGTCCATTGTAACCATAGCTTCTGTGCAAGTCTCAAATCCTCGTCCAAGATTACTGTGATGTCTGTGAAGTTGTATTCTTATGCTCCCTCTTACTCTGATTTCTTGGCTTTGCAAAATTAGAAGAGTTTTTTTCATATTTTTCCTATTCCCAGCAGCACCAACTAACCATGAAATGCAACATCAATTTCCACCCCCTACCCTCTGCATTCTATCTCACATGCTTTTGTTATTTAATTGACTTTGCTGCACATGCTAGTGCAGTGAGAGAGCGAAAGCATTTACCTTGAACCATCTATGACACTTCAAAGAGAACTGCAGTTTTTCCTAAATCTTTCAACTTTACTCCCAATAAATCTAGAAGAGATAACGTTAAGCCTCACTTTCTTCTTCTTAACCCTCTTCTTAAGAGTGCCTTAATTTTAGAAAACCAAATTTTCCTCTATACAGTGTTTAAGTCAGCAGTTTTAATTTAATGAAATCACTTTGAAATCCAAACTCACTTCCAGACCCATCTTTGTGAGGCCAAACCATTAAGGTCATTTTGGGTGCAAGGAGGTTCTCTTTGTTTCAAGATCCTTTTCACAAAGACACACCAAAAAAAAAAAAAGGTGGTGGTGCAGGGATTAAGTCTCAACCCTATCAATTATCTCCAGTGTTGGAGTCTCTTACCTGCTGCTCCCCTCAACAATGTATTTCAGCAGATCTGCTTGTTCTGCTCCCCACTCTGTCTCTGGTGAATAAATATTTAAAAATAGTCATTTACTTTTAAAAAATTCTTTAAATGTTTAAAAAAAATGCCATAAAAAATATAGATTGGGGGCCCTCCCTGGTGGCGCAGCGGGTTAAAGCACTGAACTGAGAAGCTAAAGCCACTTCCACATGAGTTCGATTCCCGCCTGCCCCGGAGGTCGGAGGTGACCACATGGCGTGGCAGACCTCTCCTGGCCCGCCCGCTGCTGCCCTCAGCAGTGTACTTCATAGATCTGCCTGTTCTGCTCCCCACTCTGTCTCTGGTGAAGCCTCTCACCATCCCTGAGCCTCTGGCATGTACCCCAGTTCTGTATGTACAAATAAAATAAATCTTTAAAAAAAAACAAATACAGATTGGGGCCCTCTCTGGTGATGCAACAGGTTAAAGCACAACACTAAAAAGCTAAAAGCCACTTCAGAATGAGTTCGATCCCCGCCAACCCCAGAGGTGACCACATGGCACTGCAGACTTTTCCTGACCTGCCCACTGCTCCCCTCAGCAGTGTACTTCGTCAGTTGACCTGTTCTGCTCCCCTCTTTGTCTCTGGTGAATCCTCTCACTGCCCCTGCACCTCTTGTCTGTACCCTGGTTCTGTATGCATAAATAAATAAATCTGTAAAAAATAAATACAGATCGACCCCATCCAAAAATGGGCAGAAGAGCTAAAAAGACACTTCTCCAAAGAGGAAATGCAGATGGCCAACAAGCATATGAAAAAATGTTCAACATCACTTGTAATAAAGGAGATGCAAATTAAAACCACAATGAGATACCACCTCACCCCAGTGAGAATGGCACATCTTCAAACAACTAGCAACAACAAATGTTGGTGAGGATGTGGAGAAAAAGGAACTCTCCTGCACTGCTTGTGGGAATGCAAACTAGTACAACCACTATGGAAAACTGGAGGCTCCTCAAACTGCTAAACATGCTGCTTCTCTTCAACCAAGCAATCCCGCTCCTAGGTATCTACCCAAAAGACACAAAAAAAATACTGATTCAAAAAGATACCTGCATCCCCATGTTTATTGATGCTTTATTCACAATTGGAAAGACATGGAAACAGGCCAAATCCCAAAAATGGATGACTGGATTAAAAAGATGTGGTACATATACACAATGGAATATTACTCAGCAACCAAAAAAAGAAAAAAAGAAACACATGTCTTTTGCAGCAACATGGATGGAGCTGGACAAGATCATGCTTAGTGAAATAAGCCAGAAAGAAAAAGAAAAATACCAGATGGTTTTGCTCATCACAGGAATATAATGGAACAGGGGAGAAAATAATGATTATGATGAACAGCTATATACCAGAGACATTTTGTGGGGGTGGAGTAGGGAATGGGATCAAAAACAGTGGGTGGAGGGAAATGCACTGGACTATGGTGATGGCACATGGGTGATTTGGTGATGGGAAGCCCAAGGGGATTGCAACTGAGATGGAAAAATGCACAAAAATATGTAAAATTAAACTATTATAAAATTAAAAAAAAATACAGATTGAGCCCATAGGAGGTAGATAGTCCCAGGGGGAAAATAAGACAAATACACAAATTATTGCAAACCAGAGTAGATTATTGCACCTCACAAACCAGCTACTGTTTTCATACCCTGTGAGATTCTGGGGAAGCAGAGAGCTGGAGTTTTCCCTCTCCACTCCAGCTAGTTCTGGGAAAATTAAAAATCATGTTCCCTTACAAAAAGGGAAGGACCTTTGAGCTATCATGTTTTGATTTCATGACAATCTTTTCCCTCCCCAGTAAGACAGACATTTTTAACTCTCTTCTTCAACTCCAGAAATAGTAAATTGAGGCTATACAGTCAATTCCAATTCAAGGTTTCTTTTTGGAGCCCTGGAGTTATTTTAATGATATTTTCTTTGTTGTAGGGTATTATGAAGGTTTTATACTTAATACTAGTTTTGTTATTGGAGCTACAGATAAATGACTCCCAGTAACAGAAACCTACTTTGGTTTGGCAATATTACATTTTAAGTAAAGTAAAATGCAGAAACAACTCACCACTATAAATGGTGGATATGATTTAATAAAAGTACTGATTCTGGGCCAAGTGGATTATTACATCAGATGATATAAATTAGAATACAAAAGCAAATATTATGTGATTAAAATAATCCATTATGGCATTGATATTGATAGAAAGTGTTAATTCATTTTAATTGTTAAGTGCTAAAAATGCCAATGCTATCATAGCAGTATGATCTCTGAATAAAAGGTTCATATTTTTATTATTATCTAATGTTTGCTCACATCTTAATTGATAAATTATAATAGCAATGCTTTTTTTATTTTGAAATGATATATTTTAGGTCTCAAAGTCCTATGTTCTGTTTTGTCTTTTTAGTATTCATAAAGATAATCTTTATTTTACAGTAGCCATAAAGAAAAGTTAAATTCAGTTGCTATTTACTTGTAAAATATGTAAGTTTCCTCTCTGAATCACTGACTTTATTCCTTTTATGAGGAAGGTATAAATATTAATAAGAAACTGAGGTGAGTTAGGAATATTTTACCTGCATTTATCTAAGAATGAAAACTGAAAACACTAATCTGATTTCTCAGTCTTCTCTATTAGCTTCATTGAATTGATACTCAGCAACAGCTGAAAACATGTTCTTTAAACCCTGTTTCTCTAACTATGAATCAGTATATTATATTTTCACTCCCCCAGAAACAGCTGCATTTCAAAAAGCAACTTATGTTAGCATGTTCCTTGTAGAGTTAGACAGGCCTTGTAGAATTAGACATGCCAGTTGGACATGAGACTTGATTGTGTATTTTCCTAGCATCTTTAAAACTATCTGAAATAAAACCAGAGATTTTAGAACCACAAGTGACTCTGGAGTCTTCCATTGTAATCCCATTAGCCCACTTGTCGCTTGTCACATGGCATCTATTTGAACATCAAGAAAATTTTTAATTGGCCTTTGAAACGAGAATAAAAACAATTTTAAACCAAATGAAAAGAACCATTGGTAAACTAATAAGAAACAGAAATGAGCTTCTTTTATTGTCAGTTTCAATTCACTTTCTTTGAAGATTGAAGAATTTTGCTTTTTTAACTACCTTTAACCACCTTTCTTCTCCCAACACTATTAGACACAAACTTTTGGGCTATAAGGAGAATTCCCGGGAACCCAGTGTGTGTGTGGGGGGGGGGGGGCGGAATACAAAGGCTGAAAGAACCTAGTAGGAGAGGACCTTGCAGATTAGCTGATCCAGTGGGTCCCAGCCCACAGTGCATCAGAAGCTCTCAGGGAGTCTGACACAGATTCCAAGACTTGTCCTCAAGATCTAGACTTAACAGTTAAATATCAAACCCAAGAAATATTCATTTTCCTGGGTAGTTTAAATGATCAACTGATCTGTTGTCCCTCCAAGTTAGTCTAGTTCCCCCATTTTAAAAATGGGGATCTAAAAACGGCTTGAGCAAAATTATTCCGTAATTAGAATGGAGATTTACACCAATTACTCCATGGATGATAAATAATTATTTTAATTAGTAGTCAGAATTGAGATTGGGATCCATCATCCATGGATCCTTATTTCCTCCATGTGCTGTGCTTGGGGAAGAGAAGAATGAAGGGACTGTGCCCTGATCATGGAGAGCAGGGGGCCTAACCACACGTGATTCCTTGGATAGTTCTGGAACCTGTTCTGAAGAATTTGTGTCAGTGATTTCGCTCGGATAAGTCATAGTTTGGGGACCTCCCTAGTGGCACAAGGGTTTAAATCTCAGCACTATGAAGCTATCAGCAGCCGCTGCAAATGAGTTCCATTTCCAGCCAGGGAGCTGACCCACATGGCACTACAGACCTCTCTTGTCTTGCCCACTGCCACCCTCAGCAGTGTAGTTTTGCTTCCTTCTCTGTCTCAGATGAAATCCTCTCACCCCTGACCTGTAATCCCGGTCTTTTATGCAAGAAAAAAAGTCAGTTTAAGAAAATTGGAAACAAACTAACCAAGAATATGATGTTTCATACATAAATTATATACAGGTATGATAAAAGTGAAAAGATGTGGTCTTTAACACAGACGATGGACTTATACTTTGGCTATACCATTTGGGAAGTAAATTTCCAATATATAGACACCCAGGAAAAAAATATGAAGGACATACATCAATACATTGACTCTGATTTTCTCACTGAGTGCAGTAGTAGTAAGATACAAGAATCTTCCAAAAATTTGCTGATCATATTTCACATATTTTGACAATATTTACATATTGGTTGCAATAAACATATAAACGAAAGACACTCATGTACAAACCCAGAGATTAATGGCATTAAAGGCAATATTCAGCCTCAGAAAAAGTAATGATGATGAAATGATCAGTTTTTTCCTTGATACATTTTTCTGTGGGTTCTTTTTCTGTGACCTGTAAAACTAAAAAAAAAAAAAGTATATTTAAATTAATTGCATATTTCATAAAGGCCTGTGTTTAAGTAAAGTCTCTCTTCCATAATCCTTAGTGTATAAACATTAGTATTACAATAGATATTGGCTTCCCTTTCCCTAAGGGATTTGATTGGTGGTTTAGAAGGAGCTATCATAATACAAACATATAGCATATTTTTATAGGGTGAAAAAGTGAGCTCCTGTAATTGACCTAATATTAGATCTACAATCCACCAAAGACCTGGCCTTCTGTTGATACATTAATAATTTAGCTATAGTGGTGCACGAAGGAAGTGGTGTGCATTTACATAGAAAATATTGAAACCTCCTTTGAAGATAAGGTTATATAGTCTAGCAATAAAAATGTGCGCATGTGTAATATATTACTATCTTTTCCGTGTTGACTGCAGCTCTAGTAAGTCAAAGGTGACTATTTCTTCTTGGAGACAAGGCTGTGATAAGAACATTTGTTTATTTCATGATTCTAAACTTGCCACTAGTTCTGTGACTAGTTCTGTGATCTCGAGTAACAGAAAAATGTTCAGTTCAGGATTCAAAAAAATCTGGTACCCTCTATAAAAAGTGCCCCCACCCAAAATGTCTGTGTACCTGTACAATTTTAAGTATATGTAAAAAAAATGCAATAAAAAAATGCAATATATGTTCATAAGTTATATAAACATTTCTTATGTCTTTGTAAGCCAAGAATTTCAGAGTTCAAAAACTAGACTTATCACTCACTTACAGAGCCTCTAAAAATAGATTATTGGTTTTTTGTTAAGTCAGATGCCCTGGAACATTAAAAATTAAACATTAAAATAAAGGATAATAGCACAAGTTACTTCGCATAATCTCTGCTTCTTACCATCTTAGGACATTCCTGCTAAATTTATTGTTTTTTTTTAAGATTTATTTATTTATCATACAGAACTGAGATACAGGGCAAAGGGGGTGGGCTGGGGGAGAGGATTTACCAGAGACAGAGTGGCGAGCAGAACAGGCAGATCTACTAAGACATACTGCTGAAGGGAGCAGTGGGGAGACAGGAGAGGTCTGCGGTATCATGTGGTCGCCTCCCTGGCCGAGGATGGGACTTGGGCTGCAGTGGCTGTGATAGCTTCATAGTGCTGTGCTTGAAACTGTTGCACCATCAGGGAGGCTCACTGTTAAATTTCTACTGACAAGTACTCATGCTTACCCTATGTACCTGCATGTCATTCACATAATGGCCCCAATAGTGGTAATAACTAATATTACTTGAGCATTTATCATTTGTCAAGCCCTGTGCTAAATATTTTACAAGTATTAACTCATTTATCCTTCACTTCACTGATGAGAAAATGAGGCACTGAAAGGTTAAGTAACTTACCTAAGGCAACTCAGCCAGATAAAGGCAAAGCCAGGACTAAAACAGTGCATTTAACTCCGGAACCATACTCTTAATGATTCCCTGCACAGCCACCTCTTCTTGGGATTGCTGCCAAGCTCCATGAGGAGAGAGATCAGGAAGTTCTCTTGTATTCTCATCTTATTCACAGAGCATGGTACTTGAGTATGTATTCAATAAGTATTCTTAAATAATGAATAAATGATATTGGTGTTTCTCACCTCAGTGGCAAGGTATTTTGCAAAAGATTTGTTTCAAATGATAAAATACCAACGTTTGCAGTCTATCAACCTTAAAAATAAAATAGAAAAGAGTCAAGTGGGAAATAGGGTCATTCATTCATTTGCCCTTTGATGTCGTAATAAAATGCAAGCCCAATTATCTCAGTGGCTTAACACATAAGAGTTTATTTATCGGTTACAACATGTCCTTAGTACGTTGGGCAAGTCAGCAGGGCAGTTCTCCTCCAGTTCACAGGCTGCTCCCATGTGGCCCCACTATCTCAAGCAAAGGCTCAGAAAAGAACAGCAAGGTCAAGCAGGTTCTTACACCCTAGCCTGAAGTGACATGCAAATCAGAGTCTACTTCTACCCTGAAGCTATAGGGCAGACTTGGTGCGTAGCCCAGACTAACTGCATGGGAGCTGCAAAGTGCAATATTCTTTTTACCCAAGAGAGAAATGGACAGAGCTGAGCCCCAGCACAGTCTTCCAGAGAAAGAAAAGAATAGGTATGTAGTTAGTGCTAGAATTGTTCATCACATTAGAAATGCCAGTTGAAAGGTGCCACATTGACCAGTATTGCCTCACGAGTAGGAGAGAAATAAGTAGGGAGTTGTGATTAAAATGGCACAGGGGGCAGATATTATTATGTTCCTTTCTGTTCATGAGCTGGTAAATTTGTAGTTTGTCAAACACACATACAGAATGAAGAAAGTCATCTCACTATATCTAAGCAAAACACTTTGGATGGGTTAAGGAGCTAAATGTAAAAAGAAAAATCCATAAAAGCATTTTCAGACATACAAGAGGATATAATTATACCCCCAGGCTAAGGAAGTTTATCTTGAGCAAGACAATATGAGGAGACCTATAAGAGAGAAAGAGAGATTTTTAACTACATAAAAATTAAAACTGATCTTTGACAAAAGACACAGCAAATTGAGGAAAAGTTGACATATATGGAGACTATAATTGTGACCTGTTCAACACCAACAACAATCAACATGCAAAGTAGACAAAGAATTACAAATGTAAAAAAGAGGAGGTAAATAATGCAGCAAAGAGGAAATACCAAGTGCCAATAAGTGGATATAATAATGCTTCACACCAGTATTAAGCAAGATAAAACAACAATGAAATACTTTTAACTTCTCAATTTGGCCAAATGATCAACATGATGAATAAGAGTCTGAGGAACACAATACAGATTTATAATTTCCTGTAGAATTTGGTAGGAATATAGATGGTGATACTTTTCTTCGAGTTATTCAGTAGTATTTATTGAAATGCACATTCCCTTCAACCCAGCAATTCCACCTCTAGATTTTTATCCTACAGAAATTTGTATGTGCATAATGATGCATGAGCAGCATGTTCATAGAGGGAAAATGAAAACAATTTAAATGCTCAACAATGCTGGAGTAGGAAGTAAATTACAGCACTTCTATTCCTAGACTGTTACATGTAGCAGAAAAAAAAGCATGTAATGAATGTAATTAGAAAAATCAGGAAAAAAAAAAACTCCATGAGAGAAGGTATGATGCTGATATTTTTTAAGATCGTCTTACACGATCTTAGCAATTGCTATACCTGAATAAGGAGAATTCATTATAATATTTTTTGCCTCTCACCAGTGCTATGACACTGGAACAATAGAGAAGAAAATACATCACACTATTTATCTCTCTAATGAACAGTGTTTACCTAGTCATGATAATGTGAGTGTTCTTTATTTCTTTTCATCTTTTAGAGTCAACCTCCAAAAAAGACTTAATTAAAGTTATAAAGGACTCAAAATGTTACCATCAAAAACTGTTACCAACCATAACAATGTAACAATAAACTGGCATTATATGTTTGGCAGAAAGAGCCGGGTCAGAGGGCTAACAACCTCATCTTTCAGGGCCCTTGAGGAAACATTTTCAGGTAGACTTTTGTCTCATATGTTTTGTTTAAAATGCTTGTAATGTGAATATATTCTTTGGGTACTGAATAATAAATTCAAATTGTCAATTCCTAACTTTTAAAAAGAAAGTAAAGTGTGAGGATAATTTGTATAAGCTTTCAAATACCCAATTTAAATATCTAAGTATACTCATTGGTATATTTTTATTTGATTATCTGGAAAACCATTTACCACTAGAGTAGAATCATTTTTTAATCCAATACGTTTTAAAAATATTTCCTCTTTAATTTTTCCATTCGGAACAATGTATATTAAGTGACATGTTTGAAATTTCTATAATACTACACTAGTATAATGTCAATTAAGAAAAATAGAACAGAAACACCACCCTAAGATGATTTAAAAAGCATTTAATTATCCAATATAATATTTTCTTATATCATTATGCTAACTGAAATGCCAGCTATCTTGTTTCAAAGATAAAAGTGGAGTCATTATAAAAAGAACTGTTGACCTGATGATCAACTGTGGAAAAACTCCTTCGTGTCCTTCACTAAGTTTCTGTGATATGTATATTCCAATTTCAAATAAATGAAGGGGAAAGTTTTCTCATAGAAGTATATTAATGGGAGCTTATTCCTATTCTGACTTATTATTTGTTCCCTTTGTATCTTCCCTGGGGAGCAGGATGGTGCCTGGCATATCCTCACACAAAGCATCAAAGAGCATCTGCCTCCAGAGTCTGGAGGCCAGTAAAAACCCTGCTGACTTCACAGCCTTGAGCCCTGGGGGGTGAAATGACAAAGGCCGCCTAACTCCATCAACAAAGGGAAAAAACCAAGGACAGTTACCTTCCCTCTTCTGCCTTCCAGATCTCTCACCAATATGTTAGGCAGTGAGGCCCAATTGTATCTTGCAATGGAATGTAAGAAATGTTCCCAGGTTTCTGGTCCCTACAAAATAAGGGAATGATGAGTATAGAAGTATTTATAGACAATATCTGGACCAAATTTGTAATAATCAGTTCATACAAGTAGACTGGTTTGATTAGAATAGAAAAAGCATTGACTGTGTATGTATAGAGAACACTATTGGTTGGAGATATTTGGAGATGGGAAAAGGAGAGGTTGAGAAAGCTTGACCTAAACTGGATGGAAAGTGTTTAATGGGTATTTATTAGAGATCTGGTATGGTCCACAAACAGGAAAGTTAAATCTTTAAAGCAGCCCCTTAAGACAACACTGATGGGGCTAGACACTTTAGGACACATTGTAGAGATGTTACTGATGTGAAAGGATTTATATGGAGTGGAAGTGGAAAGGAGAGTTAAAATAGGGAAATCTTTTAAAGTTCACTTAAGAACTCACAAGTAAGGTTATAATAGTCTACAGATTAGGACAAACAAAACCAGCAATAATAGAGACAAAGGACACACAGAAAAGACACTATTTTGGATACAGAAAAGAAACTTATCACCAAGATTAGTCTATTGCCCATCAGCAGTAGCTACGCCACTGAGCTGGCCTCAGCTCCCTGCCTCCTGAAGAAGTACTGACTTCAAGGAGGCTGCCCATGCACCTCACCAACAGCCCATCAGCAAATCATCCTGATCTAAGAAAGGACCTAGATTTGTTACTGCTCGTTTTATCTCCTTTTCCAACTTCTGAATGTAGTTACACTAAATATGGAGATGAGGTAAGATGAGCAGAAGAATTTCCATTCCATTGCCTAAAATAACTCCAAACTCCCCTGTCTCAATCCAACATTCTTATAACTAACCACACTTTCTACTCTATTTCTAAAAAAGTTTTATTTTATTTATGTACACATAGAAGAACCAATGCCAGAGGTGCCAGGGGTGGGGAATGAGAGGATTCACCAGAGACAGAGCAGGGAGCAGAATAGACAGATTTATTGTAATACACTGCTGAGAGGAACAGTGGGTGAGACAAGAGAGGTCTGCTATGCCATGTGGGTCAGCTCCCTGGTTAGGGATCCAACTCATGCCACAGTGGTTGGCAGTAGCTTCATTGTGCTGAGACTTTCACCCCTGTACCACTAGGGAGGCCCCATACTTTTTACTCTAATCACAGTTAGCACAATGCTTCTGTCAAGCAGACTTACTATCTTGGTATTCGGTCATTTACATTTATTCACTCATATGCTCTTCAGTCAACAGCTATTTGTTGAATAATGATCCAGTGCAAGGTCCTCCTGATGACTGATGAGTTAAAACAATATCAAAAATCTCTCCATCACAGAGCATTCATCCTAGTTAGGAAAAGCAAACAAGAAATAAAATATAGAGTATGCTAGAAAGTAATCATAAGGAAGAAAAATAGTACAATGAATGAGCACCTTCATAGAATTCTCTGACTTTTTTTGCAGCCTTCCAAAGCAAATTTCTTGGTAGTAAGTGCCTTATCTAATGCCTTCAGCCTACAACAACCTCATCTTGTTCAATGACTCTTATTGTCTTTCTCATTCTCATGCATGCAACACTTCCCTCTTCTGAAAACCATTGCATAGAATGGATGTGGTTACATTTACACATATGACCTTGAGAATTCTTCTTTTAAGTGATGAGTAAAATCATATGGCTTCTGCAGCAAGACGATAACATTTTATGAATCTAGTTGATGTATCTGAAGTCAGGAAGTAGAATTTAGGACTAAAAAGACACAATGACCAATATTGAAAATATAGGGTAGGTGGGCCCTCCCTGGTGGCGCAGCTGGTTAAAGCACAGCACTAAGAAGCTAAAGCAACTTCAGCATGAGTTCGATCTCCGCCTGCCCCGGAGGTGACCATATGGCGCGGCAGACCTCTCCTGACCCGCCTGCTCTTCCCCTCAGCAGTGTACTTCGTGGATCTGCCTGTTCTGCTCTGGCTCTGTCTCTGGTGAATCCTCTCACTGCCCCTGAGCCTCTGGCCTGTACCCCAGCTCTGTATGCACAAATAAATAAATCTTTAAAAAAAAATACAAAGATCTAGATTTCAGGTGATGCTGGCAAATTTGGTGTGTCACCTCTTTTGCAACTTAATATTACTAGTCAATGACGGTGGTTGCCTGATCAAGAGTCACCCCAAATTCTCTCACCATCTTCACTGTAGAGTGACATGAGTACAAATATACTAAACCTACATTCTGATTTAAGGGAGAATCCTAGAAAGGAAATAGAACAGAAAGACTTGATATTTTAATTCTGTTTTATCGTAATAATAGTATATTTGGCCAAGATAAGAAAAAATTAATTTGACAGGATGTATGTTGTAATCAACCTGCTGTCAATAGATGCAAAATAGGCACAAGAAAGTTTTAGCTGTAAAGGGGGTTTCTGTTATCAGGGTATCTCATTGTGCTAAAAACAACGTATCTGATAAATTAGTGATTTGTTTCTCTGACAATTTTACTCTCAGAAAGTAAGGAAAGAAAACAATTAGATGAAGTACTGCTTTGTTTTTAATTCTAGTGAGGGCAAGAGGCAGCAGCTAGTTTCCCTTCCATTGTGTGATATCCAACAATGTCAGATATGCTTCAAGACACCTGGAGATTAAATTTTAGGAAGTTGAAGGAAAGCCTAGTCAGATATGGAGGCTTAAACTCTAAGGAAAAGATTATTTTAAAAGACTTTTAAAAATGAGATTTCCAACTCATCAAATCTGTGTCATCAGCAACACGGGACACTCTAGACCAGGAGCTCTAGTTCTTACTCTCAAGGAATTGATAGTGTGAAGGGAGGAAAATAAACAGCACTCATAGGCACAACTACCATTTATTGAACATCTATGTGAAAAACAATATGATTAATAATTTACATGTAATATTTAAAATATTTACAAATGCTCTCCTAGGTAGATATCCTCAGTTAACAAAGATTGAAATGTTTAGACTGGTTAAGCAAATAGCTTAAAACCTCACAGGTCGTGAGGAAATAAACTGCTTCACTACTCTTCTTGATGTATTGAATCCCCTTGATCCCAGGGGCCCAGTAAGGCAATGGGAGGCCACACTCTCTCCTCCTCTTTGCCAGGTATATTCAAGAACACCAAGTGTTCATTTGCATGGATTTGGCCCCAACTGTTCATTTGCATGGATTTGGCCCTTAAAACTAGCAGCTTTTAGCAGCTAACTACAAATGAATAAAATTATTTCCATCTTGGAAGTTTCGAGTATCTGCTAAACATCTGGTCAGGGAATTCATTTTTTCAATGAAAAATGAACCATTATCAATCCTCTCTGTTTAAAATCTTTTTTTCTGAGCTGTCAGGAATTTTGGTGAATCATCACTTAAAATACTACTGTTTAATGACAAAAATGTAAAAAAGATTTATCAGAGTACTCTAAGAGAAATTATATATTTTTAAAGAATAGATCAACTCTTTAATGTTGAAAATGACTTAGTAAAGTTGGTGTGTTTATTAGCCTAATATGTTAAGATGTAGACAAATTATAACTGAGAGTTTTACTTTGAGCATTTAGTAAATTATGTAATAGGTTAAAATAAATAGACTCACTAAATATGCTGAAGACTTGCCAATTATTTACCAATTGTGTGTGTGTGTGCATGTATAATTTGAGTGAAACAAGCTAAATTTTCACTTTCTTCTCAAGAGCAGTTAATTTTGACTGAATTATTGGAAAATTAAACTTATACTACACATGTATTTATCTATATAAATTCAACTTAAGTGTTTTTACTTAATGGTGCAGCAGATGTCTTGCCTGCTGCTCCCCTCAGCAGTGTATTTCAGTAGATCTGCATATTATGCTTCCCACTCTCTGGTGAATCCTCTCACTCCCTGTATCTCTGGCCTACACCCCAGTTCTTCTATGCATAAATAAATAAATAAAAATCTTGAAAAATAATTAAACTAATGTTGTCAGTAGTTGTAGGTAGTCTAGGAATTATGTCTTCAGAGATTCACTGAGTTAAGATACCAGAAATGGAAAGTAGTTTTGGCCAAAGGATTTCACTGAATTGAAAAGCAGCATAGTTACAGAATCCCTGTTTCCTATAAATTCCTAGAAGGAAAAAAAGACTCAAGGGTACTGCTTATGAAGATGGCATTATAACAGTACCAGTTTTCCTGAAAATTGAAGGGGAATTTAGTCACACTTTTCTTTTAGTGGGGAAAAGAAAGCATTTTGTTTAGAAGTCAGAAATGAGACTTGGTCCAGTTACATATTTTTATATGCAGAAAAATTAGAGAAAATCATCATAAGTTACATGTAATTAGTTATTCATTTCAGACAGAGAGATAAAAACATAGAATTTTTCAAAGTGCTTTCAGTGTATGTCAGACTATTGTGCCATTATATAGCACACAGCACAAGTGGCCTGTTTTGTGGGTAGCTTTTATCCTGCCCCGTTTGGCCATATCCTGCACCTTGGCACAGCACTAGGTCCCAGAGAGGAAGGTGTAGCTCAGTCTAATTGTTCCAATCAGAAGGGGCACAAAGGGCCTGGTGTGCTGACTGAGGTTCTCCTGGTCCTATCGTCTTGAGTGAGGACAAAGGAAGTAGCAGAAAGAAACTTTGCTGAGGACTTGGGAATGAATATAAATGCAACTTCAGCTTGGCCTTTTGGGCTTTGTGCAATCTGGACAGCACAGGGCTGTGGCTGCAGAGTGCACGGCCACATCTTCAGTGCTTTGCAGAGGGAGTAAAATAGGGCTTCTGCACAAAATGCAGGCTAGGGCTACTCCTGCACTCAGCCGAGGGCAGTTAGATGCTCTTGCTGGCTTTCCAGGTACATCATCTTATTTGTGTGCCAAAAATCTGGCTTTGAATAGACATCTGGCCAATACTATTTCATGGTTCTGATGAGAAAAATATTCACAATTTGCTCTCTTCCCACCGGCTTACATTCCTTTTTTCTCCCTTGACCCTAATTTGACTTTGAATCTCAGGATGTTAGAAAGTCAAGGATTCTTTGAGATAAAATCCAGCAGCTTCTTGCTTCCTGCATAATAGAACTGAGACCATTTCGTGATTTCTGCCCCACTTAATTCTTGTGATATCTGCTCACTTTTTTCAACACTCATAGCTCCTGGAAAATAGAGCTAGAAAAAATGTGTTCATTGGAAATCTTGCTCTCCTTAACCCCATACTAAAACTAAGAGGTTTACAAAGAGAATGAAAGAGCCCACATCATGAAATTTTACACCACTGTAGGCATTCATTAGATGCTTTTTACCCCCATGTAAACTTTTATTTCATTAGTTAAAAACTTCCCTGAGATTAGGAACTCTGTTTTCAAAAATATTTTTAATATCTAGGGAATCTAGCACAGCATCATAAATGCCCAGGAGTTTAATAAATATCATTTATTGATGATGAGCTCGTCTATTCTCTGGCCTACCAGTAGTATCCCACATAATCATCCCAGACAGGTGAGAATCCATCCTGCATTTAAAGACCTCTAGGGAGTGAGAATCGAAAACTTCCATAACTCATTTCAGTGTCTAATAAGCTTTAGAGTCTGCTAAAAGATTCTTCCCAAGAAGGCAGCATTTAGGATTGTTGTGGAGTTAACTGGACTCCTCCTTAGGCACTGGCACCAGCCACTTGAGTTACTAGTAACCACACCACTAGCATGGTGTGTACTACTCATACGCCAGTCATATGAGGAAGAAAAAAAAAATGACACAGATTAGGTTTCTTTCCTGTTCAGAGAAAATACCACTGCTCATATTTGATAGTAGAACTGCCCAGTGTTAAGGGGATTTGGGATGGGTAAAAGTCAGGAGGTTCTGGAACTGGGGATGGTGAAAGGCAAGTTTTTTACACTTTTCTGTGCAACAATCCAGAAGGATAAAATTGCCATTATTATTCTATGAAAGCAGTGTGAGTTCTTGTTATTAGAATGGAATCTGCATACTGTAGCTATTTTACAACTGATCTGAACACTTTACTCCCTTTGCATTGTGTGTGTGGGGGGGGCTGTGTTCACCTGCACATGTGTGTATGCATACATGTATGTGAAAGGGCATGTGGCGGTGCAGAGCTACAATAACCAGAGGTGAAGGAAAGAAGGGTTAACAGAAATCTAGCAACCTCTCAGACCAAATCAGACTTAGGCAAGAGATCCAAATCAGGGCTGAAAACTATGGCTGATGCCTGAAGAAAGGAGCTGCAAATTTGATATAAGTCTAGGGGAGAAAGTAGGAGTACAGAGTTGGAGGGAGAACAAGGATTGAGCAGGTGAGGTCAGAGGAGGTAGGCCTACTGGGATACCTGTACTGGAAGGGATGCCACCAAATCTTGCCTCTAGGAAAATGGTTTGGCAAGATCCATTTGAAAAGTCAGTTTCAGCCTCATGATTGGGATACAGGAGAGGGTTTCCCCCCACCCTGTGTCCATGGCTAGGCCAGGGGATTTGCAACAGTGCATTATGCTCAGAGGGAAGGCAGGTTATTGTCCTAGTCTCCCAAGGGACACTGTGTTTGAGATCCAACTGGCTAAAGTATGTGCAATTGGATAGATCTGAGGATTGTAGTATTTACATCAGGTCAGATCAGGAACATCCAAGATCAGTTTCAAATTCTACTGCAATTTGAAGGAGAGAACATAACCTGCACCTGGCTAGCAGCTTCCCTTGTGGTTGCTAAGACAAGGATGTGGAGGGAACTGGTACCTTCACTACCATCAAGGAATTTATCACATAGGTGAATGAAGGTTGGTTGGGTGAAAAACACCATGCATTAGCCAGTCTTTCTTTGGTCCCTATAGAGAAGTTGGTTGATTGGAGAATAGTGGGAAGCAGTGAATTTAAAAACACAGGAGAGATTGAGAAGTCTTATATGGCATTAAGAACTTGGAAAGGAAGGTGGGTGGAAGGGAGTATGAATCATAAACAGTGGTGTGTAAGCCTTTCTACAGACTGTCAGCCCCTCAGAATAGAACAAACACCAAGCACGTATTCCATCCCTTGTTTGATATTAGCCCCCACGAGGCATTTTCTATAGCTATGTAGGCATGCGATGTTAGTTTGCTTAAATTATAAATGATTTATTTTAGGAATGTGGGATCATAGGATCATGGTTGAAGAAAATAATCTCCACACAAAAGAAATAAATAATCTCCACACAAAAGAAATAAATATTTAACCTGCTCCCTAAACTCCTCTTGACCTTCATTCATGTGTGTTTTTGTGTGTAGGTGTTTACCTGGATGTCTGTTTCAGATAACAGCATTGTTTCTAAAGCACAAGTTTTGGGGCTTCCCTGGTGGCCTATGGGTTAAGTCTCATTGCTATCACCTCAGAAGTTGATCCCTGATCAGGAAGCTGACCCACATGACCCAGCAGACCTCTCCTCTCTCATCTGCTGCTTCCCCCAGCAGTGTATTTTTGTAGTTCTGCCTGTTCTGCTCCCCACACTGCCTCTGGTGAATCTTCTCACCCCTTACCTCCTGCATCTCTGGCCTGTACCCCCGTTTTTCTTTTCTTTTTTTTTAACGTTGATTAGGAGCCTACTTACTCTTTCTTACATGTCAAAATGTTAGCATATTTGATGTTTCCTGCATGGTTTATCTCCTCAGTCATAGTCCAGAGAACTATGGATATACCCCAGTTCTTCCACACAAAAATTAATAAATAAAATCTTTTTTAAAATAAAATGAAGTGGTCCTCCCTGGTGGCGCAGCGGGTTAAAGCGCTGCACTGAGAAGCTAAAAAGCCACTTCTGCATGAGTTCAATTCCCGCCTGCCCCGGAGGAGACCACATGGC
>NW_004567104.1:14593912-14606647 GCF_000260355.1 Condylura cristata | reverse complement strand
CCGCTGCTCCCCTCAGCAGTGTACTTTGTCAGTCTGCCTGTTCTGCTCCCCACTCTGTCTCTGGTGAATCCTCTCACTCCCTGCACCTCTGGCCTGTACCCCAGTTCTGTAAGCAAAAATAAATAAATCTTTTTTAAAAATTAAAAAAATAAAACACAAGTTTTGAGGAAATTTCAGGTCAAAACTTAAATTTAAATCCAAAGTTGGCCAGTCCCCTAAATACCACCACTACTTTTCTCAACATACTCAAATTTATCTGGAATATATCTGTGAAAAATACTGAAATAGCATTTATTGAACATTGTGTAGAGAGTGTCTTTTGTACACGTTTGCTTTTGTGTTATATGTACCTCTTACATGAAATCAAATTGGGACAGCCAATTCAGGGGTTCACCAAATGCAAGTCTGGTCTGCCTATGGCAACACTGGAATTTACATAATACTCTACTCATTCAAATATTTTCTCTATAAATCACTGGACATATATATTTTTTCTTTTTTTAAAAAAGATTTATTTGTGCATACAGAACTGGGGTGCAGGCCAGAGGCTCAGGGGTGGTGAGAGGCTGCACCAGAGACAGAGTGGGGAGCAGAACAGGCAGATCTACGAAGTACACTGCTGAGGGAGCAGTGGGCGGGTCCGGAGAGGTTTGCCATGCCATGTGGTCACCTCCCGGGCAGGCGGGAATCGAACTCATGCGGAAGCGGCTTTAGATTCTCAATGCTGTGCTTTAACCCGCTGCGCCACCAGGGAGGGCCTGGACATATATTTTTTAAAGTTTAGATCAGGTACTTTAGGAGACAATGTTCTCTCATACTGATTTAGACTTGAGAAAATGCTAAGAGTGTGGGCTAGAGTCTTACCTATTCTAATCTCACATTTAAAATAGATTAGAGGGCCTGCCTGGTGGTGCAGGAAGTTAAGACAGCACTATCAAGCTATTGTCAGCCACTACAGCACAAAGTTCAGTTCCTCTACAAACTAGGGAGCTGACCCACATGGCGCAGCAGAACTCTCCTGCCTCTCCTGCTGCTCCCCTCAGCAGTGTAGTCAGTCAGCCTGTTCTGCTCCCTACTCTGTCTCTGGTGAAGCCTCTCCCCTTAGGCCCCCCACCTCTGGCCTGCATCCAGTTCTTGTATGCATAATAAATAAATAAATCTCTAACAAATAGATTAGAGTAAAAAGGAATTCTTCCATATTTAGGGGGTGTCTTATAATCCTTTTTAAAAAGCATATCTCAATGTTTCCAACATAATACAATTAATGGCGAAGCTCATGTCCCTGTTGGCTGACTAGTGTAAGAATTGGGGCTGGGGGATCTGAGGAGCATACCTTAAGTGCTCTGTTCATAGCCAAAATATCTTAAAATTTCTTTTTTTATTTTAAAATTCCAAAATATCTCTATGTTATGCTATAAAAATACCACCGATACAAACTACCCAAGACTAAGTTGATTCTTCAGAACAATATACCAAATTTATCCAATAGTTTTGTTTCTCATACTTCTGTGAATTTATCAGAGAATAGGTTTATATCATGATTGTACAGTGTTTCATTTTTTGGTTAATTTTGTAAATAGTAAACTTCTTAAAGATTCCAAATTAAAAGTTGATCTATTATTACAGATGTGTGCCATAAAACTTTGCTTGCCTTGAATGCTAACTCAGTGTCCTGTTCATTAATAAATAAAACAAGCATAATCTTTGCCATCAAGAATCTCAAGGTCTAGTGAATAAGACAGATGGTAAATCAAATAATAAGACAAATACATATAAAATGACCACCCTAATAAGCACTCTGAAGGAACAGAGTTCTGTTATAACAAAACCTTATAAATAATAGGATTTCATCTTTCCAGGGAGCAGGAAAGTTTTCCCAAGGAAGTGATGCTTGAAATGAGTCTTGAAGGAAGAGAAAAAGTGTAGCGTTAACCAGGAAGAGGAATGGCGTGGGTGCTGGCAGAGGAGAAAGGAGGATATGCAGGCAGCTGCTCCTCTAAAGGCTTTGTGGTGGGAAGAAGCGTGGCACCTGTGATGATTTGTGAGAAACTCTGTGTGGCCACGACACTAAGTCCAGTTTAGTATAGATGAAGATACTGCTGCTTGATCTATCCTCCAAATACATACATGTTCATAGGGTTTAAAGAGATCTTTAAGATAAACTTTATTTTAGAACTTCCAAGTAGTAATTGACCTAGACTACTGCAGGTAGATTACTGTTTATAATTTAACTCCCCACAGAGCAAGTTCCTAAACTTTATTGTGGGCAATTCTCTAATTACTGTTTCATGGTTAATATGTAGTCAGTTGGCTTGCCTTGGTCATCAGAGGAATGCTTATCAACAAGATTTCGGTGAGCTGCCCAGGTAAGGAGCAATGCAGTGAGTTCAGTAGGTGTTTTAAGTTATTTTTAAGCAGATCCTAGCCAGGATTGTGGAAGAGAAAACTGACTCCAAGAAAATGTCTCCCATTTCTGTCCCAGCCAGTAGTCACTTTGAAGTCACTATGCACCAGAATTAAACTGGGTATTTGTCTCTCTCCCTTACTATTTTCTTTGCAAGCTTCATGTTCCTATTGAAATTTTTTCTGTCTTTGTCTCATATCAATAACCCTCCCCTGTATTACATTATACATAGTCTCTCTGTAACATTAATTCATGCTAAATGTGTTGGAAAGTTCTAATAATTATTTGGAAGTCATGGCTTTCTGCCAATTCTTAGGTTAAAAAGAAGTGTTTCATAAGTTCCCTCCCCTCCTCCCACCCCCTGTCTTTAAAACCACACTCTGGTGTGTTTTTTTTTAAATAGTTTTAGTGGTTAGCAGTTCAAGGTCAAGGTGGAAAGAGGAGACTTTTTTTTTTGTATTGTTTTGGTTTTTTTTTTTTGGTCGGGCTATGAGATAGAACATTTTGGGTAGATGGACAAGTATCTATTCCTCTAAAATACACACACACACACACACACACATACATATGGTTGCTTGTTTAGCTGAACTTCCTTCTTACATAGCTGGTTTCCGTAAGGAGAGATTATAACTGAGAGTCAAGTTTACTCTAAGGTTTGATATCTTTTTGTTGAGGGTACACTTTTCCCAAAGGCACTGAAATATTCCATTTTGGGGTATTGAGAAAAAAGTTGCTGTTTCCCTTCATTGCTCTGCAATATTGTCTTGGCATCAAGACATTCCTAAATGGAATGTGACATGAAACATAATTCTTGCAGAGCTGTTCACGGGTGCAGCTGTGCGTGGCATAAAAATCCCCAGAGCATAACTTCCGGGAGCCAAACAGAGTTAGTCCCGAGGCACCTCAGTGGCACATACCTCAGATTTCACGAAGCATCTCCTGAATCAGAATTCTGTGCTTTCTCCTCTTCAGGGTGCCCCTCCAAACCCTAATTCAAGTTCAGTGTCCAAAAGACTGAAGGAGGGGACAGGTTATTGTTTTAAGAGTAGAAGTTGGCAAACTGTAACCCATAAACCAAATCTAGCCACAGACTGGAACTACAAATGTTCAGACAGTTTAAAAGAGTTGGGGGTGGTAGAGTGGTGGAGCACAACACAGAATATGGCATGTGAAACCCAAAATAGTTAGGATCTAGCCTTTTATAAGTATAAGGATGTCCACCCAGCTTCAGAGTCCTCCAGCCTCCCTTTCTCTGCCCTGTTCCTCTTTTCTTGTCTCTGTAGGAAGAAACCTGGGCTTAGACTTCAGCTTCAGGTTTGTTGATGCAAAAATCAAGAGTTAATTCACCTATCCAAAAGCAAACCTATTGAAGTGATAACCTTTTCCCAGTGGAAGGAAGAGCCATTTTTCCTGATCCATCTTCCTGAGACTTCCACTGTGGCTAAGAACTGCTCATCCTCACTCTGTGGGTACCCCAGTTCTCCATGTCTGCGAGCAAGCAAAGGTTCCTATCGGCAACCTGCCTGCCAGAGGCTTCTGGAAACCCAGGTATCCTCTACAAGGGCAGCAGAGAGTTCTGTTCTTTGGGGCTCCTTTGAATTACAACACCTTTGCTCCTCAGGCACGCTTCCCAGAGTCTCCAGGCACAGCTTGCGACCCAAAATCCTCTTGGTTGTCAGTCCTTCAGCAGTGTCCTCCCCCAGCTCCACTCCCACTTTCCCCACCAGGCTTAAGTCTGCTTGAGACTGCTGGCTAAGGGCATGGACTCATTCACCTGGACAAAAAGCCAATTACATTTACCAGGGAAGCTGTGCAAGTCACTTCATCAGCTGGTATGATTCGGTTTCTTCATCTGTGGACTGGGGATAATAATAGCTCTTCCCTCATCTTCAGCAGTGAGGATTAAATGAGTTAATCTGCATAAATTCATTCTGAACAAGGACTAACCTTGTTAAGTACTCAATAAAGTGCTAGCTCTCCCATTATTCGATATTCTGCGGTTAAGCTGTGTTCTGGGCTGGTCTTGGCCCAGGTCTCCACTTTCTCAGGCTATTGCTCAAGGTGACATCTGCTCTAAAACTCGGGACAGGCCACTCCTAGAAGGTAGGGAATGCAGTGAAACAAGCGCCGTTGGCATCTCACCTCTCTTTCCTTTATGTCTTTTATTATACACCATCGTAAAGACTAAAAATACTGTGTTTTTGTGTGGAGGTTGAGGTCTGCTTTCACAAACATTATTTAATTTGATGCACACACAGCCTATGAAATAGCTGGCATGGTAGGTACTTGTAAATGTTGACTGAGTGAGGCTGCCAGCAGAATTAGCTGGCATGACTGATCAGTTGGTGGCCTTGTAGAAGTGATTGATAAGTAAGTTGAATATCTACTTTGGGGGCAATGGAGTTAAAGAGGGTTTCTGAGCTTTCAATGTTTTGTCTGAGATCACACACACAGAAAGTAGAGCTGCATCTGGAACCCAATTCCTCTGACCTCTACATTGGCTACCTATCATGGTTAATATCAACTAAACATGGTTAATATCAACTTTGTTTCATTTGTGTCCAAGATCAAAATAGTCTTGGTGCAAGCTTGCAATCTTCCAGGTTGATCACAGTATTAGTAGGCTGTATAGAAACAGATAAGCCCCCACAACCAGAAGGAGTTCTCTGTAATCATTGCTAGGACACTTTTCCCAAAAGCACAAGAGACTTACAGAAGTGTGGGAAGGAAGTGAGTGCACACAAGATGCTCAGGGAATTCCCCTCTGTCTCTGGAGAGGATTTGCCTCAGGATAGAGTTTTTGTTGCCCTTTGTCCCAGCCAGAGCAGTTTCATTTCCCCCTTTTGGGGGAGGGTGGCAACTGTGGAGTTCTGCCTGGGGCTGTGTGGGATAAGTCCAGCGTAAGGGAAATACAAGGAAGTCAATTTAGTTTGGGTTGCATATATAGGTTTTGATCTCCAAAAGCTAAAAGAACAGGTAATAAAAGTATTTACCAAGCACAAACAAATTGCTAAATGATATTCCACAGAATGCTAACTTTCCCAGTATTTTGAAAGGTACGTCTTTAAAAAGGAGTTTCATTGTTTTGTAACACTTTGCTGCTGCAATGTATTCTTTAATATGTTAAGGAACATTTCAACTTTCTAGAAAGAGGACTCAAACTGTGAGATTTCCCAAGTTTCTTTTTAATGTTGGGAACTTTTACTATGTGTCCATTATGAATGGAACACAGTTTGAGAAATCTTGATATAAGGAAATGAGTGTAGTTGTGAAGAGAAAATGATATTACCTTACCAAAGTGGAGCATATGGAGCATTCTCCTAATCAAGTGAAGTCTGCTCACTATCCAGTAGCTATAATAAGTGGTGTGTATGTTTGCGTGTGTATAAGAGAGTTTGAATGTGAGGTTAAAATTATAGAGTCAGCCATGCATACAAGAGACTATACAAGTAATTTGTGAGAATTGTATCCTATTAGACAAAATGAAGACAATTCAGAATAAAATGCAGTAGTATATACAGTAGCGAGTCTGGCTATGTATCTCAGCATTCTCGTAGTCACTTCAAAGAAACAGGTGCAGCCAGAATCTGTGAACTGTGGCAAGATCCCTTATTTGAAGGTAAGCACTTGGGGCTCTTGGCATTATGGGGGTTTGGCATTAAAAGTTGGCACTGACATGATGGAAGGCTCAGTATGTCTCACCAGCTGTAAGGAATACTGTCCTGGTGTCCATGTCTTAAGCCAGAACTTCTCAGGACAATAAGTCACTTGGCAGAGTGAAAAGGCAGTCCAACTCACCTGGGAGGGAGAATTATTTATTTAAAGCCAAAGTTTCCTTTAGCTGCAAAAAAGCCTACAGTTAAGTAAAGAGATAAGTAAACTCTTAATTCTATTATTTTAATTTCACATTTCAAATAATATGCATACTTGTAAGATAAGTTGACAGCTTAGAATGCTTAACAGGTGATCTGTATGATGCCAATTAAAAACATCTAAATTAGATCAGTGATTGATTTAAATTTGTGACTTCAGCTGAAAAGATAAGAGAATCTTATTAAATCCCTAAACATTTCTGTGATGTTCACAAGGACTTAAGATTCATCAGATTTTATAATTAGTTTATCAAATTTATGAGCATTACTTAGCCACTTGTGATTCTTTTGTTTGTTGATCAACTGAAGTATTTAAAAAAGAAGACTGAATATATTAGAGGTATAAATACAGTTTAATAATTCAAGGGAATTTAATGAGCCAAATTGTAAATTTCTCATAAAAGAAAAAAATATATAATTTGAAATTCCCAACTTAAAAGAGAAAATGAGTTTTCCAAATATGTAGCAAATGAGTGAATTATTGTGTATTGTCTTCTTTGCCTGCAAGACCTGTCTATAAGAACATGCTATACCCAATGGCATGTGGAGGTAGAGGAGGCGGTGATGACCGGTAGGGGTTCATGTGACAAAGGTCTCCTTTATGTAATAAGTAGATGCTCTAATAGTATCTGAGTACAACCTGTTGACTCCAGCTCTGATTATAACCAAGTCTACATTAAATTTTTTTTTGTGATTCTGATCTGGAAAGTGTGGTACAAGCTAATGTGACTAAGACATGGTTCCTCCCTCAAGCAGTTTCTCCTTTTATCTACTTTGCATTTCTCTGTTCTCCTTATACACCTGAGGACTTTCCAGCAAACATCTGCACTTTCTTGCCTGGACCTGCTTAAGTTTCACTCAGTGGAAAAGCAGACACTTTACTTAAGTCTACAGTTCAAATTTTTTTTTTTTTGACATTTGCAGCATGTTCTTCAATGAACTCCTTGGTCTTATTACTTTAGTTTACTCATTTATCAAAAATGGAGATAATTATATTATTTATCCCTTTAGGTTGTTGAGAAAATGAGAGACAGAAACTTAAAAATGCTTGGCAACATGCTCAATAAATAGTAATTAATACTATCTGTGGTTTCCATCAATGTGATTGCACAATTAGAATGTCACCTTACATCGACCTATGATGAAAAATGTTTGGCCCTCTGAAGGCATCAAAACAGAGGAATATTAACTTTTGGGTCAGGAGCAATTAAAAATAATAAAGAACTGCCCCAACCCCCCAAACACTTTTTCAAAACCTATACTAACTTTCCAGTCAACTGTATTTATGCATAAGATTTCAAATATAGGGCCTCCCTGGTGGGCTATGGGTTAAGTCTCAGCGCTATCACCGAACAGTCCTCTCCTATCTTGCCTGCTGCAATGCACTTCATTAAATCTGCTTGTTCTTCCCAATCTATCTCTGGTGACACCTCTTACCCTCCCTCCGTACCTGTGGCCTACACCCCAGTTCTTCTACCCCTCCAAAAAGATTCCAAATAGCATTATATTTCTAATTCTGATATCTCCTCTTAACTCCAGAATTGTATATGTAGCTATCTATTCAACACCTTCAGGGGTATAGCTGATAGAGACCTCAAACACTGAAAAAAGACTTGATTTTTTTCCCTCAAATTTTACCATCTTGCAGTGTTTCCCAACTTATAAATAGCAATTCCCAACTTATAAATAGCAACTCCATTCTTCCTCTTGTTTGATTTAAAATTTTGGAATTACTTTTGATTCTTTCTCTAATAGACCACACAATATATTCTAAATTTCTCATTTAAAATGTACATAGAGGGCTTTCCCTGGTGGCGCAACAGGTTAGGACGCAGCACGGCAAGCTAGCTGCAGTCGCTTCAGTGTGAATTCAGTCCACATGCAGCAGGCCTCTCCTGTCTCATTTGCTGCTCCCCTCAGCTGTGTACTTCATTGATCTGCCTCCTCTGCTCCCCACTCTGTCTCTGGTGAATCCTCTCACTGCTCCTGTACCTCAGGCCTGTACCCCAGCTCTGTATACATAAATAAATAAATCTTAAAAAAAAATGTACATAGAGCTTAGTTTTTTTAGTTCTTGCCACTATCAGTCATGCTGCTTTCTCTCATTGGGCTTTTTTGCAGTGGCCCCTAAAAGTCAAACACCTTTCCCGTTACATTATTGCAGTCAATTCTTTACAGTGGTCCTTTTAAAACAGAAGCTGAATCAAGTCACTTCTCTGCTCAAAACCTTCCAGTAATTTTTTTATGTCCTGAGAAGAAAAAGGCTTTGCACATCAGACCACTCCTTCTACCACCTATGCTTACTTCATGCCAGTCAAATAAATCGCATCACTTTTATTCCTAGAGTACAGCACACTTGCTTTTGCAAGTTCATTTGAACTTGACTGACCCTCTGTCTGGAGCTCCACCTGATATTTGCACCCCCCCAGACTTCCCCTTCCATTTATTTAGTTTTCAGCTTAACTGAGCAGTTTCTCTAAATGCCCTATCAGAAATAACATTCACTCTTTTCTCAACTGATTTTATTTAAGTTTGGTACTTTTATTTACCTGATTTACTAGCATGGTCATGTGCCCAAGTTAGGTACCCAAGTTATGGTCATGTACCCAATTTATGGTCAGTGGAGTATGAGTGGAATCGTTAAGTACAACTGTCCCCAAAGAGAAGGCATAAGCCTTCTATTCTTCTTTGTGATCCCCAGTGGTTGGAATTTGAATGTGATGGCAGGAGCTATAAAAGTCATGTTAGATTACCATCTAGATGTGTCTTGTAACAGTAGAGCAACCTGGATCCTTGATATCGCACCAGGTCTAAAAAGCTTACATTTGAATGGTTGCCTAAGAGACTTAACACTTTATCCTGTTTAAGCCATTTTAATGTAGCCTTTGTTCTAGAAGTCATACTATAACCTAAAACAGCCAATTATATTTTTGAAAGTCTGTCTGCTCTCCCAACCCTAACTGACACAGGACTGGAATGTAAATTCCAAGATAGCAGGGGCTTTGGTTCACTGTAAATAGCTTTTTGAACAGTGCCTGGCACACTAAGCATTCAATAAATATTTGTTGAATGAATGAAGAGTAAAACCATCACTATAGTGAAAGGCTCTGAGTGAAGCTCTAAGGAAGTACATGGTTGGTCAATATAAGTGATGGGTATAGCAGTGGGTCTCTGTGGTTGGTTTTCTGTTCTGCCTGAATCACAAAGGCAGGATACAACCTGCTATTTCCATCATCTGAGAGGCATAAATACTTGTAAGATGGTTGTATGTTTCTTTTGTAATTTAAATGAGGACTCTCAAGTAAAGTTCATTATAATGAAATCAGGTCACAGAGTTATGGAAAACTGTGACAAGGTTCACACTGATGAGGAAAGGTCATAAGTTGCATGCTAAGCACAGATGGAGAAAAGGAGCTTGTGTGCTGAGATCTTGCAATGAATGTGTGACTGAGATGTGCATCAGTCCGGATGGCAAAAGCTGATAGCTGGAAGAACCACAGAATTGTACATGTCGAGTCAAAATGAAACAGAAACATATCACTGGGTATCAGCAAGACGCTGAGTGGTAAATGCTGTAGACTTAAATGCATGGAGTTCCTGGGTGAGTAAAGAATATAAAAAGTCATAACAGCATAATATTTTTGGAATCAAATTCCTTTTTCATACTATTAAGCTTGTTTTAACACACTTTAATTACATAGATCAGATAATGTAAACAACTTAAAACATCGAGGTGGCTTTAAAAATACATACAGTAATAAGAATCCATAGGCTTGAGATTAAACCACCTTAACTTTAAAATGTTCTATCTGCTGAGTGATGAAAGTTGCAAAGGTGTAGGCTATCTCGCCATACCACACCCTTGGGTGTAATATTACTGAAATAAAACAAGTCAAGAGTTGTTTAGTCATTTTATAATATATATGTAACTTCTGGTAACAGTTACTGGTGTGAGGTTTCTCTTTGTTGAGTAATGAGCTAGAAAGTTCAAGAGAACTTTCTTAATAATGTGGTTCTTTGCTTTAAAACTTTTAGTAACATAAATTTCTCCTCTCTAGAAACATATTAACATTTATATTCTAAACATAAGAACAGTTTTTAGATTAGGACAAAGCACTAAAAATTAGTAACAATAGTAACTTCTTTGCCCTTACATTACTTTGTCTAAATTATTGCTTGAATTTCTTTGAGTCCTCTGATCTTGTAATAGGTTGGAATGGCTAGAGGGTGAGGTGATAATAATACCTGTAACCTTTGTATGGTAGCTCATGTACTGGAGTATTTCATGTTGAAGCCACACTGTCATTTTAGATAGGTTTCAGAATATAGAAATCAAAATGATCAAAATATGGTTTCATTGAAAAACCTCTTCGCTGAGAGAATAGAGGGTTCCTCACACTGAGTACTTTTTCTGCTCCAAAAGTACTTATAGTTTCTCTCCAGTGAGCATGGTGGATGTATACACTTTACCGGAACTAGCTGAAGCACAGGTCTCACCTTTGGAGAGTTTTGTACAGAAATACCTTGTAAACTATAAGGATGTTAAGTTAACGCATGACCTATTAAGATCATTATGGTAATATCAACTCCTGTTAGGAAAGGAGGCAGTTTGGTATAGCCTGTTAAGAACTTCTGGCTGGAAACCCTGGACCTTATGAATCTGAAGAACCTTGGGCCTTCTCTTGAGAAGGAAAGGATGAGGTCATTTTGAGAGAGGATAAGTCTGTGGGCTCAGGTTTGGAGATGACCTTATTAAACATCAGTGTAGTTGGGAAGTCCTCATTTGCTGGAAGAGTGGTTAGATTTAGTAGCTGCTGCTTGGAGAGGACCCACACATTCTGGCACGATGAAGTGAAACTTCAAAAACTAGGTCAATAGATTTGTTTCCTTGGGTGGTTCAGATAATGAACCCTAATTGTACTGAGACAGTTTACCGAAGAGAGAATTCTATTTAGCGAAATACATGCCATTAACCAACTATTAAAAATATTTTATAAAATTGGAAGAATCACATATACTCTCATTGCTCCTGAAAAAAGAGAATTTGCAGAGGTTCCAGTTCAGCAGTAAATAAGCCTCAGCTTTCGAATTTCACTGAAATGCAAAACTCCCTTTCTTTGTGCTGTTTCCCTGTACACTTAACACAGTGTTTTGGAAACCTACAGTTATCTAAATTCCCATCGGGTGACATTGTTTAATCTAACATTCCCTCTTTTATATATGAAAATAGCTCTAAGGACAAACCAGGGAGATATTTTGAACTCTTTCTGGTGGTTGGGAGGGAGTTTCCAATCCCAGTCCCTTTTCTCAAGATACTTTTCTCGTGCTCCCTACCCCCCACGTTTGTCAGAAAGGTCTTTGGTTGCTCCCTTCCCCCACAAGTCGGGGCTGCTAGGGGAAAGGGCCTTTGACCTTGGCCAAAAGCACCTGCCCAATTACTGAGCTTATCAGGCCCCCCGGAGTCCACATGTGTAAAGTCACTTTGACTTTTTAAACTTTTTTTCTTCTTCCGATGTGAACATTTAGATCTCAGATATAGACAGGAAAATATTATTCCATTAAAATAGTAATTACACCTATTTCCAAATATGATGATGAAAGCATGGACACAGAACCCGTCCACCCTTTAACAAGGCCTCAAAATGTTATCTTACTTTGAAAACAGTAACTGAAAATCACAACAGAAAGGTTTTTTTTTTAGGTCACAACTTCAAATTAAAACGCGAAGTGCTCTTTTACGTGCTAAGATTATATATACAACGATTTAAAAGACCCCCAACTCCCGCTCTTTGAGGGAGTTGTTTAAAAATTGAGGCGCTCCCTTTCCAAATCAACCCACTGTCCTCCCTTGTCCTCCCTTCCTGCATCACATTGTCACGTTATCACTCATCTAAGTCATACTTCATGCAAAGCCTTGATGTGCAACCCCCCCCCCTGCAAAAAGTATACAAAGTGGGTAAACTTCTACTGTCGATGCTGCCTTAGAGGTGTATTTGGTAAACATTTAGTTACATTATTTTATTTTGCGAAATGAGAACCGATCGACCAAACCTTTCAAACAGACCCACCAGACGATAAATACCACCATATGTTTAATTCACAGTACATTTGGGCATAAACACTTCAATTACAGCTTTGTGTTTAGTATCAAAAACCTTTTTTCGTGCGCCTGTGTTTTCTCTACAGATTCCTTGCTCTGGATTACATTTTGAAAATCGCTTATTACAGATAAATGCACCTTTCCAGGTACGCTTCCGCGAGACATATGTATTTATGCACACAAAGGTGTGTGCAATCTTTTCACAAACAAATGTCCATATGATGCCTGCGCCGCACCCGGCACATGCCCACCCGCGTGCGCGTCCGGGAGCCGGTGGGGACAGGCTGCCCCCCCATACAGGCCGGAGCCCCGTCGGCCTCCCCGGGAAAGTTAACCGGCGTTTCCACTCCGGCTGCAGC
>NW_004567104.1:14553478-14593272 GCF_000260355.1 Condylura cristata | reverse complement strand
TCCCCCGCGCCCTCCGCTCGCCGGGGTTATAATTGCCTCTCACCCCCCGGAGGGGTTATTTTGGGGGTGGTTGGAGGCGGCGGCGGCGGCGGCGACGAGGAGGGGAATTTCCTTGTGCCTCCATTCCCGGGAGGGGGGAGCGGCGTTGGAGGCCACCGTTTCCAGGTAAGCGCTGGGGGCCGGACCCCGGGGTGGGGGCGGCTGCGGGCTTGGGCCGGGGGCGCGGGCGGAGGCGGCCTGGGGGTGCCGGGCCGCGGGGGGATGGGCTCGAGTGGAACCTGCATTTTTTAACTTGACCCTTTTGGGAGCTGGGGCTTTGGTGGGGGAGGGGAGGGGAGGGAAGGCATTTAGGGTGCCCCATCCCCCCTTATTCCTCTCGGGCTTCTTTGAAATGCTCACGTGCCTGCCCACCCCCTACCCTTTCCCGGTCTCTGGGGATCCTCACCCTTAATATGTTGTCCCCGAAAATGTGCACCTCGGCCTTCTCCCCCTCTTCCACCCCTTGTGCATTTTACACCCCCTTTTGTGTGTGTGTATGGGGGGGGAGGCTTTCAGGAACGAATTTGCAGCAAATTGAATCAAGGAGCCATCATGAGGCCGACTCCTTTATAGCCTATTTTTAGCAGAGGAGAGGGATCTTTTCAGTGCATGTTATTTTGTGAAATCTCGGGCAGCAATGGAAATCTGCTGCCCGGCCCGGGCGCAGCGACCCTGGCCGGCGGGGTTCGGGGGGCCACTGGCTGCTGCTGCTGGGGCTGCGCGTCTCGGGCGGGGGCGCCGGCCGGGGGAGGGGCGCGCGGTCTGCGGGCCGCGCTCGCGGACGTGTTTGTTTGCAACTTGGTGCTTTTTATCATCTCAAGGGGGTATTAGGTAGAGGCTCTTTGAAGTTGGGCTCGGAAGTATGGAATTGGTAAAGTTACTGCCAGCTTCCTGGTAAGTTTTGGGTGGCACAGAGTCACATCCATTATTTCTGACAGTGTGTAGAGGCCACGTTGTGAGCTTGGGCTCTCGGTAACTTCCTCTTTGCAACCCGTGTCACTTTCGCGAACCGACGCGGACTTTTATTGAAGTGAAATGTTAATCTTACATAGCAGCTTGAGGGAGCCATGCATGTGTTAACATGTTCAGTGTTGGTGGAAGTTCCTAGTTGGCCAAAACAGGCATCGCTTTGCAGTGGCCACCGTGATTAAATTTAGGTGGTGAAAAATGGTGTGTTTCGTGTAAAATTTGGGTTGCAGTGGTTCAAAAAAATGCTCCCATTGTAATGATATTGTATAAGATAATTTGGTTATTATAAATGACAGTTGTTGCTACCTAGTTAACAACTGAATTTCCTCAGTGCCTGAAGTTTACTTAAAACCTTGGAGACTCAGTCTCCAAGATGAAGAGTTTTAAAAACTGTACCTATGTGATCTACAGTTGATTAAGGAGAAAGTTTACTATTGCTTTTGTTGTTTTCTAAACGAATCTTATGCTTGTCTAAACTTGTTAATGAAATGTAGTGGGTGCAACGATGGTTATTTTTAGTCTGAGTGGTTATTTCCCCTACCCCCACCTATAATTAAGTGATCCACTTTCCTCCCTCTTTTCTTTTTTCCTTAAAGACTCCTTTATCAGATTAAATAATATAAAAGGCTTTCCTGGTGTTTTCGCCACATTGCAATAAATATCGTGGTAGCACATTGACGGCACACAAGTAGGTGACTTTTCGCTTTTCCCAGTGTGGTTCATTTTGGTTAAATGAGGTCCATGTGACATTGGTGTATTTCAGTAATCTGACTTCCTGGGACTGTGTGTTCTCACTGTTTTAATAAGTTTATCGTCTAGGGAAATGGAGTAGCTTTGTCTCCATGAAAACAGTGTGTATGTTGAGTTGTATCATGGGAGTTCTCATGGCAAGCAAGCTTCAGACATTGAGGGTTCTAGAAATAGCATTCACCTGTGGAGGAAGGGTGGCAGAAAGAAATATGTCTGTGAGAGTTGTTAGGCTTGTGATTCATGTTTATACATTTTGCTTTTAAATTGAGGTTTTCCTGCTTGTTTGAACTACGTTCAAACCCCCGCCCCCCCCCCGCAGTCCTGCATTATGTATTGTTTGTAATCATAACCATTAAATCTGTAAATAACTACTCTTTTCTGCCATTTGAGTGTTTAGAATCAGACCTATAGGGCAAATTACTAATCTGTGTAGGGATGAAAACAATATGTTCACGGAAAAGTTTTACTTACATTTGGAATTTAAGGGATTTGTTAATGGCATAAAATTGTTGGAAAGCTAACCATCAATTCATGTTTTTCTCCCAACATATACCAGTTTTGGTATGCTAATATGGGAGACACCTGTGGTCAGTGGAGTAGCCCCTTGGGGAGGTTGTAGTTTAGCTTTAAAATAAATATTTTAATAGCTTTTTACATGTGTCCAGGAGTGTTTTTGTTACTTGTGTTCTCAACATCTAATTTAAGGTTTTTTATGGTTACTATGATACCTATCTACCAAGAGAACAAGAAGTAACTGCTTCCTGTGTATTGGGATCATTTCAAGTCAATATGCAGAAAAGGCAGAAACTTAATGTAAACATAGGGGCTAGTGGTATAGAGATGAGACGAATGGACTCTCTGAATAACTACGTGTTGGATAAATACATCTGTTATATGTAGAAATTAAGTATAAGTACAACTTGTAAAATAAACAGCAGACAAAGGAGCCCTACAATTTACTACAGTAATATTACTTCATAGAATTTGACTTGCTACATCTTGGTGAAGTTAGTGGAAATAACTTGTTGGATTTAACTTCTGTTATTTATATAAAAAGAACTGAGAGGAATGTGAATGGTAGTAAGTCAGAAGTGAGATGGCAGAAATGTTGGCACTGTTTGGGACTTTGTATTTTTCTAGTACAAGTGTTTGACTCATTTTACAGATACTTAAAATACAGAAAAAGAAAGAAGTTAACATGGAGACATTTATACAAATCCAAGAATTGGTAGGAGTATGGTCCATTGTCCATTTTGGAGAACATCTTGGTGTTGTCTCCAGCTTCATCATCTACAGAAACTTGAATTAAAATAAATGAAAAACGTGTGAGAGAGCTGCTGAAGAGGTTTGCTCTTCCCCTTCCTCTGGGATTGGGCTCTGAGGGTAATTAACTGTCCTATCACCAACAGCCAGAAGAAAGGCACTCTGCTGGGCCTGTGCTTCACAGAAGGTGTGAGGTCATAAAAAAGTCCACTTCTATGACTTGTATGGACTTTGTGAATAATGAAACAGACGTGTAGAGATGTTAATTCAGTTGTTCAAGATCACAGATGATTGACTCAATGATTTGCTAGGATTGAAACTTAGGTCTTTCTGGGCCCTAATCCATGCTTTTTCTGGGTGACTGGTTGTACCATATTTTCCCTCCTGTGTATTGTCAGTCTTGTCTGTGCATAGTCTTGCAAAACTAGTGTTTCTAATCAAGTTTATGATTCTGTTGTTGGTCACTTCTACTCAGTGGGTCAAGTTTATTGCATGGACAAATGAAATTGATATGACTCAACACTTTTGCGCTTTACCCTCTAGAACTATTTGAATAATATGTGTCAACTACTTTCAACTACTGCATTTCTGACTTCAAGATTGACAGTGTTGAAGTAGCCTTGGTACTACTAGCAGAAAGAGGAATAATGTGGTTCTGTTTCTACAGCTAAAAAGAAAAAGTAAATAATTGTATGCCTAATTATCTTCAGAGTACACATTTGTGAAAATATGTAAAAAAAGTTACGTAAGTTGTATTTTATGGATAGTGATTTGGTTAGGGGTCCTTGGAGTCAGTTACCCAGGTTCAATTTCAGGCATTTCCACTCAGTGGATATGACTAAAGGGTGTGTTTCACCTGTGTTTTCATTTTTCTCTGCGTATTTGGGACAGTCAACTTCCTAGCATTCAGAGGATTGAGAGACTTTTGTATGTGTATGGCACACAGAATAGTGCTCAACATACAAGTAGGGTCATGGAAAAATGATTAGTGATGAGTGATGATGGATTTGGTTTTCAGAGAGCATCATAGTGCTGCACTTTAACCCCTTGCGTCACCAGGGAGGCCTGGATTTGGTTTTCAAAATTCTGTCTTTATATTACATTTTTTATATGTTTGTTATAATGGAGGCATAATGTCATAGGAAGAACTTGGCAGTTTTACTTCCTTAGTTCCAGGGCAAAATACTTGAAATAAGTGTTTAATTTTGAAGTTGTGATTTAAAGCTCACCACATACGTACCTTTAAGCATTAGATTGGATTTTAATACTAAGTTGGGACACTATCAGGTTATACATGGTTGATTAAGGTATACAGTAGGTATCTTTTGTATTCCTTTGTTGCTTTTTTTTGTCACTTGGACCTTAAATTTCAAAAATCTACCCCACCACTTGAAATACCTTACAGCTGTTTTTTTTTTTTAATAAAACATTTGTTTGTTTATGCATACAGAACTGGGGTACAGGCCAGAGGTGCAGGGGCAGTGAGAGGAGGATTCACCAGAGACAGAGTGGGGAGCAGAACAGATAGATTGATGAAGTACACTGCTGAGGGGAGCAATGGCCGGTCAGGAGAGGTCTGCCACGCCATGTAGGTCACCTCCGGTGCTGGGAATAGAACTCATGCTGAAGTGGCTTTAACTTCTTAGTGCTGTGCTTTAATCTTATGCGCCACCAGGGAGGGCCACTCTTCCCTCTTACAGCTGTTTTTAAATAAAATGGGAATTCTGTTTCTTGAGGTAGGATCTTATAATACCTGGGATCTGTTTTTTCAGATTTGGGTGCTTCAAGTAGATCATTGTTTTCTCTAACCTTGATCTTTCTTTCATGTGTGTTCTTGTTTCATATTTTCAGTTGCTGTCAAGACAGGTCTGCTTGGAAGTTCTATACCTCTGAAATATCTGAGCTTTGTCTTATTTTTCACTTGCCTTTTATTTTTTTTAAACCATTCTTATTTTAGCAGTAATTTAATAAGAGCTCTCTGTGTCAGAACCTACATAGGTGCTTTGAGATGTACCAGTGACAATCTGAATCGCTGATATCTTGATTTTAATAATGAAGAAATAAAGGCTCAGGTATTATGGGGGCACACAGAGATTTTAGCCCAATATCCCTGAGTTATAGACCAGTGTTCTTTACTATCAGTTTACTGTCTTCTCAGTGAATGACTAAAAGAATAAGTGGTTTTAGTGTGGGCTGTTGCAATAATTTTTTAGTTGGTTGCCTCCAGTAGTCTTCTCCATCCTATCTTTTGTAACCACTGACATTGTAATTTATTAAAATACTGGTTTCATCATGTCAATTCCTTGCTGGAGAACCCCCTAATGGCTTTGCTTTGCCAACTGGATTGAGTTCATTATTTTAGTTTGGCTTGTAAGGCTCCTTCCTATTCAGCTCTATTTTTTCACTCTTCCCCAACTGCAATTTTTTAAAAAAAATTTATTTTTGCATACAGAACTGGGGTACAGGCCAGAGGTGCAGAGGGGTGTGTATGTGTGTATGTATACGTGCACAGGCCAGAGGTGCAGGTGTGTGTGTGTGTGTGGGGTGTGTAGGGGTGTGTGTGTGTGTGTGAGAGAGAGAGAGAGAGAGAGAGAGAGAAAGAGAGAGAGAGAGGACTTACTAGAGGTAGAGTGGGGAACGGAACAGGCAGATCACTGAAATACATTGCTGAGGGAAGCAGCAGGTGGGTCAGCAGGTGGGCTATGCCATGTAGGTCAGCTCCCTGGCCAGCGAGCCAACTCCTGCAGCAGTGCGATAGCTTTATAGTACTGTGGTTAACACATTGTGCCACCCAGGAGGGGCCCTCTTTGTCCTTTTTGTAGCCTAGTTTCATCCCACTTTTTCAGTGAAGTTTTTTTTGGTGTCCTGAGTATATTTCTTAGATTTTATTGCTTTTAATGAATTTTGTAGGGAAGTAGATATAATTGTCATGGTACTTACTATCATTTTATCTATTCCTTTCTAGTAGATTATAATGGTAAAGCTGTGAGGTATTCCAAATAACCCAGGGTAATTTACTCTGAAAACAAATAACTTGGTATTTATATCCTGTTATTCATTGCCCCAACTACATATCACATTTCTTGAAATAATCTTTTTTCTTAGTATATTAAGCATAATTCTTGATTTTTGTACCATACCATTTTCATGTTAAATTGGATTGTTTCTAGAAAGGCCTCTGTTAAAATAAGGACAGTGACTGCTGATGTGGCAGAAGCTTCTCTTTGAATTAGACCTTCAAAATTTTAGGTGTAGTGTTGTCAGCCATATTTAATTGTTGATTTGAATTTTAGTACTCCTAGTGTTGACAAGGAAGGAAACAAAAACTTCAAACTTAGAGTGAAATGGAAATGGATAGCTTTATTCTTTACCCTGAAATAGTAGCCACAGTATTGGTGAAAAACCTTGTTTAGTCGGGAATTAGTCACACTGTTAAACAATTTATTTTTGCCAAATAGTATACAATTTAAGATTTTGGACTTTATTTTTTAAATCTCTCAGGTTTTTTTTTTCTTGCTCATTACTTTCTCATTAGTGTGCTAAATAAGATTGTATTTTAAATTCTCAGTATATGTGACAATTTTGTTACCACATTGGAGTTTCTTTTGAGTCATTGAGGTGAATGTATTAACATTCTGTATAGAGTTTGTCTCTTATATAGTCTAAGTGAGCTTAATCTACCAGAAGAATGTCATCATATCTATTTCCCTTCAGTAGGTTTTAGTGGTAAAGCTGTGAGGTATTAGTTCCAAACAACCCAGAGTAATTTACTCTGAAGGGGTAATTTATTGTTTAAAAGTTTTAAGTTCTAAAATATAGTATGAAATTTTATTTTTTATTTCCAGTATGGTTTTATTTGCAACCTGTGATATGAGATGGGTGTTACCCTGAGATTCACTCTTAACTCATCATTAATGCAATCAAACTAGAAGGGTCATGCTTGAGATCAGTAGTTTTCATTATACATGGAGAAATGTCCAGATTAAGACAAAAGTTTGGGAGAAATCAAGTACTGTACTGTACACTGTAAGAAAATTAATAAAAGAAAAACTTGAAAAAAATTTCAGAAATCATTTTGAAATTGTGGATCCTATCTCACTGTTAGACTATTTATGTTCCCCCCAAAATTCATTTGCCGAACCCCTAACCCCATGTTCCCAGGTGATGGTATTTGGAGATGAAATGTTTGAAGGTAACTAGGGTTAGATGAGATAATGAGGGTACAAGTCCTTGTCTAATAGTATTAATGTCTATAGAAGAGGAGACCTTCTTTGCTTCCTTTGCTCCCATAAAGTCATTTAATCATACAGCTGAGAGAAGAGACCTCAAAAAATAAAATATAGGCCCTCCCTGGTGGCTCAGCGGGTTAAAGCACAGCACAAAGAAACTTAAGCCACTTCCGCATGAGTTTGATCCCCGCCTGCCCTGGAGGAGATCCACATGGCGAGGCAGACCTCTCCTGACCCGTCCGATGCTCCCCTCAGCAGTGTACTTTGTCGATCTGTCTGTTCTACACCCCACTCTGTCTCTGGTGAAGCCTCTCACCCTCCGCATCTCTGGCCTGTACCCCAGTTCTGTATGAATAAATAAATAAATCTTTAAAAAAATATATATATACCTGTAAGCACCTTGATTTTTGGCGTACCCAACTATGAGAAATTTGTTTAATCCAAAAAAAAAAATGGTTTATGTGAAATGAATGTCTTAAGTTGGGGAGTTTGCCATCTATTTACTTTTTATCTATTGAAGATTTCTTCAGGAGGTATATTTTAAAAAACAAATTGGGAGCAGCCGTCACAAGTGGCCATTCTGTTGTCTAAATATAATAATTTTCTTTCTAGGAAATTGTGTTCTGGACTTCAAATCTTTTTTTTTTCCCAGTAAAAGGAGATGCTTAAAATTTTATTACCTTTTTAAGAGTGAGGAGCTTTTACTTTCTAGAACTAAAATTATCAACTTCTTTATCCTAATTTATTAGAGATCAAAGGTAGTAGCGGTGCTTTTCCTTATTTGTTCTTTTGCACTGTGTCCTATTTAGCACACTAAATAATAGGACACTATAATGAAGTAATCAGTGATTCAGTTAAATGAATGTTTGTATTTTTGTTCTTACCACAAATCTCCTGGTAGTTAGCATTTTAATATTGAATCAGTAAGCAAATTAATTTTTATTTTTTTGTGAAGCCATAATTACATAGATAAATCATTTTAGTTTCTAGAAATTTATGTCCAAGAGTAGCAGAGGAAATGTTACCTGAAGTTTCTTATTTATTCATTCAGTGTTTATATCGTTATTTTGGAATTAAAGCGCTTCAATTTTGTCATTTAATTTCACATAATTTTTTTTGGGGGGGAGGGGCCACCAGTTGGAATTTGCTTAGATTTCTTAAAAAAAGATAACATCCATAGAATGGTATTAAAAAAGGGGTGGTGAGGGAAGTGCACTGGACTATGGTGATGACACATGGGTGATTTGGGTATGGGGAAAGTCCACAGGGATTACAACTCAGATGGAAAAAGGCACAAAATGATGTAGAAATAAACTTTTATTAAAAAAAAGATAACATCCAATATAATAGTCAGAAAGTACTTGGCTATGTCTTGTGTGAATCAAGCTCTGCCAGACAAGTTACAGTGAGCATGTCTTGATGGCTACCTTTAATAGAATACAGCTTATGGGTTAGAAAGAGACATATTTTATGCATTCCTGTTAATTTGAACAGGCTAATTAGGTAGAGTGTATATAGTAATTTTGTTCTATTTCTATTTTGCGATTATCAGATTTCATTAAGTCACAGTATAATGCAATTGGGTCATCTACTTTGGGTTTCTGAATAAGGTAGTGGGAATAGATAATGAATGAATTTCCTTAATAGCTTTTACCCCCTTTCTGTATAATTATCCTTTTATGGTATATAATTTATCCTGTGTGTGAATTTTTCAATACTATTTGTAGTTGTAACAAAATTCTTTACTATCTTTTTATATACAAATTTAATATGCTGTGTACTTGAAAAAAAATTCTCCCATTAAAGGGATGAGTTTTCTGTAAATCACCTTTTTCTTAGTAAGCAAAATATTTTTCTGAGGTTCTAGTTAACTGTTGTCCTATCAGGGGTATAGGTTTTGAGATCACCAATTTTAACAGATGTTTTGTGTAAATTTTTCTTTTGCAGCTTTGTTTAGATTTGATGTTTATGACTTGTTCGTATTTAAAGAATCTTCTCATAATTAGTATTAATTGAAAAAACAAGGAGGTAGAATATCTTGTATAGTCTGTTGCCTCTGTAGCTTGAAGAAAGGGAGAAGAGTGAAAAGGAGGAAACATGGAGTTATATGAGAGAGAGTGTATGTTTGTAATTTATATGTTTCAGTGATCCCAGAATGATACACAAAAGACGAGTAAAAGTGGTTTTGGGGGATGGAGGAAATCAAGTGATTATGTGTGGGAAAGGTTTATTTTTATGTATAATTTTTAAACTGTTGGAATCTTATGTTAACATTGCTATTTTAAAAAGTGATTTTAAAACATCAAGTAATTCAGTTAAGAATTCTTAATTTGGGGCCCTCACTGATGGCGCAGTGGGTTAAAGCACAGCACTTCAGCATGAGTTCGATTCCTGCCCAGGAGTGACCCACATGGCTCAGCAGACCTCTCTTAACTCTCGCCTACTGCTTGCCTCAGCAGTGTTCTTTGTCAGTCGGCCTGTTCTGCTCCCTACTCTGCCTCTGGTGAATCCTCTCACTGACCCTGCACCTCTGGCTTGTACCCCAGTTCTCTATGCATAAATAAGTCTTAATTTTACAACTTCTTTAATTTTGGGTAGTCAAAAGAAGAATACTGTTAATTTCCTGCATGTTTTCAGTACATTTTTAAAGAACTGGAACTATGTATATTTCTACATATCTCTTCAGATTTGTTAGCAGAATTGGTCATTTGGAATGATTAAAAAATACTGATTTTGGTATATATGTGGGTTATCAGATCAGATCAGTATCTTTGGTAATGAACTGGCACTTTTCAAGTCAATTTTTTTTTTTTTGCTTTTCAGTTTTTATCTGAAGTTGATAACTAGAAGTTAATAGCAGTTTTTAAAAGAAAATTTTTGTTGTCTAGATATATGTAGGATTTTCTTTTAGAGGTGGTACTTTGTCAAGGGTTTGGAAATCCTGGTGAAAATTGGTGTTCTCACCTCTTAGGAGTAGATTTTAATAATTTTGATTATCTTTAATATGGTAGGATTTATGAAATTATAAATTCTGATACTGGCATGGATTTTGTCATGTATGTAGTATTGATTCCAAGGAATCAGATAGCGTAGGTTCTGATTCCATTTTAGGTTGCACTTGGTATCACTTGTAATTGTTCGTTAGTTTAATTTGCCAGTAAAAAATCTTACCTTCTAGTTGTGCTCATCATTTTCAGCTGAAGCAATCTCAGAGAAAGCATCTATTTTAGACTTGATCCCAGTCTTTGTCAGCTCTCTATTATAGCAGGGGTAGGTGAGGTAAGGTGAAGAACTCAGCCTTCGGAACCAGGAATACCCGGTTTGAATCATTTAGACCTACTTTATTTATTAGTTGCGTGTCTTTGGGAAATTAATTCATTTCCACTGTGGAAAATGGGAATAAAATAGGACAATATTTTCTTCACAGAGCTGTAAAGCAGTTGTCACTGAACCTGGTACATAGGAAGCTCCTGATCCTAGCTACTTGCAGCAGCAACAGCTGTAGAGAGGCAGAAAAGTGACACACTCTTGTAAATTTGTCATGGCTTCCTTTGGCAGCAGGAGAGAATAGAATGGCCAGAATTTCTAGTTCAGGATGTTTTTAGTGACCGAGCTTTTGTGTTGCTCCCTCTAAAATGAGAATGTGTACTATGGAGTTTTGTTATAATTTTGATATATATGTTGTCTCCAGTAATGTTTTACATTGAATCCTATCTGGTCTTCATGTCATGTTTTTCTTTAAAAATCTTTTTGCCCTCTGGAATGGAATCTCTACTGTTTTTCTCCATTCTTTGGGAGATCAAGCTGTCAGTGGATACTGCTTGAATGGCTGAGTCATTTTCAAGCACATTATATATTATGAGAACTTTGACATGGACTCTAAGAAATTTCATAATGCAATACAAGTTATATGCTAATGTGCAGAAAATACTAACGTCAAGTTTTCAGGAAATATTTGCTTAATATCCAGTACATGCTCATTTTATGTACTCTTTACTGGAAAAAACTTGCTTTTGTAAACCTCAGTTAATTTTATAAGTAGTAATGATTTTATTATTTACTAAATTTAGGAAGTACTGGTCCAAATGAGTGTAAAATTGCAATTCTTTAACATTTATGGACAGAATTGGGACTTAGATATTTTGAATGATAGAGTTGGATAAGCCATATTTATTGGTGTTAATGTCTGAAGCTAGTAATTGAGGTTCTATTAGAATTCTGAAATTCTAAAGCTACCATACTGTTTCTTACATCTCTTTAGAAATACTTGGATAGATTGTTTTTGAACTATTTACAATATAGTTTATTGTATTTGTTGACTGTATGAAGTTACACTTTTTGAAGATTAAGGTGCTTATGTTTGTCTTAACTTGATATCTTGGGTTATGAACACTAGTTACCGGGCTAGCACAGATTTCACTCTTTTAGTGTTATTTGTTGATTCCTGTCACATTGGGTAGGTCCTGTCTTTTTAATTTTTTTTAAAGATTTATTTATGATAATAGAACCGGTATTCAGGCCAGGTATATGGGGGTGAGAGGATTCACCAAGAGAGTGGGGAGCAGATCTGGTAGATCAACTGATACACACTGCCGAGGGGAGCAGCAGGTGAGACAGGCAGGTCTGCTGCACCATGTGGGTCAGTTCCTTGGCTGGGGATCGAACTCCGTGCTACAGTGGAGATAGCTTCATAGTGCTCTGCTTTTAACTCCTTGTGCCACTAGGGAGGCCACAGGTAGGTCCGTTCTTGGGGCAATTGTGTGTTTCTTCCATAAAGTGTTGGGCAGATTTTAGATAATCTATTTGTTGATTTCTATTTTTGTTGATTTCTATTTATGTTGAGTCGAATCCATGAAGTGCTCTGATTAAGAGACAGGTTTCCTAATTTTTGCCTTTTTTGATGGTGATTTTATATACCCATTTTAAAAAGGATCCATTCACTTTCACAATTTCTCTTAACTCTTGGATTTTATAGTGTTCATATTGAAAAAGTTGTGAGGCTCTGTTTGGTAATCTGGTAAACTTCCTAGTCAGAAGTTTTTGGCATCTGCAGAAATATGCTCAGAGGCTGGGAGAGTCCATGACCAGATGTTAGTAGTTAAAATTGATTTTGGGATGTTACATGGACTTGATTTTGGGATGTTGTGCGTTAGTGATACTCATGTATATCAAGTCTCCCCTTTCCTCCTTGGTAATTTTTCCTGGTTTTAACTATGACATAACCATACGGTTTTATGTCATCTAGCCTGGCGAATTTCTGGTTGTTGATATTAAATGTGTGCATAGTATACCTGCCAGTTCCTTCCTCTTTGGCCATGACCTTTGTCTGGGCATTGAGACTGTGCACTCTTTGCCCCTTTTCTCTCAAGTTAGCCATTGCTATACAAGTGATTGTGACCAGGCTGGCTTTTAATTCTGACCTCCTCTTCTCGCCCATATTCTAACATGGTAACATCCTGTACTTTCTGCCTATGGTTCTTTTGATGCAAGCTGGCAACGGCATTATATTTCCATTGATGATAAATGTAAGAAGACAAAGTTGAAAGAGGGGGGGGTCCTCGATGGAATGTAGGAATAGAAGGTGTTAGCACCAGATTGTCAGCATTAGGTGGGGGCAACATCCTCAGCTTCCAGCTACTGATAAATGTAGAAAATGTGAGATACTCGCTATTTGGAATGGAGGTTGGAGATAAGAAATCGTGGTAGAAGTAATTCTGTTACAGGAATTTGGAAGTAAAAACTGAATATGACCCTATTCTCCTTCTACCCTTGGACTTTACTGATACGGAAAAGACAGTCTTTTTTATCCATGGGAGATAGTTGAATTGGCTTTCTGGAAACCAAATTTTTCTGGAAGGGAAGATAAGAGTTTCAAGTTTAGGGCCTCCCTGGTGGCACAGGGTTAAATCTCAACACTATCAAGCTATCTCCAGCCATGGAGTTTGTCTCTCCTGCTGCTTCCCTCAGCAGTATATTTCAGTAGATCTGCTTGTTATGCTCTGCTCCCCACTCTGAATTCTAGCACCCCTTGCACCTCTGGCCTACAAGCCAATTCTGTATGCATAAATAAGATGTTAAAGTTTCAGTTTTAAAGTTTAAGTTAAAATAATTGCCACACACTTTGTGATGTTTTAAGAAATATAATAGTTGTAAAATTTATCAACAGATCAAAAATACAAAGGATAGAATGTTTAAAATACTAATACTTTTACTTTGTCCTTAGATTATTGAAACAGGTAAGGTAAGATAACTATTAATTGGAGAAATGAACACAATTTTTCTTAGATTTTTTTTTTAAACCTCTGCTTTTACCTTTTGCTTAAGTAGATAATTTAATCTTTTGTGCCCAAGGCTGTTTTGAGTTTTGTATATTTTCTAATTGTTGCTTCTCTATTTGGTTTATTCTCTTTTTTTGGGTCATACACTCTCTAGTCTCATTTATCTTTCTTGCTTTTTCTTCCAGATGACTCATATATGTTTTGCTAGTAGATAACATTAGTTGGCTGGTTGATTTGGTTTGACAAATCAGCGTAGATGACTTACTACAAGTGAGAACTAGTAGTACCAGGAAAAGTGGCTTTTTTTTTTGAGATGTGCATACAGGCATATTAATGATCTTTTGATAAATATTATGGTAGTGCACATGGTATAATTACATGAATGAGTATTTTGCTTTATAGAATGCACAGTAGAAATACTTATGCATGCTATTTTGTCACGCACTGCAATAAGATGCTCAATAAATTCGTTTCCTTCCTTTCCCCCTTCTCTAGGTTTTCTCTTACTCAGTATAAAATCCAAACATTCTTCCATAGGGTCCACCCCTCCCCCTATGTGATTTGGCCTTTGGCCACCCTACAAACTTTATCCTGTTTCACAGCACCCTTCTTTTTTGCTCCCTGTGCTCAGCCATACCAGCTCCCCGCCCACTGAACAAGCTTGTTCTTGTCTCTATGCCTTAATTGCTTTGCTCTCTGCCTCAGGCTCTGCCTTGAGATTGTCAGATGGCTAATTCTTCTGTGTCATTTAGATTTCATTTCCAGTGACACAACCTTAGAGAGGTCACACTTGAAGTAGCTGCTTTCTCCCTTGCCATTTTCAGTTATCAGACTCTTCTTATGTTCCTCATTGTGTTAATTTCTCTGAAAAATAGTATTGATTATTTGTTTATTTTTAAATTTACCTATAGGAATTAAACTTCATGAGACAATGATGGGCTCTGTTTTTTTTTTTTTCACTCTAGAACTTAAAACAGAACCTAGCACTTGCTCAGTAAATATTTGCTTGAGAGTGTGCTCTCAGGAGTGTTTTGTGACCAACTGATAACTTTAAATTAGTTTCATCCTTAGAGTACAATACTGAAAATAATTTATTAAAAGGTTAGATTTAGGGGGAGGTTGTTAGAGCCTTTACTATATTGATTAATGTTGAGAAGCATAGGGACATAAGTGAGTGCTGTCTGCTTTTCTCTGGGGAATGCACTTATAAGTGGTCTTTGAGTCAATCTGGAAAACCAAGTAAGTGGATATTTTGATGAACCAGTTTGAAATGTGTTTGTGCTAATCATGCATGTTGAGCTTTTGAGAGGTTAATGATTTATTTATTAAAATAGGTAAAGGTAGATGTAAAATATATATATAATTAAAAAAAGGTAAAGATAGATATTTCATTCAAGTAGTATGATGAGGGCTAGATACCCCCATTAATGTTTTATACAAGGCCATGAGATTTTGTAATTTCCCTTTTCGTTACTTTTACTTGTAATAATCTCTCTTAATGAATAATAGCCAACTTTCCAAAGTTGGTGGGAGTCAAAACCCTGCTAGTGTTGCTATTGAAGCCCATTTTTAATTAACTTAAGCCATTGGAACCAGACTCATTTGAATGCTACTAGAAATCTGTTTCAGGTTTTTTCTCTTGTAGATCAGTTTCGTTTTCTCATAGTATGTTAAATTTCTTCACATTGCTGAAAATATAACTTGTATGTCAGATTTTATTTTGTTTTCCCCTGTTGTAGATAATGGATTATTCTGTCTCTATTTCGTTTGGAAAATTCTTGATTGATTGGCTCGTTTGGTTTGGGAAGGTGCTTACCAGTCAATGGCTATATGAAAGCAGTATCTGCTCCTGAGGGTAGTTAGTGGGAGTTTGGAGAGAGCTGGGGGAATGACAGTTGAGTAAACAAGGGAGCAGCTGGGCAGAAAGCTTCTCTTCCCCCCAATGTGTCTATTTTTAGCTGGGAAGGTTGCACCTTTTTTTTCATTACTGTTGGTCACTTTAAATTCTCTTTTAACTATAACTGATGCATAATTTGTCTTATCATTTTCGAACTTTTCAAATGTTGTCCCATTTCTAAAATGAGAAAAAACAAGTCTCTTTTGTGATAGTAGTTGTAATTTTATGGGCCCTGTCTATATTAGCTACTCAGATTAATTCCTTTTCAAAGTGAGTTGCTTGGTATAAAAAATTGATGCTATTTGTTTTGGTTTTGTTTTTAACATTCTGCTAATTTAATAACAACTAATGAAAGCTGATATTTGAGAGTAGCTGTTAGAAAATTATCAACAGGTTAATTATACATTTAGGGGATACTTTAATCACGGGGGTAGATTACCTTCATCCTAAGCAGATACTTCATTTTAGCTTATAATAAAATTTAAGAACTTGCTTTGAACAATTACTATCTTGAACCTTATTTTATCAGCCCACTAAAATAAGAAAATGGTTAACTGTGTGTATGTAGAAAGCTTACAGTGACCCAAAAGATACTAATCTTTTTGGATTTCAGCTGCTTTGTCTCTATTTTTTTTTTATTATTTTATGCATACAAGAACTGGGGTACAGGCCAGAGGTGCAGGTGCAGAGATTCACCGGAGACAGTGGGGAGCAGGCTGACTGACAAAGTACACTGCTGAGGGAAGCAGTGGTCTGGCCAGGAGAGGTCCGCCAGGCCAGGTGGATCACCTCCCTGGGTGGGGGTTGAACTCTTGCTGAAGTGGCTTTAGCTTTTTAGTGCTCTGCTTTAACCTGCTGCACCACCAGGGAGGGCCCTATTTTATTATTTTTTAAGATTTATTTATTTATGCATACAGAATTGGGATACAGGCCAGAGGTGCAGGGTGTGACAGGATTCACCAGGACAGTGGGGAGCAGACCAGGCAGATGTACTGAAATATACTGCTGAGATGATTCACCAGAGACTGAGTGGCGAACAGAACAGGATGATTGACTGAAATACACTGCTGATGGGAGTAGCAGGCCGGACAGGAGTAGTCTGCTACTCTCTGTGGGTCATCTCCCTGGCCAGGGACCTAACTGGTGTTGCAGTGGCTGCTGAGACTGCAGATAGCTTCATAGTGCTGAGCTTTAACTTAACCCTGTGCCACCACGGAAAGCTCCCTACTTTGTCTTTAAAAATACTGAGCTGGGTTTTGGAAGACATTTCTGGATTTAATGCTTTTGACCCTGTGGTTGCAAATAGAATTTAAAAATTATGTCATTGTTGAACCAAATTAATGGGAAAATGTACAGTACTGATTTCAGGTTAATTGTTACCTGAACTGGTTTTTCCTAAAGAAAATATTTGCATTTCGTTGACACCTTCTCAATTTTGAGTAAATTAGCCTTAAAATTATTTCTTAGCTATCTGTAGATGAATCTTATGTTGTTTAGTCCATTAGTCTTTGATTTCAGGTATATTTGTTACATAGCATTTCACTGTAGAGAAAATTAAAAGAAGTAGCTTCAGTTGCACTTTGAGAATTCCTTTAATAGTATGATTGCTGAATGTAAAGGGCAGCTAACTAACCTTTTTTTTCCTTTTGCTTACTACACATTTTAGAAATTAGACTAACAGTTTAAATCTCTTGAGCACTATAAAAAATGCTGTTTGTTTTTTTAAATAACAAAAGTCTCAAGTATGTGCATATTAGTTACCAATTGGCACTTTATATATTACTGAAAAAAAGGAACATTTGAGTGGGATAACAAGAGGTGGAGAGAGGGCAGGGCATACATTAGGGCAAAAAGATGCCAAACAGGTTAGCCTTTTTTGGCAAACAGCTTTGTTTATATGTGGCTACATAAAAATATATTTGTAAGTTCTAGTTTGTGATGAGAATTGACAGGAAGGGTAAGCAGGCATCAATCATTGAGCAACTTTTTTTTTTTTTAAGATTTATTTATTTATGCATACAGTACAGGCCAGAGGGGGCAGTGAAAGGCTTCACCTGAGACAGAGTGGGGAGTAGAACAGGCAGATCTATGAAGGACACTGCTGAGGGGAGCAGCGGGCAGGTCAGGAGAGGTCTGCCTTGGCATGTGGGTGACCTCCAGGGTGGGGATGGAACTCATGCTGAAGTAGCTTTAGCTTCTTAGTGCTGTGCTTTAACCAGCTGTGCCACGAGAGAGGGCCCTGAGCAACTTCTTTGTTGTGATAAGAAGTTTGGACCTTCTTCTGTGATGGTCAACTAGTGAATTACTTTAAGCCAGAATAGCAGAATTATTCAACCCTGGATGTATAGTGTGTGAAGGATGAAATGATGGTTTGGGAGGGGGAGGGATTAGCTCTGGATAAAGGAGAGAGAAGTTGAACTGGTAGCTTGAGAAATAACAGTGACTTAATATACTTCTGTGATTATGGCAAAATGTTCCATTTCTCAATTCCTGGGGAAAAGAATCGAAATTCAGTCTGTACTGGTACTGAAAAGAACTAAGTACCTGGTTATCTTCCCTGACTTCCTTGTGTTTCTTCTTTAGTGGGAAACAGGGTCATGAAAAATGGGGGCTTGTTGGGGGTGGGGAATTATTTTGCTATCCAAGTAACTAATGGACAAAAGCAAGGCAAGAGGGGGAAGAAATCCCCTTATGATGCCTTAGCCAAGGGATGATTAAGTGCTTATTTGAGAATAGACATGAGGAAAACAGATTGGTATAATATAATTAGCTTAAAGTTTCTAGTCAGTTTAACTTTTATTGAACTCTACATTAATCACTTCATGTAATTTCAAAAAATTTCTACAAAAAAAGTTGTTAGAATCTTGATTATCACCATATAACTAGAGTGTAAATCTGATTTAAGTACTATTTCAGTTAGTTGAAAATTTTTTAAATAATGCTTTAAAATTTACCATTTTGAGGATCAAAAACAGTGGGGGGAGGGAAGTGCACTGGACTGTGGGTGATGATGGTGCACGGGTGATTTGGTGATGGGAAGCTCATGGAGATATACAACTGAGATGGAAAAAGGCACAAAATAATGTAAAAATAAGCTATTACATTATTATAAAAATTTTACCACTTTAAAATTATTTTAGATACAGAAAAATTACAAGAATTATACAAAATTCCTATATATATTCTATTCAACTTCCCCGTTGTTGAAATCTTACACACTATAGTGTATTTAACAAATAAAAGAATTTGTCACTGATACAGTACTAAAGTTTAGACTTTATTTGAATAGGCCTGATTTTTTTCCAATAATGACTTTTTTTGTGATCTAGGATTCCACATTATATTTAGTTGTTTTCTTAGTGTCTTCTGATCTGTAACAATTGCTTTGTTTCTCATGACCCTGAATGATCTGGTTTGTCCAATATTTAATGATTGGATTGAGGTTATGAATACTTAAGGGAAGATTGCCACAGAGGTGATGTGCCTAACTTTTATCACGTCAGGGGCACAAATCAGTATTTACAAAGATTGATAATTATGCTGGCAGTTGATACTGATAATAATAATCTTGTTCACTTGGTTAGGGTCACATCTTGTGGATTTCTTCACCATGAAATTACAGTTTTTCTGTTTTCCATGCTCTCTTCACTATAAGTGAGTCACTGAGTCACTCATTCAAAGCAAGGGATATCTTCTAGAGAGAAAAGTTAACAAGGAATTTGGACTTAATCTCACTGAATTGATCACAAAATGTTTTGGGGGAAATACTCAGCCTGTATAGGTAGCATATTTTTTAAATTTTTTTTAAAGCTTTGCCCAATATTTTTAGCATTAATTTGTAGCATTTTGTTTGTACCAGTGATAACTGGTCTCATGGTGACTTTTTAGTACCATCCTACCTACTACATGTATGTATTTAATTTTTTTCACCTATAGATTTAATTTTCCAATCATTTAGTTAATGTGGACTGGGAATTTTTGGGGGGGGGTTATTTTGATGTTATTTGATATTATGTCTACTTAAGTTGTTGCTCAAGTCTTTGCAGCTTTGGGCACACAGAACCCTTTGCATGTGGCACATCTTTTGTTTTTTAATTCTTTTATTTTTGACATATAGGCTGTTCCACACTAATGTTGTATCTTACCTGCCCTAGCCCTAAGTTCAGCCATCTCTCCAAAAAAGTTCTGGCTTTTTATTTATTGGAATTAGAGCAAAATTTTTCACCAATTTGGGAATGTCTTTGTATGAATTTATAGAGGTCAAGTGATTTTACAACAAACTTTCTTAAGACTTCTTAATCACATTCGCTTAGCAGACTTTTAAAAGGTGTTTATGTGCCAGCATTTGTAGATACTGGGGATCTAGATACAATTAAGATGTGACCATTGATCCCAAGGAGTCTTGATGTGAAAAAGCTTTCATCCCCATATTTTAATGAGTGTCTGTTGTGTGCCAGACACTGTAAACAGGAAATGAGGACTTGATAAGAATAGTACAGTTTGTTTTTAGGAGTACCTGGGAGGTGGGTGGGTTCTACCTCCAGTGTTGATTTAGAGGATTGTGGAGGAAATCTTGAAAGATAACTTGATTTTAACTAGAAGGGATTGAGTGTAGAGGTTGGGGAAAGGTACCAAGAGGGAAGCCACTCCAAGAGAAAACACAGTGGAAAGACCAGAGGGTGTAATAATTAAGAGTTAGGTCTAGGGGTAAATGTCCTTGGGGGGGGGGGGATAGTGTTGGGGAAGATGGGAGGAAGTATTAGCAGAAGCCACACTATGAAGGTCTTGGGTAAGCCAAGGCTTTGCGAAGTTGAGGGACAGTGAAAGAAATTGGAAGCTAATATAATCAGGTTATGTGGATAGCCTCTTGAATGTACATTGGCTTTTATTTTTATTTTTAAAATGTATTTATGCATACAAGAGCTGCAGTGTAGGCCCAGCTTATTAGGTGTGGGGGGGAGGTATGAGGATTCACCAGAGACAGAGTAGGGATTAGAACAGGTTGATCTACTGAACAGGTTGCTTAGGAGAGCAGTGGGGGAGACAGGAGGTCTGCTGTCCCATGTGGGTCAGCTTCCTGGCTGGGGATTGAACTGCAAGGTGCAGTAGCTGTTGATAACTTCACAGTGCTGAAACTTAACTCCTTGTATTACCAGGGAGGCCCTTGAATGTACATTGATTTCCAAGCGTTTATTGCTATGGTAAAGTGAGTTAGTGTCTCTTACCTGGAGAGTTTTTAGAAAATCTCTATTTTAACATTGTTCAGCTCTACCTCTAGAATTTGTTTTAATTGGCTTAGGGTGGGGTATTTTTGGCTGGTTGCCAGTAGTGTCTGATGCTGTAATTGTTGGTTTGGGGACTACACTTTTGTTTCCACTGTACTGTGATAAAGAGAATGTAGAAAAGGGGATGGATGGAGATAACTGAGGCCAAGTTTAGTCATTGTGAAGCTGTTCACCAGAACTGACCCCCTTCCTTTCCCCCTCTTTCTATGCAGTCTTAGTCTTGGCTTTGTCCTCTTGCATTCTGTAAAACTGCTGGTTCATTTTGGATTAGTAAAGAAAAGATGGAATTTTGGTAAGAAAGTGTGCAAACTTTTCTGTATATTGCGTATTAAAAATTGCTGGATTTTAAAAAAAAAATTCTGTATTGAGTTATAATAGTTACTAATTTGACATTGATACCGCCCAGTATACATTTAGTGCATAGTTTATAAAATGTGTTTATGTGGTAGAATTACTTGTATAGTTGTTTATTCAGCCTATCTGCCACAACCATCCTTTTCTTAGCTTTGACTCTTTAATAAATGTGTCCTATAGAAATTTGACTGACAAAGTGAATGTAACTTGAAAAGTATTAATCTGAACATGTTGAAATTAATTTTAAGAAAGTATGAACAGTGGTCAAATTTGAAGAATTATATTTTGTGGCTACAAGATGGGTATAATCAATAGTTTTACTATAGAGGGACATTTAAAGTTACAGGCATGATGCATCTTTGTATTTTAAGTCTTTAAAATTGATACTCATATGACTCAGTCTTTACTGATACAGGAACATAATGAAATAGTAAATTCTCACTTTTCACAATTGATTACTACTATCCAATATTTCAGTAGCAATAGCCCTGTTGCATTAACAACTGAAAGGGAGTTTTCATTTTGTTAAAAGTGCATGTATGTAATGTGTATATGTAAACATGGAATCTAATTTTAGAGATTGAAGGGTCTTTGTGTAATAAGGGAAAATGATTTTTGTAGAAGGTTAGAGGACAGATGGTTAAAAAAAGATGAATTGCTTAGTTTAAGATTAGGTACATGGATGTTTGAATTGCTAAGGCAAAGGCATGAGAGCATATGTTAATATTGCTTTTCTGCCCCATCAGTCTATTTCTGCTAGAGAAAACAAAGTGACTAAAGATTGCAATGGAGAGAATACTTTCAGCTTTAAATGTTAATAAAATAATGTTTTTATGTTTAATGTGTAAAAATAATTTAGAAGTAGTTGATTTATTTTACTGTATATACTTTTGAATGATGTAATTTTAGGGTACATAACTTTGTAGAAGAAAATTTGTTATATTCATGTCTCTTATATGAACAGCTACAAGAGTAGTAGTAACTGAGAAGGTAATGTTGTATTGTGAGCATTTTTTGAAACTAGTTTGTAATTATGTAGTTTCTTTTTCACCTTAAGTAGTAACATTTTAAAACTGTGTAGCCAGGGGAATAATTTTAAATACAATTAGAGATTCATAAGTTATTTTTAATTTTCTGTGGCAGAAACCTGGTTTTTGTTATATAATGGGTCTGTATCTGATGCATTTATGTGTTTGTCATTGCATGTAAGGATTTAGCTTAACTATAAAGATATTGAAAGTGGAGGATTATTTCCTGCTTTTTGATTTGAAAGTTCAAACTTGTCATTACAAAACTTGAAGTTTTTGTCTCATGGCACATTTTTAGGTGCTAAGAGAAGAAGGCATTAAGGGTAAGGAAAATTACAACACTATCGCAATACATTTAGTTATTGTAAAAATAATATCTGACAAATTGTAACATGTTTGACATTTTAAAGTCAGAACGTTTTAAATACACATTACAGTAGAATATGTGTTCTGTATAATGCCATAAAGTAGTTAAACTTTAGGGATACTGTAGTAGTTGTAAACATGAACAGATTTATGTATTTATTTATTTATTTATTTATTTTTAGAATTGGGGTATAGGCCAAAGCTGTGTGTGGGTGGGTGGGTGGGGGGGTTGGTAAGAGGACTTACCAAAGACAAAGTGGAGAATGGAACAGGTAGAACTACTGAAATACACTACTGAGGGGATAGCAGATGAGACTGAGAGGTCTGCTGCCCCTTGTGGGTCAGCTCTCATGCTGGTGGTTGAACTCAGGCCATATCAGTGCTACCTTTGGCTGCCAGGGAGGCCCATATGGGCAGATTTTTAACGCCAGATCAGCGAACCATAATTAACCAAGACACAATGAATGATGAATTTTATTCCACTCTGAAACAGGATTTTAGAAATGCTACTTCAGTTATTTTTAGCCATTTAGTGAGTGCATGCACAAGGTTGATATTAGGGATAATCAGTTTACTTGCCTTTTTTTGTAGTAAGTTTTCTTACAGCAGAAAAATGATTCCCTTTCAGGAATATACTAGGAATATATGAGGCAAAGAGAGAGGAATCTGTCTTTTTCGGGCTTGCTCAAAGTGGTGTTGAATATTTACTGTATTTATAATTTAAATTGAGCCTTCTGATACTTTTTAAGGGTTGCAAACAAAGTAATTTTTTTTAATTGAAAAAACAGGAAAATACTTCATGGGGAAATCCATGACACTAATTTATTTTACACATTTATAAAAGTATTACCAAAGTGATATATGAGAAGTATAGTAAGTGTTGTATAGGACAACTGCTTAAAAAATGATTTGACCGGGTAATACATTCACATTGTTTAAAATGAGTGTTTATTTCCCTGTTTCCCCCAGCCACCCAGTTTCTTTCCTGGAACCAGTGTTACCAGTTTTCTCTATCCTTCCAGAGAAACACTGTATACCTAAAAAACAAAAAGTCACTGAGTATATACTTATACCCCCCAACCCCTTCCCAGTACTATTTTAAACACAAATGGTATAGTATACTTGGTCACTTTGCTGTATCTTGTTTTTGGTCACAAATGTATTTTAGATTATACATTAACGAAGTTTTTTCCTCTTTATTTTTTAAGGTATCATTATATGAATATACTACAGTTTATTTCTTGGCTTCCTCAGTTTTTGAATATTTAGATGCTTATTGTGTTGCTATTAATAAACAATGTTGCAGTGAATAATTCTGGAACATGTCATTTCTTATACATGCAGGGATATCTGTATGATAAATTAGTAGAATTGGAACTACCATTGTTAATAGGTATAGCTGCTGCCAGACTCATTTCTGGGATCCTATTAGGTACTTAAGTTGATATTCCTGCTTCCAATTCTAGTCTTTGCCCACATCCTTGCCAACATAGTGTGACCAAATATTTTGCTTTTTGCAAATCAGACAGTAAAGATGATGTTTTAGGCTTTTTTTTTTTTTTGTTAAAGATTTATTTCTGCATACAGAGCTGGGGTACTGGTGAAAGGTGCAGGGATGGTAAGAGGATTCACCAGAGACAGAGTGGGGAGTAGGAGAGTCAGATCAATGAAGTACACTGCAAGGGGAGCAGTGGATGGGTCAGGTGAGGTCTGCTGTGCTGTGTGGGTCACCTCCCTGGCCTGGGATCAAACTCACGTGAACTGGCTGCAGCGAGCTGCACTTTAACCCATTACTTCACCAGGGAGGGCCCAGTACACATGTTTTAAAATGCGTAATAGTAAATTTTTTTTGTTGAGATATTTATTTCCAAATAAAATGAGCAACTCTTAAATACAATTTTGCTGAGTATTACAGCTTTATATAACCATACTTTGCTTCCTGTTGCGATTTAGACCATTTCTATCACCTAGAAAGTTAGTTCCTTCAGGCCCTTTTTTCTTTTAATTCTCTCTTCACTCCACCTCAGGTGACCACAAATTCGAACTTTCAGTGTATGATATACCCTACCTAATAACAAAATCAAGATTTTGAACATTGCCTGTGATCCTGAAGATTACATTACATACCTCCCAGTCAGTCTCTCTCCTGCTAACAGGTTAATTACTATACTGACCAGTATCCACTACAGATTATTTTAATACCTGTGAGTCACCTACATTGAGTCAGGTAGTGATTTTTTTTTTTGCTGCTCTCTATATCAATATAACATTTATTTTACTTTGGATAAACAGTTGGGTTTTTCAACTTTGGCCTGTTTATAACCTTTGTTGAAGTAAATACATGGGTTTACAGCACTATATGATTTGGGGAAATAGGTTCATGCCTCTTTAGACACTATACCCACCACCTTTCATAAACCATTGAATCCTCTACCTCCTTACCTTAGTTGAGCTGCAGCCTTGGCGCCCCCACACCCCTTTGGAACCTTTAATTCTGTCATTTCTAGAATTTGTTTTGGTTTAGTTTTGTCTCTTCCTTTTTTTTTTTTTTTTAAATAGCCCAGTGAGCAAAATCATTGAGTCTTTCTCATTCAAACTTAATTTGCTTAGTATAATCCCTTCCTGTTACACAATGATAGTGGTTTATTTCTTGTACAGTTGAATAGTATCCTATTCTATGTATTTTTTAAATCAGCCTTCATCTATTTAGCTTGGAAATACTGCTGCATTGAACATAGGTGTGCATATATACCTTTGAAATGACTTTTTTTTTTTTTAAGATTCATTTATTTGTGCATATGGAACTGGGGTACAGGCCAGAGATTCAGGGGCGGCAAGAGGCTTCACCAGAGACAGAGAGGGGAGCAGAACAGGCAGATCGATGAAGTACACTGCTGAGGGGAGCAGCGGGCGGGTCAGGAGAGGTCTGCCGTGCCATGTGGTCTCTTCTGGGACAGGCGGGAATTGAACTCATGTGGAAGCGGCTTTAGATTCTCAGTGCTATGGTTTAACGCACTGCGCCACCAGGGAGGGCCAAAATAGACTTTTTTTAATGAGCCATTGTCAGAAGAGTGAGGTGATATCGCATCCTGGGTTTATTTTTCATTTCTCTAATGATAAATGTTGGACATTTTTTCATGTGGATGTTGGTCATCTACCTGTAAAACTGGGGAACAAGTCAGAAGTACGGGGGTGAATGGATTCACCAGAGACAGAGTGGGGAGCAGAACAGGCAGATGTACTGAAATTCACTGCTGAGGGGAGCAGCAGGTGTGTCAGGAGAGGTCTGCCATCCCATGTGGGTCACTCCTGGCCGGGGATCAAACCAGCGCTGCTGTGGCTGCTGTAGCTTCATAGTGCTGTGCTTTAACCTGTCGTGCCACCAGGGAGAGCCCTGGCTCATTATTTTGATTAGAATCTTTTCTTCATTTTAAATTGAGTTTTTTTTTTTGCATATATAATGTGCAGATAACTTTTCCATTAAGGAGGGTGACTTTATTTTTAATGCTTTTATTTTGTTGTGCAGGAGCTTTTTAGTTTGATGTAGTTTTGTTTTCTTTGCCATTGGTGTTGAGTTCTCAAAGACATTCCTGAAGCCACTGTTGTTTTGCTTTTGTTTTCTTCTGTATATTTTATGGTTCCGGTTTTATATCCAAGTCTTTTCAGAGTGGTTGATTTTATTTTTTTGCTTATGGCTGTCTCATTTTCAGCTGTGTGCTCTTTGGGAAGAAGAAGAACAACAAAAAAATGGTGGTGACTGTTCTAAAGCTTTTTTTGGTAGTCCTAAGCAGTTACATCTTTTTGGTATATTAGAAGTGAAATTATTTGGTGGGTCATAGGATATATTTATATTTCTGTGTAAGTTATGGCCAACAGTTTCTCCAAGTTATTTTGTCAAGTTGTACTTTAGTTAGCAAAGTTTAAGAGTTCTACAATAGTTACTCCCTGTCTTTGCTATTAATACTTGGTATTTGTCAGTCCTTTTATTTTTAGCTATTCCATTGATTATAATTTGAACTTCTTTGATGACAGATGATATTAGGTATCTTATGTACTTAAGGTATTTTATGTACTTATCATATTAAAAAACATGTTTTTTTATGTTAATCTGTTAAGGGTTTAGGATTATTTGTAGCAGCTTTAAGATATATTGTGATATGCCTATTGAGATATAACTTAGCAAATGTGTTTTTTACTGGGTTTTAATATGTCTTACTTTCAATTGCCTGGCAAGGAAATTCCAGTAAGCCAATTTAAAGTTTTTTTTTTTTTTGATTAAAAGTTTTTATAATTTCCAGTTTCTGAATTTTATAGTGTACTTTCTGAAGGTCTTCATTGTGAGGTTTAACATGTTTTAATGAATCAAATGTTTTATCAAAATGTAATTTTATGTATCATAAAATAAAGAGTACTGTTAATTAAACTGACACTTTTCTAAACTACGTAATCTTTATACTTATATATGTAATTGTTTCTGTTGTAGCAGCTCTTCCAGGTAAAGGGATAATGTAAGTGAATCAATTGGTCAAGTATTTCCCCAAATTTTTCACATTTAGAATAAGGCTCCTAAAACACCTTTTGAGTCATTAGTGTATTTTCTCCGTTATCTTCTGACCATGAAGGATATTGATGGTTTAGTGTGTCTTTAAGATTCCAGAGAAGAACTACTACTACTACTTTGATACTGGTGCCTTTGCAGTGGGTAGTCTTATTAGCTCATTTATATATTTTATTTTAACTATGAATTTTGGTAAAGGTTTCTGATTAATTTTACTGCTTACCTATTTGATAATGTAGATTATGAAAGAATGACAAACTCTTGTTTTAGGATTCTTCTCTAAGGTTGCTGATATGGGTTTTTAAAAAAAGAGTTTTTCTCCCAAGTTGCTGATCACAACTACAAATGTTGGTATTGGTTGAATATTTAAAAGCAAGAACAGTGAGGAGACAATTTCAACTTGCCCACACTAATTTTAAAATCCTGGTTTTACACTGTACATCTTATTAACAGAGTATAATCTTTTTCCTAGACTGATCTATTACAAGTATTATTTCCTTAGCTAAGTAAAAGGAGTCACATAGTGTTTTTCCTGTGTGTGTGGTTTTTTTTTTTGGGGGGGGGGTATGTGTACATAAAATGTAGGACAGGGCCCTTCCTGGCAGTGCAAGGGGGGATAACATAGCTATCCCAGGGAGGCCAGGGAGGTGACCTACATGGTGCAGCAGACCTTTTCTGTCTCGCTCACTGCTCTCCTAAGCAGTGTATTTCAGTAGACCTGCCTGTTCTGCTCCCCATTCTGTCTCTGGTGAACGTTCTCATCCCCCCACTCCTGTGGCTGTACCCCATTTCTTGTAAGCATAAATAAATGTTTAGGAAAAAAAAAGGTAGTCCAGGAAAAAAATACCCTACCATATATGTTGCTGAATTATTTACTATCTTGTGAGTGAGTATTCATAACACTGGCTATGCTTTTGGTGGGGGAATCAGTGTGGGATTGATGATTATTTTTGCAATAATTACCTTTTTCATAGAATTGCAAATGCCTCTACTATGTTCAACATCTTTGACTTGGGCTTTATTAACTGAAAATCGAATTGCCCTTACAGATTCATAAGACATATGATAATGTAAGATAGATGCGGGTAATGATGTTTGTCTTCTGCTCATAAAAATTTGTTTTCTTCAGTTAGGGTTTTGGGAAAAAGAGGATAAAAGGGCATACAGATAACTTAACTGAATAATTCAGAAGGCAAGAACTATAAGATAATATGTATACAAAACTATCAAAAAACAACACAGTGCTAACTTAAAATATAATAAAAAGGGACAGTTACATGCTGTAAAACATTTGCTAAAGGAGGGAAAACTGAGGTGTCTTTATATACATCTATTTGTATAGTATTGTCATATAAGTCACTTTATTTACTTAATTATATAGAAAACCATTTCTTTAAGCTTATAGATTCTTACAGGTATTTAGAAATATTTTAGGATTTAGAACTCTGAGTTTTAAATAACAATGCTCAATAATTGAGTCTAATGAAAAAGGAGAGTTTATTGCAAAATGTTTAATGAAATTTGGTTCAGGGATACACCCTGGAATTCGGAACAGGATGGGAATTAGGGACTCAGTGGAGGATGCTGTGCACACTATTTTTAATTCAGATAGTCTTTCTTTAGCTGATCTAAAGTTTGTGGGAGAAAAAGACTTGTAGAGCTCTTACATTTTTATATTTGTGTATGCTTCTAGAAAAAAGCAATCTCAGTTTTTCGCCCTCCTTTCCTATAGTTTGTTCTTTCTCAGATTAAGTAACTTAGTCGGGATCAAATACAAATGTGTTCTGTTGTCACGATTCTTGACTATCCCTTAATGTCTTTAAGTTAGGTGTAAACTTGGAATGGTATCAATGATTTTGACATGCCAATAAGTCTTTTAGATTTTTTTAAAAAAGATTTTATTTATACATACAGAACTGGGGTATACACCAGAGGTGAGCAGGGTGAGAGAATTCACCAGAGACAGAGAGGAGAGCAGAATAGCAAAGATGTACTGAAATAACACTGCTGAGGGGAGCAGCAGGTGGGTCAGGAGAGCTCTGCCACACCATGTGGGTCACCTCCCTGGCTGGTGATCGAACTCATGTGCAGTAGCTGTGATAGCTTCATGGTGCTATGCTTTAACCTGTTGCGTGACCAGGGAGGGCCCTTTTTAGATTTTTAAATATGCTAAATTTTACTGGAAAACAAAAATAATGAGTCCTTATGAAGATGAATAACTTGTGTCCTTGAATGTTAGCAGCATACCCCCTTACCAATGTATATCACTAGATCAGTGTATATCTGCCTGTTCTTCTCTGGCCTGCACCCAGTACATTTAGTGCTTGAAAAAAAGGTATTACAAATAATTTAAGAAAGAGGAAAGACTATATAAGAACCCATACTGCTAAAAAAGTTATTTTGACCAGACTTGTCACATATGTGTAAATTACATATGCTGACTTTTATATAAATTTTTCTTTTTAATAAGTCATGCAGTTCTCATAATAGCATTGAATATGTTCTATTTTAAAATGAAGGGTCCTTATTTTCATAAAGTGATGCTTTAAATCATGCTGTAAGTGGCAATTTACTTAACATTTTTGAGGGAATCATTTTATCATTAGAGAACTGATATAATTTCAAGAAGCTTGCTCAGTTTTGGAACTGAGCTATTTACTTTTCTTAATAGCAGGAATAAGACTCAGCATTTTAAATTCATGATGAAAATTGATTTCTTTTTGCCTGTTGAGAAAATCTAACTAAGTGCCATCCTAACCAAGTAACATCTAACAAAGTAACATCCTCATCACCGTATACAGGAATTTAAAAATAATTGTTCCTGTTCATTTGCATTTTATAACAGGAGATCTGAAATTAATGGGAAATTCTACATTGAGGTTTTTGGAATGCTAGTGATTTTAGAGAATTATTGTATTTATATAGTTGTAACTTTGAAGATGGGAAGATGTGTCCTTTTAGTGGCCTTGGCAGTGAAATGGGGTCCAGATGATGGCTGTTTCTCTTCCTGATTTATATGGGTATAGAAGAATTTTTTGGGTTCACTGCAGGGAGGTTATGCTAATTTTACGAGTTTATATTACTTTTAGCCTAGTGGTTGTCCATCTTTCTTAAAAGTAGTAGTACTTAATCAGAGTGTTTTTTAAGTGCTAGAGATGATGTCCTGATCGTAGGCATACACACAGATCAGTTTCTTAGCTTTTTAGTCACTGACTTTTAACTTTCTCCTAAAAGCAACATAAAAGGGACAGGTAGGATTTTTAGTACTTAATATGTAATGTGGAATTTAGGAAGTATCACTGCCAGAGTTGTCTCTTTGTTATAAATCCAATTGACTAGAGCCTCCAGTGCAATGTTTAGTGATGTGGTTAGTGAAGTAGGACTTTGAACTTTTACCAATTTTAGGAGACAAAGCATTATGTCTTTTGCCATGGAGTAGGCTATTAGTTGTATGTTTTCCATAGATACTCTGAGAATGAAGATATTTTCTTCTGTTTTTTGTTTGCTAAGAATTTTATTGTGAATGGGTATATTTTTGTGATTTTGCTTTACTTTTTTTTAAGATTTATTTCTTTATGCTTACAAGAACTGGGGTACAGGCCAGAGGTATGGGGGGTGGAATGCAAGGATTCACCAGAGACAGAGTGGGGAGTAGAATAGGCTGATCCACTGAAACACACCTCTGAGGGTGGGAGGGTCAGGCGAGGTCTGCTGGACCATGTGTGTCACCTCCCTTCCTGGGTGGATATTGAACTCCTCCTGCAGTGGGTTATATTCCATGTGATATGGAATTTGATATAAGATAGCTTCATAGTGCTGTCGTTGTTAAGTGGCTGCAGGAAGCTTCATAGTGCTGTGATTTTAACCCCTTCTGCCATCAGGAGGGCCCTCACTGTATCTCCCTGGCTGTACCTTTTTATATGATCATGTATATAAATAAATAAAATTTTTGGGCTAGTATTAATGGATTGTGTTATCCCATTTAACATTATTAAACATCAAACCACTTTGCTTCTTTAAAAATTTCACATAAGGAAATTCTGTTATACTCTACAGAGGGCAGAATAAAGGCCCATCAAGCATGTCCTACTCTAGTTCTCTGAATATGCAAATTTATTACCTTATATGGCAGAGGAATTTTGCTGATATGATAAGGTTGAAGGACTTTAGGGGGAGATTGCAAAAATGGGTCAAATCATTGATGAGTCCTTAAAATTTGTTGGGGCAGGGAGAAGAGAGGGGAGGAAGGAAGGAAGGAAGGAAAGAAGGAAGGAAGGAAGGAAGGAAAGAAGGAAGGAAGGAAGGAAGGAGGTGTGTGAGAGACTTTTGAATGTAAGAAAATACACAGCGTAGCAAGGTTGGGGGCATGAGCCAAAGAATATATTGCTTCTGCACGCTAGACCCTTGAGAGAAATGGGGCCTCCATATGAGTATGTGGCTTTGCTCCTAGTCCTTAATTTTAGACTAGTGTCAGAGCTACAGAATTATAAAGGTAATACATTGGTGTTACATTTGATTGTTTTCAGTTTTGGGCTGTTAGAAATAGAGTTAGTAAGACTGTCTGATTACAGTACTGTATGCACATCAAGTTTTCACTTCTGTTTTAGTGGGATTGGGATTGTGAGGTCAAGGGGTAGAGAGAATGTGTTCTAATTAATTTTTTAAAAAACTGCCAAATTGTTCACCAGATTCAGTTGTATCAAGTTGTTTCCCAAAGTCAGTTTATACTCCTGTCACCAGTTTCTCTATTTTTGAATTTGTTTTGCCTTTCTTGGCTGTTCAGCTTGTATGGAGATACTGTAGCCAAGTCCCTTTAACTCATACCTTGTTAATAACATGTATATTTTGTGAACTATTTAAATCATTTGCATACTGTTTATTTGGGTTGTATGTAATTTCTAAGATGTTTGGGTACAGGTTCTTTGTCAGAATTACATAGTATATTTTTCCTAATACATGACTTACTTGCTTATCTTCTTCCTCTTTATGTTCCTTTGTAGAGTACAAGCTTTAAATATTGATTAGATCTAGATGATAGCTTTCTTCTTATTATTTGTTCTTTTTGGGTCTAAGTAAATATATACTCTATGATGCCTTTCAGAAATTTAATATAATTTTGGTTTTTACATTTAGGTTTTTAATCAAACATAAAAACACCTTGATTCTGAGATATAAAAGTTTGATATGTGATTTTTTTTTTTTTCCCTCTGTGGATATCCAGTTGTTTCTGTTGAAAGACTATTCCTTCTTCATGCTCTGTATTTGAAGACTTTGTACATGGTTTACCTTTCTGATCATGAAAATGCTCTACGGGATTTTAAGTCTTAAGGATTTACATCTTTTTTTAATAGCTCGGCATGAATTAGTTGTCTTTTCCTGATGTTTGTATTGTTTTTGTATTCAGATCTCCTGTATTACGTTTTTTTACTGTATTATTGATAGAAAGGAGAGTGTTAATAGCCATTTCTGATTATCTTTTTCTCCTTTAAGTTGTTTGCTTTCATATATATATCTATAGCTCCAAGTTTTGTTAAGTGCACATTTTTAGATTTTTATCTTTCTGATAGACATTTTCTCATGAAGTGTTCCTTTTAGTTCGTGTCATAAAGATCTTATTTGATATTAATGTACCCTCTATAAGCTCTTATTTTATTTTAATATAACCTTTGAGTTTCTGGTACCTAATTTTTGCATTATGTTTTCCATTCTCTCTTTTCTTTTAATATATTTTTTCAAAGATTTATTTATTTATGCATACAGAACTGGGGTACAGGCCAGAGAAACGCAGGGGCGGTGAGAGGATTCACCAGAGACAGAATGGGGAACAAAACAGGCAGATGGACAAAGTACACTGCTGAGGGGAGCAGTGGGCAGGTCAGGAGAGGTGTGCCACACGTTGTGGATCTTCTCGATCTTCTCCGGCAGGCAGGTATCGAACTTATGCGGAAGTGGCTTCAGCTTCTTATGCTGTGCTTTAACCCGCTGTGCCACCAGGGAGGGCCTCCATTCTCTTTTAATCTGTGTATATTTTTAGAGTTAGTTAATTTTAACATCATAAGGTGGGATCTTCTTAAAAAAATCTGGGCTGACAATTTTTGCTTTTGCTCTGAATTTAAATGTACTATAGTATAATGTATTTGAATTTAAGTATACTTTTCCCCCTACATGCATTGTTAATTCAGTAATTTTTAGCATTGTTTTATTTCCATTGTTGGTTTATTAGCTGTATCTATTTTTTTTTTAATTTGTTTCCCTATGGTATACTTCTTGTGTGCTTTTGCAGTGGATTTTGAAGTAAAATCACAGCACTTTACATACACCGTTACTTAATGGTTTATTTCTCCTACTTTTTTGTAATACTATTGGTGTACATTTTATTTCCAAAGATGTTGTAAATTTAAGATTTATTATTATTTTTGTTTTAAGTAATCTTTTTGAGGAGTTAAAAATGAAAAGAATGCATATATCATATTTGGCATGTAGATTATAAAGTTTTTACTTTTTACCTGTCTGTGTTTTTTTTCCTTCTGCTCTAAGAACTTCCTTTGAACTTTTCTGCAAGTCAGGTCTACTTTTGAAGAATTTTGTCAACTTTAGTTTTTCTGATGATGTGTTCATATTTATTTTTGAAGTATATTTTCACTGTCTATAGAAATATGCACTTTCATTTTTCACTTGTTCTTTAAGAAGTATTTCTGCTATCTTGAATTGTTTTTGATGAGAATTCTACAGCTTTTCTGTATTTATTTATTTTTTCTGCTTATGCTTTCTCTTTTTGGCATTGATTTTCAGCAATTTGAATTTGGTTTGTGTAGTTTTCGGTTTTAGTTGCGTAGTTTTCTGTTTATTTCACTTGGATTTTGTGAGCTACTTAGATCTGTTGTTATTGTTTATGCTTAAATTTTACAAATATTGTTGTGTCCATTGCCACAACTCCAGTTACATGAATGTTTTTATCTACTTGTTACTGTTATACAGATCACTCTTTTTCCCTTACCAAAAACAAAAACAAACACCTCAGTTGTTTTAAAACTGAATTTAAATTTTACAGAATAGTGGCTTATGGATGCTTGTAATCAGTATTATCTCTTCAAATTTACAATATTTTGTGTTGACTTTGTACATTTACCCCAGTACTCTGAAGTGTCTTACTTGGAAACTGGGCTTGCAGCTATATTCAGAAATTGGTAAGACCTTGAGATATGCACACCTCATTTGTACTAGGGTTTGTTGTAGTGGAATTTTACATTAAATGTGCTCTTTATTTTATAACTATCATGTCCTTTTCATAAGTCTTGTGATAGAAATGTCTTTGTGGTTTCAGGAACAGGAATTGGTATGCAGCCTTTTAGCAGATTTATTTTTTTTTAAATTTTTGCTGCTAGAAAACTGCACATTGGTTTTCTAGCAGCTAACATGTACAGAATATAAAATTTACCATCTTTACCAATTAAAAACGCATGATTAAATAGCATTAACTATATTCACAGTGTTGTGAACCATCACTATTAAGCGCTTCTAGAACTTTTCCATCACTCCAAACAGAAAACTATATCCACTAAACAGTAACTCATTTCCCTCTCCCTTCAGCTATGATCACCTTAATTCTACTTTAAGAATGTGCCAATTCTAGGTACCTTATATAAATGAAATCATAGAATATTTATCCTTTTGTATTTGGCTTGCTTCACTTAATGTAATGGCTCACTTGGACTAAATTAATCCTAATTCTAAATTAATTTTGGAATTAAAAAAATTTGCAGTAGTTTTGTAAATGAACACTACTCTATGATCTTAGAAATAAAATTTACTTCAAATTTAAGAAAAACTGCCTGCAGTTTTGTGATAAAAATTCATGATGCACAGCATAATGATTTGATATATGTATACATTATGAAATGATTACTACCAAGTTTAGTTTAATATCTTAATTACAACATTTTTCCATGTGATGAGCATTTTTAACATCTTCTCTTGGCAGCTTTGAAATATGCAGTGCAGTATGTTAGCTGTAGTCATGTTGTATGTTACCTTCAGAACTTACTTATCTGACAACTGCAAATGTATACCTGTGACCTCAATGAAAAAGAATAGATCACATTTCTCACATATAAGCTATTTATTACTGCATCATGTATTACTTCCAAACTCAGTGTATGAAGCAACATTTATGACAGTTCATGAGAGTCAGGCATCCAAAATTGAGTAAGTTGTATAGTTTTGACCCTTCCTCAGATGTTGGCAGGATCTTTATTATTCTGAAGGGTTTTGTGCAGAAAGGGTGGGCAGGGTCATCAATGTGCCTCAAAAAAGAGGATAACTGGAGGGTTTGAAGAGAGGACTGGAATCTGCTAGAAGCGGAAACTGTTCCTTGGATTCTGCAGCCCTGAACTTGATGCTATGTGTGGTATGCCAGGGGCAGAATGAGCTTGGGGTCTTTAGTCCTAGAGAGCTAGTGAGTGACTGGACAGTCGATAAACAGAGTCCCCTGACTGAAGTCCTCATTTGTGCTTGTCCCATGTGGCTCTAGTTGGTCCAGGTCTCCCTGTTCTCTCCCTCTCTTCCTTTTGCTGCTACTCCTTGGACAGGCAGTACCACTGCAGTATGACCTCAGAGTCCATGAGGGCCTCTCACTAGTTCTGGTCCTTGACTCTTGTATATTCTCCAGAACCTCCATCTATTGCTTAGAGTCCTTGGTTTGTTTTTTCAGCACCTTCAATTGTAGAATTGTTTAACTTGTTTTGTGTCTTGTTTTTGCACCCTCTTCCCCTCCTCCTCCGGAAACGTCTGATAGTTCAGCATCTCGCTTGTACTCATCATTTGTTCAGCATCTTGCCTGTACTCATCATTTGATGCCACATGATTTGGTGCTCCATGTTGTAATCTGTGCTTTCAGGGTCTGTCTTGAAGGTGATCTCTCCAAGCAGTGATTGCATTTGATGTAAAAGCAGAAGATGGGCTCAATCAGGTAGGCCTTATTCTGTACTCTGTGTTGAGCTTCTTTCTTACCCTTGTGGACTTAGCAGTATTTAGGACAATAATAGTAAGGTATCTTAATAGGAAAACAACTTTTATTCTTAGGTGGTGAAAACCTTGAGATTTCATGCAGTTCACCTGTATATAATAAAAACTGCCTTTTTTTTTAGTACTTTGATAAAGTACACTTAAATAATTAAGTATAGAAGATATATTCTGATAATGTGTGACTTTGAGAGTTATCTTTTTTCCCCAGCTTTGATTTTACATACCATGGTGGCACTGAATAATTGATCCAGCTTTCTGTTCACCAGGGCTGCGTTATCGTAAAATGAAGTAGAAAAGCCTCTTTTGCAGAACCACATTTGATTAGGTGATCATGATCATGTGTTTTCTTTGTTTACCATTAGCTTTTCTGAGCTACCTTAGAAACAAGTACAGTGTGTATAACCATATTTCTGTAAAACAAGGGTTTTAAGTTCTGAACAACCAATACACATTTCAGTCCTCTCTTCAGTGGTGGAGTTGTATATAGTGAGGTCAGGGCTCAGAGATTCTCACCTAATGTCAATTCTAACCTAATGTTAAAATGAAGGTCAAATAAACAATGTGACTATTTCTCCTTACTTATGGGCTACCCCCTCTAATGCATTCCCAGTCGACCTTAATTGGGGTTATGTCAAAAGAATTCTTAGATCATTACTTTGTGTTGTTGTCTTTCATGGCACTAGAACAAAGGCTTGCTTAAGGTTTATATTTTTCCAGCAGGAAAAGTCATTTTGCGTATTGGAGATAAGAAATGAAAATACTGCCAACATATGGGGAAACATTCTCCTGAAACATTTATTTAACTACATGTCAGGGTAAAACAGTATCTGAGATTAAAAGGGACAAATAAATTTTTTTAATTAAAAAACAAATAAAAATGGAGGGATGACTAGCTTACTTTTAACCTATAGGTATTGAAAACAGAATCAGGAGATTTGTCAAATTTTATTTTTAGTGATCTTGTGGCTTTTGGCTCTGGGTTTTGGCAAGCAGAGAAGGACTGTTGCTTGGTCTAGTCATTTACCTGTGCTTCTTGTACTTTTGGCTCATTTTGTATAGTTTTAAGGAATTGCCATCCCATTTCACATTATACTTTTTGTTCCTTTCTATGTTCTTGAATCCAGATCTTACCATCTTCCCCTTAAAAATTCCATGTTAGTTAAAACAATAACTCTCTGAGCTGGCTTTTTACAGTTCTAGAAAAGATAAGTATATTTGGTTTTTGGTTACCAGCATCCTTAAAAGTAGTTTTTTTTGACACTGACTTCTACCTAGCTGGGCCTGCCCTTGCTGTGGTAGCAGCAACATGTGATTAAAACAAAGAAACTTTTCTGGTTCAGCTTTAATTATAGGATAAATTAGACAGTGTTACAGTGTCTTAGATTCTCAAAGTAGAGAACAAAGGAGGTTAGAAATGACGTCTGTACCTAATTTAAGATTTGTTTACTTTGGCCTTTCATATTTTAGAAAGTTTTGGAACAGAGGTCCACATATTGTTTTTGTAAAGGGTTAGATAATAAATATTTTAGCCAGTACCATAGTATGTAAATGATTGAGTATGCCTTTGCCTGACAGAGACTGAAATTTGAAGTTCATATAAAATTGTACACTATACTTGCACTTAAAAATGTAAAAGCTAATCTTAGCTTGTGGCCTGTACAAAACAGTTTGGACTTGGTCTATGGGCCATAGTTTATCAACTATTTTACAGAAAGATGATGAATTTGTTATGCCTGCTTTCCTGTACTATTTATGTACTTCATTATAGAATTAGTGTAATATAAAATTAGTAACTAGGCTTTTACCTCTAAGAAATACTACCTACTGTTTAAGCCTAAGTTTTTTTTTTTACATGTGAAATGGGAATTATGTTAAATATTGTAAATTATTATTCTTTATTATAAACAGCAGTCTAACTAGCCCACCCTGGCTTTTGTAAGCAGAGTAGGGAATTACTTTGAGAATATTAGGAAGTACATAGAATCAGTGGGAATGAGGGGTAATGATATGGAAATCTAAACTTCTTAGAACTTTCCCCAAAACCACACTGTATAACTCGTTTTAAGAGAGACACTGAGGCCCTCCCTGGTAGCTCAACAGGTCAGGACGCAGCACTGCAAGCTAGCCGCAGCTGCTTCAGTGTGAGTTCGATGCCCACCCCGGAGGTGATCCACATGGCACGGCAGACCTCTCCTGACCCGCCCGCTGCTCCCCTCAGCAGTGTACTTTGTGGATCTGCCTGTTCTGCTCCCTATTCTGGTTCTGGTGAAGCCTCTTAACAACCCTGCACTTCTGGCTTGTATCCCATTTCTGTATGCATAAATAAATCTTAAAAAAAAAAAAAAAAGCCACTGAGGGTGCACATTAAATTCCAGGTACTCAATTTGATTGCAGATGCTATTATTGTTCACTTTGGTGTTTTCAGTGATTGAAACTATATTGTAAACACTAAAAATGACTAACATCGCTGCTGCCATTATAAAAAAGCCCAATGTGTCTGTTGCCTTGGGCATGCTACTCATTGTTTACTTCTAAATCAAAATCTCTTGGAGCTCTGTATGTTAGAGATAGAATAATGTACTGCGTCTTTAGCTATAATTAGACTGGGAAGTTTAGGTACTAATTTCTACTTTAGCAATTATATTAGTGATTTAGGTATCAGGTCAATGAATGTCTAAAGAAATCACAAATTAAGTCTGTTGGAACTTGTAAAGTGACATATATGATGCCCATAAGAGACACTTACTTAACTCATTAGTATACATATTTCTTTTTGTAATCTTTAAGCATTTGTAACAAACTGTCATGGAAAAAACTATAATTTATGAAAGGTTTGTGCCCTAAGTTGGTATGTGAGTTGGTTATTTGGAGCTAAAACTCATTCTCCATTCAACACAAGAAAGTTCTACATAATGGACTTGTTCCTGAGCTAGCTAGAATAAAGTTGTTGGTAAAAGTCAATCTCTTATTTCATGGGCTAAATTGATTCATAATGGAAAGATCCTGGGTATTGGGATTCAGTGGCTATTTGTTCGCTATGAAATAGGTATTCCTGGCGTGTAGGTGAGAGGAGCCAGAGTTGCTGTTTATATGGTAGGTTGTATTATTTAGAATAACACAATCTTCCTTTCTCTCCTATACTTCTATTTGCAGTGTCTGTACTGAGGGGAGAGTCACTTCAGTTATCACCATGGAACTTTCAGTTGTTAGTGAGAGATGAGGTGTACATGATATCTAAGTGAAAGTTTTAGGAACTGATGTATTTTTTTTTAATATGATTTTTCCTTTGATAGGAGAAAAAAAATGGTGTGAGGTTGACAGAGATTTTACTGGGATTTCAGTATACTTGTATATGTGTAGCCCAACCTAAAGTCTACATAATAAAAAAGAGAAATGGAAAATTTTTCCCTAGTAATACGAATCTAAGGTCATTTAAAGGTTAAATCTATTTTAATTGTGTCATTTTCACTATGTTGATACTGTACTATGGTTCAAAAGTGAGGGGAAAATTATGGGTGTTGTAGGAAAAAATCATTGCAGTTGCTTCAAGCTATACTTTTTTTTTTTAAAAGATTTATTTATTTGTGCATACAGAACTGGGGTACAGGTCAGAGATGCGGAGGGTGACAGGATTCACCAGAGACAGAGTGGGGTACAGAACAGGCAGATCAACAAAGTACACTGCTGAGGGGAGCAGCGGGCAGGCCAGGAGAGGTCTGCCACACCATGTGGTCACCTCCGGGGCAGGCGGGAA
>NW_004567104.1:14546563-14553293 GCF_000260355.1 Condylura cristata | reverse complement strand
GAAGTACACTGCTGAGGGGAGCAGCGGGCGGGTCAGGAGAGGTCTGGCTCGCCATGTGGTCTCCTCCCGGGCGGGCGGCAGGCTGGAATCAAACTCATGCGGAAGTGGCTTCAGATTCTCAGTGCTGTGCTTTAACCCGCTGCGCCACCAGGGAGGGCCCAAGCTATACTTTTAAAAAATGTTTTATTTATAGAATAAATATAGAATTGGGGTACGGGCCAGAGGTACAGAGGTGGTGAGAGGATTCACCAGAGACAGTGGGGAATTGAACCGGCAGATCGATGAAGTACACTGCTGAGGGGAACAGCAGGCTGGACAGGAGAGGTCTGCTGCGCCATGTGGATCACTTCCAGAGTCTGGGGTCAAACTCGCACTGAAGCAGCTGCAGCCATCTTGCAGTGCTGGTCCCGTTGCACCACCAGGGAAGGCCCAAGTTATACCTTTTCACCACTTATTTATAATAAATACACTTAGGAATGTCTTTTTGATGAAACAGTGAAAGTTATTATAATTTTCTATCTTTTTGAGAGATGAAACAGAAGTCATGAAATATTCTTAGGGTTGCACAGGGAAAAACCACTTGAGTTATGAATTCAGCTGGCCTCTATGAATAGCATTGTCACTTGAAAAATAGATTCACTAGGGTTGACCAGTATTTAGAGTTGATGAATCATGTTACAAAATTATGAAGGAAAGATTCATTCACATTATCACACCAAAGGATTTTAATGTACCAGTGTGAAAAGATTGTGGATAGGGTTTAAGATGCTACGTTTCAGTTTATCTTTAACATACAACCACTCACTTAGGATCACAGAAAAATATTCCTACCTGTTTGAAAAGACTATGAAACGTTCCCCCCCCCTTTGAATTATATGAGAGGTTTGCTTTTCTTTATATATTTCAACCAAAACAATGTTACAGCTGATTAGATGCAGAAAGAGATGTGATGATTCATTGTCTTCTATTAAGGTTAACATAAAAGAGGTTTGCTAAAGTAGGAACTACTCTTAGAATTTTATTTTTTGGAAAAAATGTTTATTTTAAAATAAGTTTTATTTGTGTTACCATGTAATCAATTATTTTTTTTTAAAGATTTATTTATGCATAGGCCAGAGGTGCAGGGGCTGTGAGAGGCTTCACCAGAGACAGAGTGGGGAGTAGAACAGGCAGATGGATGAAGTACACTGCTGAGGGGAGCAGCGGGCAGGTCAGGAGAGGTCTGCCGCACCATGTGGGTCACCTTCCAGGCGGGGATGGAACTTATGCTGACGTGGCTTTAGCTTCTTAGTGCTGTGCTTTTAACTCACTGCACCACCAGGGAGACCCCCCAATATATCTGTTTTAAAAAATGAATTAGTGCATTTCAAAGATAGTAAGTATAGTTGTAACTCAAGATTTCCTTCAGATCCTCAGTTTTTAAGAGTTTAAAGAAGTTATAAGCCAAAAAATGTTTAAAAACTGTTGCAGACTTTTAAGATTTTTAGGAGTGTTTGTTACCACATATAATTTAGAGAAAAATGATTAGTGGCAATGTCAGTCTAGTGGAGAAGCTCAAATTGATAGAAATTTTGTTTTGTTACCAGTGTTGTTTCTGGTGAAGCCAGTAATTAAAGAATTGAGGTTTCTGTGGAAAGATGTTGATTAATTCTAATGAATGGATTATTTGTAACATGTTTGTGAAAGTTCCTCCGCAGCTGGAAAATTTTCATGTGGGACAAATATTTTGTCTCTTGGTCAATTCTAGTAGGCCCAACAATATATCTCTCCTCAAATTGTTCTCCGTACCTGTTCTTTTCAGGTCCTAACTTGAAATTGTAGTTATGTTACTACTCCCCATTCAGAAATTGGTATGTCTGGGCTCTTGATTTATTCCACCAATATGTACACTAATCTTTTCATTTCAACAGTAGGGAATATTCCTTTTTTTCCTGGAACCCAGACATAAACCCACATGTGTACTGACACTTTTTCTTCAACAAAGGGAGCAATGACTTAACAGTGAAAAACAGGTTCTTCATTGGGTCACATTGGCAGGGTTGGACTGCCACAGTGAGGAGAGTGAGACTGGAGCACCCTATTAAGTCCTTATGCAGTGGTTGAAGACTTAAATGTGGGACTCAAAGCTGTAGAATGAATGGAGGAGAGTGTGGGTGATACATTCCATGACCACAGTGCTGGAGATGTCTTTGGAGATTTGACCCCAACAACAAGGGAAATGACAGAAATGAACAGGTGGGGTTGTGTCAAATTTGAAGGACTTCTTCACAACAAAAGAAAATGGCGGTAGAATGAGAGGCAACCTGTTGAACAGGAGAGGATGTTTGCATGTCATGCATTTGATGGATGGGTGGATGAGGGGGGAAGGCTAGTATCTAAGGTATGTGGGGAAGTCATGCATTAAAAAAAAAAAAGAGGTCAGCTACACCATATACACCATATGTAGGTCAAGTGGGAATTGAACGTAGGTTACAGCGGCTGGCGATAGCTTGATAGTGCTGGGACGTAATGGCCATGTTCTTTACTATTTAATACAAGGAAGAAAATCTTATGTTGTGTCTTTAAACTTTTGCTTTTAAATGAGAATCTGGCACTGTTTCATCTATCAGCTGTTGTGTTTTATTAGATTCCCTTTTTTTTTGCTGTTTTATCCTTTCATTTTTTCATACAAGTAAAACTTAGGTTCTTGAATCTCCAAAAAAATTTTTGATTTTGATTCTTGATGAGAAATCTGATTTGTGAAAGCAGTACTTTTTAATCATTTTCTTGTAATGTATATAAAAAATGGTATTTGTGCTGTGGGTGAAGCTGCTTGATCAGAGGCCTGATTGTATGCTTTATAGCACAAATTTTGATGAAACTTTTGGTTATGTATCCATATTCTTTTTTAGTAGATGTGCATCATTATTGGATTCCCTAGATCTTAAGTTGCATTTTAATTTTTTCTTACAATTTCCATCTTTGTGTTTTCTTGTTTTACTTGTTATTTTCTCTTGAAGGTAAATTGCTTCAACCTTGTATTATAGACGAATAATTTGTTGTTTAGTCATAGCTATTTATTTGCCTTCTGATTTCTGTTTTCTTTTAACAGTTTTTGTTCCTCTTCAGTGTTGTTAGCTCCCACAGAGATTTGATGGATCTTGGATAATAATGGCAGGTGAAGTACGTGTGCTGCAGCATGTAGTTCCTTCTCCAACAGACCTCTATTTCAAATCATAGTTTTTGTGTGATGGGTTCTTTAAAGTGGTGTTAGTGTGGACCACCTGACCTTCTAGGGAAGGAGTGGATGAGGAATGGCAAAGCGATCCACATTTCTTTCTTGGATAACTGTCTCCTAACTGGCCTACCCTCTTTCCTACTTTCAGTTTGTTTTATATGTCATTTTGTTAGTGGTCTGGTTCACCCATCCTTCAAGCCTGACTGCTCTCACAGGAAGCCTTACCCAGGAAGAAATGCCTATTTTACAGAGATGCGTTTTCTGGCCTTTTCCATCAGCATCTCTGTTCACTGGAGAAGGAGGGAGCCCCAGTGAAAAATACCTTACTTGTTTCCTCCTCTTGGTAGTAGTTGTGATTGGTTTGGTTATAAACTTGAAAATTCTCTTGTATGTCTTTGAAAAGACATTTATCTCTTTTATGTGGTCCCCACCCCACCCCTTGGGGGAAGTAGAAAGCAGCCTTTCTACTTCTGTATGTCCAGATGTCTTTGAAATTTATAGTGAGATATTTTCATGCTTTGCAATACAATAATTTAATTTATTCTTTATTAAAGATTTATTTATACATACAAGAACTGAGGTATAGGCCAGAGGTGTGGGGGTAAGAGGATTCACCAGAGATAGAGTGGGGAGCAGAACAGGCATTATCTAATCCATTGTGCCCGATCATTTTATTTTAATTTAAATCTTTTCCCTGATATTTTAATGAGTTCATGGGAAGGAGAGATAACATCTATTCATTCAGTGGTCTCTAACTGTAATTTATTAATTTGTGGCTGATTTTAAAAGGTATGTATGTAAGTTCCCAAATATAACCTCATTTAATGTGCATAGCTTCTTTTGTGCCTTAGAATTATTACCAAATCATCTTTTCTTCCCACTAATAAAGAACATTTGGATTTTCATCCTATGCCATAGTACTACCTGCTGGGCATATGGTCTCTTGCAGAAGAAAACATACAATCATACAGATATTGCTTGCCATCACTTTCTGGCCACCCCCCCTTTTTTTGGTATATAAGATTATACACACGAGTGAATCATCTTTTATAAAGAGACTATATTGGTAATTTATCCAATCACCTGCAAATGGTCAGAAAACTGGTAAAATTGGATTATTACCTCTAGTGAAGCATAGCACAACATGGAAACATTTTTGAAAATGATAGTAAAAGCCCTGGGGAAGAGAGTAAAGGAACAGCGAGATCATTTTTATACTTTGCTATCTTATATGGATGTGCAGTGCAGTTTTATGATACACTTTGCTGAAGGGATCAAATACAGTGTTTATGTCCCAAATACCTTTTTGCTTAACACCTTTTAAACCTTCCCCTTTCCTTCTTTCTTTTTTTGGTAATGTCTTTAGGAAATTAGGTGAAGAATTTTACTGCCCAAATGTTTTTAAACATTGCCTTTGATAAAAAATTAAGATATGTCAGTGAGTACAGACAGTATTCAGATCCATGGCTTTTAAATTTTTTGATCTGTAGTCCAGAGTAAGTGATAGTTAAATTACTGCTTTTAGTTTCTGTATATTAAGCTGATTAGAGTTTCATGAAGCAGTATTTGTCCTTTGTGTGATACACTCATATTGTCTGTCTTAACACAAGGGTGTGAACCACTGTCTTTATTTACTTCAGGATCCACCAATAGGCTGAGGCATTCCATTTGAATATCCTTTAGATCATTATCTCTTAAAATAATGCGAAGGTGGAAGGATTTGGATTTAGGACCTAGTTTCTTCTAGCTTAATCTTGGATAATTTAACTTCTGGTTGTTTTTGCAGCTGTAAACTGTGAATAACAAAATCTTTTTAGCTAGATTATGAGAATTAGAAATAAATCCAAAGTGTCTAGTAGTGCTGGGAGTGATATGACTATCTTATAACTGGAAAAGTTTTTATTATCTTCATTAATGTTTACTCTCTCTACCTGTCATATTAAGAGTCAATAAGTTTCAAATATTTTTAATGTTGGAACAATAGGTAATATTTTATTAATACAGACTCATACAGATTTAAGTGTCCTAGGGTGTGAGAAGGATGTTAATAGTGTATATAAAGAGGTATAGATAGTAATGGAAAGGAGGAAGTTTTAGTTGAGAAGTCACAGATGTGCCCTTTTTCTTTTCAAAGACTTTCAAGGAACAGGGTCTCTCAAATTAGCTCTAGTTTAAATGCAGTTTTACTTAAAGATTTTACATAAGGAAGGTAAGAGAAAACAGGACTCGTTTTAAAGCTGCAAAACCAGACATCTCAAAGAATTGCAGTACTGTTTTGTCCATATTTGATCATTTTCATTGATATATCTTCTAGGCTATAATAATCTTAGAGACTGAATTTTATTTTTTCTCCTTTAGAATAATAGTACCAGACCTCCAATTGCAGTGTCATATTTCACTCTGTCTCCCAATAGATCAGACTTGTCTGTGTTGCAAAGTGATTTCTGCTGATCTCTGTCACGTTCTTGATTACTGACTTTTTAGTGGTAAGCAACAGAAGCAGATCTGGATAACTGAAGTTAAGAAGAGGAGAGTTAGTGGTAATTCATAGAACTAAAGAAAAAAAAAAAGCAAGTTGATATTTAGGTCATAGGAATTAGTTAGCTGGCTTGGCAGTGGTTATCAGACAGTTTCAACTATTGCCCTTCATAAGTTTTTATTCTTTACATTCATATATCTGGGAGAGGTCCTGAATTAGTGAAATTATGTTTTCATACTTTGGTTGGGGAAGAGGACATGTTGATGATCTTAGTCCAAGTAAAACTCTGCAGAGGAAGCTCGGTAGTTCCTCCTAAGAGATGCTGCTCCAGAAGGTAGTATTGATAGCCACCAAAACAACAGATGTCCAGTATTGTTGCTGTGTGTGTGTGAAGTGTATATATTTTATTCAAACTTTAGAGAAGCAATGCCTGATTCTTAATTATTTTCCATTAGACAGCATGTTTAACCAAACACAAGCCTGGTGTAAAAAGTGAACAGAATTTTGGAACAGTATGTGACTTGGGCCTAGGGCATATATTTTGAAACTGTGATGTGAGAGAGGAGAGATGATAAGCAATGATAATATCCCAGGAATTTTGGGTTCATTTATTTTAAGCTGTCAAAGTGTATGTTCATTTATAATTTTTTAGGAAGTTTACTCTGGAATCAGTGTATATTGAGGGCAAAGAACTGTGTGAATAGATAGGCAGCAAAACTATTGGATTGGTTGAAGTCTACATTTATGAGGCTCCACCTAACTGTAATGATTTAATGTTCTTCCATGTGCCCCTTATTGGTCTCTTGTCACATTTGTCTCTTGAGTTAAACTGTTATGCTTTCACATGTTGTGCACATGCTTGGAATTCTCTTACCTCTGGATCGTCAAAACTTGCTTGAATTCTTCTCATTTGTACCTCAGCTCATATGTCTCCTCCTTTTCTGTCCATGTTTTTTTTTCAGTTTATGGCATACGAGATGTCGAGCAGTGACTGGAGTTCATCCGTGAGCCATTCATAGTTCTGTCACTTAATG
>NW_004567104.1:14487187-14546463 GCF_000260355.1 Condylura cristata | reverse complement strand
CCATGTGGTCTCCTCCGGGGCAGGCGGGAATCGAACTCATGCGAAAGCGGCTTTAGATTCTCAGTGCTGTGCTTTAACACGCTGCGCCACCAGGGAGGGCCTCTGTCCATGTTTTACTATTTCACTGCTTCTGTGGTGTTTCACTGTCAGATCATTGTTTTATTTTCTTCATTCCAGGTATTGAAATCTATTGCTTATTTTTATTTATTTGTTTTTGTGGTGGCTTTTCTATTAATAGTGGCAGGTAGGTTTGATTGCTAAAAAACTCACAGGATCCAAAATGACATTGCTAATCAGTCTGTGGTTTATGGCTGAAAAAGGATGACGATAGTAACTGCAGTGAAATAAGATTATGTTTCACAGCTAATGATTGCCTCACAGCATAGATGTGAAGAGGCTTAGTTTCAACAGGAGCATCTCATAACAATGCCAGGCACATGGGCATAGTTGTGTGGTATAACCAGTCCCAATGATAGAGCTCTTTGTGAGAGTCACCAGAACCAGGTGCAAACCAGCCTTATTGTTAGCAATAAACAGTGCTGACAAGCTGATGTGAACAGGCCAAAGCTTTTGAGACCCATGGTTTCAAAAGAAAACCATTGTATGTTTTGCGCTTTGACCAAATAGCCATTACAACTAAGTATTCCTCTTATTTTAAGAATACACTCAGACCAATACCAACTGTGCTGGAATTTTTATTTTTTTTAAGATTTATGTATTTATGCTTACAGAACTGGGGTATAGGACAGAGCCGTGGTGGGTGAGAGGATTCACCAGAGACAGAGTGGGGAGCAGAACAGGTAGATGTACTGAAATAATACTGCTGAGCAGAGCAGTGGTCGGGTCAGGAGAGGTCTAGTGCCATGTGGGTTAGCTCCCTGGCGGGGATTGAACTCTGTGTTGCAATGACTTTGGAAAGTTTCATATGAGGTGCTTTTGCCTGTTGTGCCACCAGGTAGAATCTGGAATTTACCCTCAGAGTACTTTTTTTGATTTACATATTTTATCTTTTTCTTTCAATAGAATTTAAATGCCAGTAGAGAAGGAATCTTCTATGTGTTGTAAGACACCAGTGGTTTTGTTAATGTATATATTATTCAACACACACACATACATTCAGTGAGTAAAAGTGTTTTTTACATTCAGATTATTCTCCCCTGCACCCCAATTTTTAGGTTTGGGAACTCAGAACTCAGTATCTTGGTAAGGACCAGGAGTTTACACATTGCTGGTCAGGAGGGAAAGTGATTGATAAGAAGGAATGGATATAAAAGTAAGTGTGTTTTGTTCTTGGTATTCATTCACTCTTCACAGATTCCCTCTTGCATTTTTCTGATTAGGCAAAAAAGGTAGTTTCCTTTTTTTTTTTTTTGTTTAAATAGTGTATTCTTTATATCATTCTGTGCATTTTTTCATCTCAGTTGTAATCCCCGTGGGCTTCCCATCATCAAATCACCTGTGTGCCATCACCATAGTCCAGCATATTTTTCCCCACTCCCCACCCCCAATTTTTGAATTTTTGATCCCATTCTCCACTCCACCCTCATAAAATGTGTCTGGTATATAGTTGCTTATTACTAAGTTTTTACTCCCTGGTCCTTTATATTCCTGCTATGAGTGAAACCATCTGGTATTTTTCTTTTTCTTTCTGGCTTATTTCACTAAGCATGATCCGTTCTAGCTCTACCCATGTTGCTGCAAAAGGCATGAGTTTATCTTTTTTGATCACTGAGTAATATTCCATTGTGTATATGTACCACATCTTTTAAACCAGTCATCTACTTTTGGGCATTTTGGTTCCATCCATGTCTTTCCTATTGTTTAAAAAACAAACAAACAAACAAAAAGTGGCAAAAACATGGGGTGCAGGTGTCTTTTTGAATCTGTGTTTTTCTGTCTTTTGGATATGATACCTAGGAGTGGGATTGCTAGGTCATATGGAAGCTCCATTTTTAGCAGTTTGAGAAACCTCCAGTTTTCCATAGTGGTTGCACTAGCTTGCATTCCCATCAGCAGTGCAGGAGAGTTCCTTTTTCTTCAACATTTGTTGTTGCTAGTTGTTTTAAGATGTGCCATTCTCACTGGTGTAAGGTGGTATCTTGTTTTAATTTGCATCTCCTTATTACAAGTGATGTTGAACATTTTTTTCAGACTTTTTTCTTTGTGCTTGCTGGCCATCTGCATTTCCTCTTTGGAGAATTAGAATTGCCTTTTTAGCAATTGCCTTCTGCCCATTTTTTGATGGGGTTGTTTATTTTTGTTGTTTCATCAGTTCTTTCTGATCAATATTTTATCGCTAGTTTTGTGTCAGAAAATTTTTTCCCAGTCAGTGGGATGTCTGTGTTTTATAGAGACCCTCTTGCTGTATAGAATCTTTTTAACTTGACATATGCAATCCCATCTGTTTATCCTTTCCTTCACTATCTTTGAGTTGGGCTTTATCTTTAAAGATATCACTGAGGTGTATTGTGTATCGCCCATCTTTGCTTCCAGGTATTTTATGGTTTCCATTCTTATGTCCAGGTCTTTAATCCACTTTGAGTTGGTTTTGTGCATGGTGCAAGGTAGTGATCTAGTTTTATTTTCTTGCATGTAGCAGCCTGATTTTCCCAGCACCATTTGTTGAACAGGCTTTCTTTGTTCCATTATATATTCTTTGCTCCTTGTCAAAGATTAGCTGCCCATAAACCTGTGGGTTTTTCTATTTGAATCCACTAGTCTGTGTGTCTGTTCTTGTTCCAGTACTATGCAGTTTTTATTATTATGACTTTGTAGTGTAGCTTGAAGTTTGGGATTGTGATGCCTCCGTTCTCTTTCTTTTTAGTCATGAGAGTTTTGGATATTTGAGGTCTTTTGAGGTTCCATATGAATCTCATCAATATTTGTTCTGTTTTGTTGAAGAATGTACTGAGACTTTTATTGGGATAGTGTTAAATCTGTAAAATTTCCTTTTTTTTGGAATGTGTCTTTGAGAAAGGGTTGCACATACACAGTATTTTCTGAGCTGTTTGTAATAAAAAATAAATTATTTTTAGACAGATAATGTAACAATAGCTACCTTTTATTAATTAAACATTGTGCACATTTAAACAGAAACTTCAGTAATGTGCTCAAGGTTGTTATTACTTGACAGAGGTAGATTTGGACCTTCGTCATTAAGGTTCTCAAACCAGAGAGCACATAGAGTAGAAGATTGAAGAATCTTAGAGGGAATTCTAGTTACTAACATAGCCTTCTAGTGAAAGTTCTGTCCCTTACAGCTTGCTAATTCTGTGACTTCTGGGGCCTCTTGTCTTGTCTATTTCTCCTTTTCCTTTCGTACGTACACATTTAGAACACTTTTAGAACTCTTGCACCTTCACTGTAGACATATCAAATAGTCACGGGGTATCCTTGATTTACTAAATAAATTTGAAAATAGGTTTTTGTGTTATTTGCCTCACAGTGAGTCTCAGTAAAATTGAACTGGTTTCACAGTATATTTAAGTCATAAATACTGTGGCCTTTCTTTTAAAACATTTCTAGATAGTCCTCTAAGGAGTTGTCAGCAGTTGGAATCTAAGCTTTGATGATCCCTTTATGAGCCTCTATTTTTTGCTTTCCTTTTAGGTATTTTTTGACTTTAGCTTTTTCTTCTTCTTTTTTTTGAGCATTTTAATGTTTTATATGACTCAAGTTAAAATATTCATAAGATATGTATTTTGAAGAATCTTTTCCATATCAGCTTCTGGACACTCATTCTGGTGCAACCAGTATTAGTGTCTTTTCAGAGACTGGTATTGTTATATGTAAATATGTAATATGTTGTCTCTCAACTCTATCCTTTTCCTCAGATTTTTAAATATTATACAGTTTATCCTGCTTATGGCCTTAGAAGTATCTGGAAAGTTTTTCTTTTTTGACTGAATACTATTTTCTTATTACCCTATTTATAGAGATAGGTTGATTACTTTGCTAAGGCTGAAAGAAATAACTTTGTACATTAGTTATTTTGCATGCTTGGAAACATTTTGAAGGATAGATTATCCCTAATAAAATTTTAGGGTCAGAAAATATGTGCATTTTAAAACATGGAAAAAGTAGTAATAGACTTTTCTATCAGTATTGTTTGTATATAACACTGCAGAATGGTGTATGTCTATGTGTTACTTAAAAAAAATCTTCATCAAACTGACAGATGAAAAATAATTCTTGCACATTTTTTAAAGATAAGCCTTTAAAAAGTCGTAAGACCATCAAAAGCACTAAGTGTACCTTAACAGTTTTCACAAATGAGCACACCTGTGTAACTACAGCCCCACCCTCTGGAAAGATAACAGTTAACTTACATCATCAATTCATTATTTCTGTATTTAATAAGTACAGAATATATATATATATATATATATACACACACAGCATTATATTTGAAGTCATCAAGGGTGTTTGTGAAGTTCTCAGTGAAATATAAATTTGCATTTTAAATTTTAATGGATAGTCCTTTCATGTTTCAAACTTTAAAAATTTTATTTTTCGTAAGTTGTTTTCTGTATCCATGAAAGAAAAATAATTTTCTTAGGGCCTCTATTGATAAAGTTAATCCTTTATCTTGGATATGAATTTTAACTGCTTCTTAGTTAAGTAAATCATTGTAGCTTTTGATTTCACATATAATGATTCCTATATGAAGACATGAAATTTTTTTCATAAGAAATGTTTTTTATGGCCATAAAATTTTTGTCTTATTACTTTGTTTTGCTTAGTAAGGGCTATAATCTGTCTTCTGTGCTTGCCATACCTTGTGTTAAATCGCACCTTTGTGTTGTTAAAACTGAAAGTACAATAAAGAAATGCAGGGTGATATTGCTGGGACATAAATTTGAATCATATGTCAGTGGTGTGATAGACTAGAATATTGCTGTACTATTCAAGAGACTGTAGATGTGCCATTAGAGGAACTTAACTCTAGGCAAATTTACAGACAAATAGGGGAAGTGTTTGTGATAACAAGGGTGATATTTTAGAGGAAATGACTGGCCAAAAACTCAACACTAATGGAGCTCAGATATCTTTCATGACATTGAAGTTACTAGGGATACAGTATTAGAAGCTTGTTCAAAATTAGAAGTATGACAATTCCCCAAATATAAAATGATAGAGGTGTTTGCTCTGTATGGCAAGTTATATCATGTAAAAAGACAGTTGCAGTTCAAACTACTTCGTAGTTAATTGCAGAGAAAAAAAGGCATGTTTATTCACAGTGGTTCTTATATTTTAAATTATGATGTACTAAAAGAATTTTAGTTACACTATATTTTAGTTACACGTTAATAACTTAGTTTTAATGTCTGGCAGTTTTGAAGGTCATGAACTGATTAAGGTCACATGCTTGTTTTCATTTCACATGGTCTTACATTACTACATGAAATGAAAACTGCTTGTATTTATTTACACAGAAAAAATCTGAACTCCATAAATTGACCTTAGTGTTTTAGAAAGTGATCCATCCTTCAGTCTGTTCTGACCTTGGAGTCTATCATAGTTAAATAGAGCTCCAGATATGGTATATTTTTCTTGTAATTAGGACCTGAGTTGCTGAACTGCTTTGGGTGTCATTGTTTCCCAAAAGTGCCCAATGTATTGCTTTTCAGCCTTTGGCAAAGATCAAGTGTATTTGCTAAACGTAGATACTCATAATCTCCTGAGCTATGTGAAGAAGAGTAAAAGCAAGATTATGAAAGACAACAATTTGTGCATTTCTGGAGTAACTGTTAAACCAGGGATATACATAGCACTTGGTTCCTTTTTTCTTTGTTGGAGCTCAATCTAAGGGTGAAAAGATAGTTTGAAGATAATACAAGGGTGTTATGCAGAAATCTAGATGGATTATAGTTCATAATACTGAAATTTCATAAATATTTTTTACACCAGAAAAACAGTGATGTAAGAGTATGAATGAAAAAATTGTTTAAAGAATTTTTTCTAGCTTCCTCACATATTTTTCAAAGTAGGAGCTGGAAGACATAACAAAAATAAGTAGGGACATGGTTTTGAATAGGAATATGGGAATAATTAATGTTAGAATGCTTCCTTTTTTTTTAAAATGAAGTGAAATAGATTATTTTTGCTTTTAAAATGGAGGCAGTTTGTTAACAAAAGTGGTGTTTAATCTGAAGACTACTAACTATAACGCTATTTGTGGGCAAAAATATTTTTCAAGTGTTGCTTAATTCTTTGCTATCTTGTTAGAGATATCACCAAAGTTATTATTCTTGTTGTCATAGAATTTGGTAGCAAAAACACAAGTTTGGCTTCTTTATATAGGTCAGGTGGCAGCACGTCTGCTACATCTATAACAGATTAATTTTTCTTTTTCACTCAAATTTTACTGATTTGCCAATTGTTTACATAATTACATAGTTTGGGGAGTACAACTTCACACATCCTTATGTGCACATGCTTCCCTTAACCCTCCACCAAAACTCCAGTGCCAACACACACTCCTTTTATTCCCCATCCTCTGCTCTCTGTTTCCTCTGTGTAGTTCCCAGAGTCTTAAGAATTACTTTGTTGTGTACTTCAGTTTGCATAGCAAACTTCTAATGTAAATAATACATTGCATTATTTACAAGGCAGGAGGTCCTTGACATATTTTATAATCTGTGGCAAATCAGTCTTTAAAATAGGTAATCTAATTTAAAATTATTAATGCATTTAATGTTCCGACTAGGTAATTGATCAACTTGTTTTTATTGTGATTATTGAAACAGGTTTAGAGTGTTAATCCACTGTTTTAATTCTAAATCTGAATCTAAATTATGTATATAGTTATTCAATAAGAATTTGGTTTTGATTCCATTTCTCTATAAAAGCATTACTGTTTGTTGTGCCTTCCTTTTTTAGGAATGCAAAGATAACTGACTCCAGTTACCTATTGAACACATTTTTATTCATTATTTTTAGAGAACATTTGCTGAGAATGCTGAGAATGCCTTACTGTTGGGTACCATGGCACTCAGTTTAATAAGTGAGATAAGAATTGAATGCGACTAGCCAAAAGATACCTCTTGGACTTAAAAATGGAAGTTTGTACCACTTGGAACAAATAATAATGGCAAAATCTGGGAGATTAAAAAAATTATGAATTATCTTTTTATATAAAGATGTTTAACATTTTTGTTTATGATTCTAGACCTTTGATATAATAGGTCTCCAAGTTTTGCCCCTATCATCATCAACATCTTCTGTTTATTCATTAGAAATTAAAATCTTTGGTTCTTTCTCACACCTAGCATTGATCAAAAAGGATAGGGACAGGACTTAGTCATTGTATCTTGACAGAATTTACCCCCACTTGTTTTGAGAGGTGTAGGCATTTATAGTACTTTATCATCTTTTAAAAAGATGAGTTATCTGTGTCAAGTTCATTTAATGAAAAAAATTTGGGGGGGGGGGTGGGTGCATTGTCTTCCTCTGGAAACTGTTAATTATTGTCCCACCCTATAACTTTTAAGTCTTTGCTGTCTAGCATACTATCTGGTTATAAAATCTTTGCCAAATCGAATGGTGTTTTTTTGTTTTTAATTTGAAAATCTGGACGCTGGAAACTTTAATGAAGTATTTTATAATTGCGTGTAGTAATTATAAATAAAACTGCAAGCATATCTCCTTGGCCATTAATTATATTGGCTGCTTTATGACCACCTCGAATTAAAACAGAATTAAAAAAATGAGTTACTGTAGTCATTGAAATGTATGAAAAATGACCTGATGTAGTTTTAAATCTTTGTGAAATCTTTTAATGAAACCTATAGGTTTCACAGTATATTTTTTCAAATTTAATAATTCACTATTAATAATGAAACTAAGAATTTTGGAACTTTTCTGAGTGACTTTTCCAATTGACAATTCCTCAATATGACAATTCCTCAATATATGCAAGTTTAGATTTTCACTCCTTAGCATTTGTTGCTGGCCTTCCTGGTATGATGAAATGATGTCTCTTTGTGATTTTGACATTCTTTTCCACTGACAGTAGATTTAAAAAAAAATTTATTTATTTTTCTATTATTTATGCATGCATGCATGCATACATACAAGAACTGGGGAACAGGCCAGAGGTATGGGAGTGAGAAGTTTCACCAGAGACAGAGTGAGTAGCAGAATAGGCAGATCTACTAAAGCACACTGCTGAGGAGAGCAGCGGGCTAAACAGGAGAGCTCTGCCATGTCTTGTGGGTCACCTCCCTGGCTGGGGATCGAACTTGTGCTACGGTGGCTGTGGACCATTTCATAATGCTGTGCTTTAACCCATTGTGCCACCAGGGAGGGCCCTCGTATGTATGGTAGATTATACTGAACTGTATTTTCTTATTGACTATTTGTAAATCTTTGGTGGACTGTCTAGTGAATATTCCACAGTAGAGTTTGTTTTTGTAGTTTGCTTTCACTTTTGTGAAGAGTTTTCTCTAGAGGATTCATTTTTTCTAGACTTGTATCAAGTAGCTCACATTAGGTTGTTACTGTCCTGTGACATTTAATGATAGAAGTAACTCCATGTTTGGAATTGAATTTTAATGTATGTTTTCTGTGTCTTAAACAATTTATGAAATGTTACTGACTACCTAAGAGTAAATTTACTGAGTGAAGAAAAAAAATGCTGTTAATAAAGTATAGCATTCTATTTCAGAAGTCATATTTTTAGAAGGACACAAACTAGGGCAGGCTTTTTAATTGTTATGCCAGAGCTTCTAAATGGGAATGAGACACTGGGGCAAAGTCCTTCTTGTAGTTAAAAACTTTCTTTTAGAGCTTGTTTTGTGTAGTTTTAGAGTCCCTAACTAGAGAAGTTAAAGGTAAATTTTAAAGGTGGAGAAGAAAGAACTTTTCATTTTTACTGCCTGATAATTTAGTAAAATTAAATAATTAATTAAAAAACATATTTAGAGGAGCTCAAGTGGACGTCATATCATTTGGTCATTAAATTTACAGAATGGGGGCTTCCCTGGTGGCCCAAGGGGTTAAGTCTTAGCACTGTGAAGCTATCAGCAGCCATTGTGACTTGAGTTCTGTACCCCTGCCTGGGTTCGGACCCACATGGCCTAGAAGAGACCTTTCCTGCCTCCCTGGCTGTTCTGCTCAGCAGTGTATTTTAGTAGATCTGCCTGTTCTGCTCCCCACTCTTGTGTCTGGTGAATCTTCTCACTCTCCTGCATCTCTGGCCTATACCTCAGCATAAATAAATAAAATAAAAATATCTTTAAAAAATTACAGAATGGATGGCTGCATGGAACAGTTTGTTGAAAGGTTTCTGTTTAAATCTAGCTTGCTTTCATGTTTGTGAAGGATTTTCTATTGAGGATTCATTTTTTTTTTTCAGACTTTCATCAAGTGGCAGAAGGAGCATGAGTAAAAATAGGTTACTGTTTTGTACCATTTAATGATAGACGTAACTATGTGTTTTGATTAGCTAAGGCCATTATGCATCATCCTGAAAACTGGTTTCTTTGATCTAGTTTTCTAACTCTACCTTTCTTGGAAAAACATAGTGAACAATGGGCATGAGGCACTGTAGAAAGAGTGAATATTAGGATGAGAACTAAAATTAAGTTATTAGTCTAACATATTTGTATATGCTTGTGATTTGTAGGTTATTTGAACTCATTTATAAATTGAAGGATAATTAAATTGTGATGGAAATTTTTTTTTAAAAGATTTATTTATTTGTGCATACAGAACTGGGGTACAGACCAGAGGCTCAGGGGTGGTGAGAGGCTTCACCAGAGACAGAGTGGGGAGCAGAACAGGCAGATCTACGAAGCACATTGCTGAGGAGAGCAGTGGGCAAGCCAGGAGAGGTCTGCCACACCATGTGGTCTCCTCCAGGGCAGGCGGGAATTGAACTCATGCAGAAGTGGTTCCAGATTCTCAGTGCTGTGCTTCAACCTGCTGCACCACCAGGGAGGGCCAGATAGTGGAAATTTTTAATGCTTTGAAGAAACTAAAATGTTCTTGATACAGGAAATTACGCTCTTTGTAAATGAGTAAATATTATTAAAAGTAGAAAATACACTGGTGTGTTTTCATATTTTTGTGGTAAGTTCTGTTTTAAAGTTTAAATGAAACATGATTTATTTAAAGTGATGGAGGCAAATGAATTTAAATACCTGACCCATTGGCAGAAGAATTTAAGGACATTTTAGAAATTAGACTCTCAAGCTGTACTACTCAACATAGCTTTGGAAACATGAAAGATTATATGTCTATTTCTTTAAAAGTGGAGTTCTGAAATGATGTTTAAAACAGGGAAAAACTTTTGAGCTTTGTCATATTCCATGTTTTAAATAGTTATGTGTCTGTTCAATTTAGACACTTTACCATATTTTGAGGTGTAGTCTAAAATAGCTCTTTGAAGTAGCTTCAATCTTTATGGGAACAATCTTTTTTCAGATAAACATTTTCTGTGATATTCACATAGGTATGTCTCAGTGAGCAATTGATATAAATGGACTAAAGTGGAAATGCCTTTATATGATTGTTACTTTTTAAGGCTTAAGTTAAAATTTGTTGTATTCTTTATGCTTCAGAAGGTTGAAATTGGGCCCTCCCTGGTGGTGCAATGGATTAGGATGCAGCACTGCAAGCTGGCCACAGCCGCTTTAGTGCTAGTTCGATCCTTCGGTGCTAGTTCGATACTCATCCCCGGAGATGACCACATGGTGTGGCAGACCTCTCCTGACCCGTCCCCTGCTCCCCTCAGCAGTGTACTTCGTTAGTCTGCTGGTACTGCTCCCCACTCTGTCTCTGGTGAAGCCTCTCACTGCCCCTGCACCTCTGGCTTGTACCCCAGTTCTGTGTGAATGAATAAATAAATCTTTAAAAAAAAATACGGTTGGAATTTTGCTTTTTGTGTATACGAGTTTTCCTCTGAAGTTGCTCTGTTTAAAATGACCTACTAAAGTATACTATCAAAATTTTCTTACCCTGTGCCTCACCCCTCTTTTTTTTTTATTATTGTGATTATAGTTTTACTGATCATCATCTGGTAGGACTGGGCAGAGACCATGGTAGGGAAATGCCAGAACCTGAGATTTGAGTTCTACTGGCAGGGTGCACAGCTAGCTGGGCACTCCAAGGCAGAAACAACCACTGAAGAAAGAGGGTGATTTGCTTGGCTTAGTGTGGGAAGGATATAGTTGGGGCTACATTGCGGAATAATGTGAGGTTAAGTCAGGAATGCAGAAGGTTCTAACTTTTTGGGACATCTCATTGGAACACCAGAGAGCTGATTCCTTACTCCCATCTCTTAGCCTTACAGAGATTGTTTGTTGCCCCACACAGTTTTTAGAAATGGCTGGTGTAGGAGCTAGTAGACTGTATGCACATAGGTGGGATCTTCTTCAGATCCTCAGAGTAGGCCTTGGCATCCTTCAGGTATTACTAGGGCTTAAACATACGGAATTTGTCAAGCACGCCATAAGTCACAAAATCCACATAAGTGGTCGTGTCCCCTGCGAACTAAGGCTTTGCCCCCAGAACTTGGATTAGTTTCAGGAAGTTATTTGAAACATTCAGGCATCTAAGGTGGTAAGAAATCTTACAAACAGTATGTTTTCTTGTGGTTGACTAACTTGTAATGATTAATAGTAGCCTGGTTGTTTAGCGTTAGAGTGGGACTTACTGTATTAACCCCACATTCAACTAGATTTAGTTGCCTAGTGATTTAAATAATGCTATTGGAGTTGGAAAATGACAGCATCAATGCCAGTTGTTCATTTGTGAATGAACATGAAAAGATAGACCTGGCCTACCATGTATGATGGTGTGTGCTTTGATTTGTAGTTACTAGCATGCTTTAAGAAATTTGTTTTTGGCAACTCCTTGCTTAACTCTGCAGCTAGAAGTCATTGATCCAAGAGCTGTCTTTTTTCAAATTTGACGGTAATAGCTGTAGCCAAGAACAGTTAAATTTCCACCGAATGGTTTCTCTATTGGTAGAAAATTGCATATTTTAGAAAATTGCAACTGAGGTCTCTCAGTTGTTAGAGACCTCGTAGTCTTCAGGTATGCAAGAGATTAGTATGTATAGAGTCAAATTTAACACTTGTGTTAAAGTCAGATTTCATAGTAATTATTAAGGGTTTGGGTTAGTATTTTACAATTTTCAGGGAACATGCTATTTGAGGCTATTATATTTTGTATATCACTTATTCTGTTGCCCTCATCTTGAGTGATCTAGTCTCCCAGATTCTTTGACATAGGCTAGTAGTTTTCACCACATCTGTTTAGTATAGCAGTAATATATATAACTATGTATCTTATTTTAGATAAGGAGGAACTATTTGAATTCTGTATTCTCTAGAGCAGCTTACAGTGTGTATTTCATTCAGTACACATAAGTAGTCTCAGAAGCAGGTTTTTTTTTTTTTAAATATGATTTATTTATTTATTCATATAGAGCTGGGGTACAGGCCAGAGATGCGGAGGGTGAGGGGATTCACCAGAGACAGAGGGGAGCAGAACAGGAAGATCAACGAAGTACACTGCTGAGGGAAGCAGCGGGTGGGTCAGGAGAGGTCTGCCTCGCCAGTCTCCTCCAGGGCAGGCAGGAATCGAACTCATGCGGAAGTGGCTTTAGCTTCTCAGTGCTGTGCTTTAACCCTCTGTGCCACCAGGGAGGGCCAGAAGCAGGATTTTGATAAATTTGTTTATATGGTGTTACAGAACACAATAATTCAAGGATATCATCTATTAGAATAAATCTTTGCTTTAGTAATATTCTTGTAATTTACCAACATACTTCACAGTTTGACTTCACATTGATAAATTGGAATGCTGGGAACACCTTTATTCCTAGCAGTGAGACTGGGTATGAGAGTTGTTTTTGTAATTTCTTCAAACTCTGTATCATTCTAGTTTTCTAGTAATTCATGACTAATTAGTTGTAACTTCCATGGATTTCAGTTTTTTTTTTGCTAAAGAAAATCTTGTAAAATGTCAAGATGTGTAACATATGAAGGCATCTTTACCTGAAACTGGCTAAACTTCTTTACACCACACAGGAATCAGGCTTAGTTGTATTGTAAAAGTTTCCCTTGCCATGTGCTAAAGGAAAAATTGAGTTTAAAGCCAATAATGAAAAAGTTAGATACAAAATTTCTTAATTAGCATATAAGACCTTTCCTTTGGAAAATTCAGACTATACAGAGAAAATTAATACATGCAGTATACAATTTATACAAATTTAGTTTAGTTGAAAAAAAAACTGCACGTTGTTTAGAAGGGAAGATAATGATTGAAAGAAATTGTGTAATGTCAAATTGGGATTTTTTTCTGGAGTTCATAGGCTCTGGGAGAAGAGGTATGGACATTTACAGCAAAAGATATGGACATGTACAGCATTGTTTTCTCAGCAAAGGCTTTTATTTTCAAACTTCTATGATGAAAAATGTCAAAATACACAAAAGAAGATAATACGATGAGTTCTCAATTCTTAACTTTAAGCAGTTTTCAAAATAAAGGTTTTTTTTTTTGTGGATATAGTTTTATTGGAACACACCACCTCATTTGTCTGTACCTGTTTTTGTGATACATTGGCAGTACTGAGTAGTCATGACAAAGTCTGTATGGCCCAAGCCTAACCTGTTTACTGTCTGGCTCTATACACAAAATGTTTGCCCAGTTCCTGGTTGGTATGACTAATCATTTCTTTCTCCACAATGTATATTTCACCTTGTAAATAAATTTGAACTCTTACCTATGTTTCATGTAATTTATCAACATTTGGCATTTTTGCATTGGTTAAGTAAGTAATCATTACTCTTATCTCAACATCATTCATTCAGCTAGGCCTGTTGTATGTCTCATGATACTTTTCCTGTAAATACTTTTGTCTCTTTAGAACAAGAACATTTTCCTATATGATCTCAATGATCAAGTTTAGTGATATTTAACATCAATACAATTGATAAAATACTATTATTTGATACAGCCCATATTCAAATTGTGCAAGTTGTCTTAATAATCTTTTAGCTGCTTTGTCCTGATTTAGGATCCAGTCCAAGATCACACATTTAGTATTCTCTAATCTTTAATCTGGTGTAGTTTCTCAGTTTTCCTTTTTGTTTTACTACACTGACACTGATAGTTTTGGAGACTACTCTTCAGCTTCAACAGGAACAAATGTAAATTATGCTAACTGGTTTTAAAGGAGTGGGAAAGATGGAATCCTATAAGAAGAAGAAGGAGCTGTAGGATTCTGGGTTGAGAATCGAGTAGGTTTTGAATTGTAATTATTAAAAGGATTGCTTTTGGAGAGTAATTGCTTTGGGGGAGTAAGTGAGATAACATGGAAAGTAAAAGGATATTTGTACTGATACTGATTAAAATATGGTACCTTTGGAAAAGAGGAAAATCACGGAACTGTAGAAAAAGAAATTTGAATGGAAAAGTTTGGATATAATCTGATTTGAAATGATAAACACTCAATATAATAAGCCTTATGTGAACATTCACAAACGGATTCTAGTCTTTACCAAAAGTCTTTTTCCATATTCTCTCCTTTTCCACTGTTTAGGTCTTTGCTTTCATCAATGAAAGGGTGACTAAGACAAGTCACATTTTAATTTTGTCTTAGTTTTAATTTTGTCTTAGATTCTAGTCTTCTCTTTGAATCAAAATACCATGACCATTATTCTTAATTTTAAAGGGTACGTAACATCCCTTAACAAAAATATAATAATTTTAAAGTGTTTACACGAATGATTATATAAAATTCATATCTTACTAGGTAAAGTCTGGTATTTTTAAAATTTGTACCTCAAAGTTGTAGTGAATCTTGTTAAATTACCAGAGATATACTCAGTATGTAGGGGTGTGGAGAAGAAGGCAAGTGTAGTTAATGTTTGTTACCTGCATAATGGAAATTTATATCCTGGTCTTGGGTGAATTAGGAAGTCAGAAAATGCAATACTTAAAAAATTTTTTTTTCCAGGTTTTTTTTTTTTTTTTGTTAACACTAGCCTTACTCTCAAGAGGCAAAGATGTTAGCAACTTTATTTATTTATGTCTATTTTGTTCTGTTAGCTTTAGTCACAATGTATTACTTAAAAGTAGACTGACTATCCTTAATAATATCTTAGTAAAATATGTGCTTTTTGAATAATGCCTCAGGAGAAAAAACATTGATGTAGGCTGATATAAAGAAAATGTGAGCAAATGCAGTAACAGATTCATTGGCTAGAGGAAATGTTAGGACCTATCAAGAAACACACTTGTGTGTTTTCCTTTATAAGTAGCCAGTCAATCCCTTGAACAACAGCTAGAGTGTCCTACAGTTCAGTTCCAGTCTGACTGAGGTTATCATCCCATATGAATTAAGGACTCAAGACCACAAAACTAGCCCCATTTCAGATGACAACTGCAAGTCTCCGTTTGTCATCTGTTCTTTTGATGTATTGGCTATTAGCCAGGGTTTCCACCACCCCCTCCTTGGGTATGAAAACTTAACTAAAATAACTCACTGACCTCAAGAGACCATTTAGTTAGGTGTACCAGTTTACTATAAAAGGCCTATGATGCATATTACAGTGGAAGAGCTAGAGATGGATAGGGTAGGATATGGGAAGGGGCATGCCCTAGTGGACTATATCACTCTCAGTAGCTGCATGTATTCAACAATCTGGAGATCTAAATCCCATCCTTTTGCCTTTTTTATGGAGGCTCCATCATGTAGGCAGGATCAGACCCTTAGTCAACAGCCCCACTCTTTTTCCAGAGGATACGGGGATGAAGTTCAACGTTCTAATCATGGCATCTTTTTGCCATTCCATCTAAAGTTATCCAGAAGACCACTAAGAGTCCTGTCATTAGAACAAAAGACACTTTTATCACCCAGCAAATTGCAACGGGCTTCGGGACTCTGTGTGAGAAACCAGGGTTAGAGACTAAGTATTAGAACAAAATATGCTCCAGTGTCCTTATTAGGAAACTAAAAAGAATTGGGGTCAAGTATACACACACACATTCCTAATATTTTACAGCAACAAATGCATTAGGCTAACAACAGATAATTGTAAATAGACCTTAAACAAAATTCTATTATTTTTTGTCCTCTCTGTACATTTTCCTCTCAGAAGTCTAGAAATATATCACCATGGAGAGATGGATTTCAAGAAACTCCAGTGACCACCAAATAATATTCCCAAGTAGTCTTTGGAGCTTTAGAATTTGAAGCAATTTCTGACTTTTATATTTTGCATGGGTAGTTTAGTTATAATATGCAGTTCTCCCATTTGGAATGAAATAAAGTCTATGGTTCTTAAATGAGCAACTGAATGAATGAATGTTTTAAGAATAGTTGAAGAATTTGAAGAGATCAAATGATTTTGAAGGAACCAGATATATGTTGGCCTAAATGGAACCAATTCACTAGAATGTAACTTAGTGATAGCTTGAGCATTCTACAACTGTGTCATGAATTTCTGGTTGAGAACAATGAAGTAGAGAGAAAAATGTCAGACTTTATATGTAAAAAATAATATCAAATTGACTCCTGATTTCTAACTGCTTTTATAACCTTCCACAGTGTGAAAAATAGCAAATTGTGGGGTCAGAATATTCAGCGGTTACTGGTTGATAATTTCACTTACACTAGCCCATTCTACTGTCCAATACTGCTTTTCTACCCTTAAAGTGAAATAACCAGTTTTCCTTTCTATTTCTCTCAATCATTGTTGTGGAAATGAAGTGGAATTCATTAATTTCCAAATGAAATTTGCTGACTTAAATTAGAAAGTTAGTCACTAGTAAATTTCAATATTAGAGTGAATCAAACTTAATGTTTTTATTACTACACTGGAGAAGATGCCCGTTAGTAGAATTTTTAGAACACATTAAATTATCTATGGTAATAAACTCCAGGGAAAACTGAGAGCTTACACTGCCTATAAAAAACATTCTGGAATGGGAAAATGCAAATTTTTCTTATTAATGTTTTTAAAATCATTATGATGTTATATCTAGAAGGAAAAAGTAATGCCATGCTATACAGATAGTAATCTATATGACAGTCAAAACCAAAATGAAGGTACTATTTTTAAATACTTTGTAATTTTGGAGAAAGCTTAATGGAAGCTTTATTAAATTTACCCATTACTTGACATCACTGCAGATATTTGGCAGTGATTCAAGTATTGCTTGCTTAAGCTGTAGTTTGTTCCTCAGTTATCAAGTGGGTGTTAGGGAACAGGAATAATAGACTAGTAATTTTTTAAAACATGGATATTTGATTAATCCATGTCTTCCTGTGATAATAAAAATGGGTTTTATTTCCCATTTTGGGAATGCCAGTACAGGTCTATTTAGAAAATATTGCATTCTCTTTTGTTAAAAATGAACTCTAGATTACATTTAAAAAGCCCATTGTTTATTATATTAAATTATTATTATATTCTCTTATTTTCATAACTACCCTTCTGTCAGTAGTAGTAAGATTCATAACTTACGATAGAGGAGACAGTCTTAGAGAGTGCAGCACATGATACTTAATGTTTGGTAAGTGGTGGTGAAATGGTAGGGGCCATAATATTCTTGCAGTTCTGTGTGTAGTTTCTTCTAAATCGTAGAATTTGAATACGATCAGGTGAAGCTTTGAAATGGCAGGCAATGTAAATATTTGAGTGAGTGTACTAACAATGGTTGAGTCGTAAAGAACTAGACATTTGTTTTTGACAGTTGTATTTTTGTAATGTAGTGTCTTGGCATAAGATTATTAAATGAATGTGGAAGTATTAGTGAATTTGGTATGGGTAAAGAGCAAACAGGAAAGCAAATAATATGGGAGGTATGAGAGAGGGATATACTTTCATAGTAGTCACCAATAAATTTAGAAGATTCAAAAAAATATAGACATCTTTATTGTAGTAAATACCTAAAAGACGTCCATATTCTTTGAGATGTTATTTCCTCCAGTATTAGAATGCCAGTAAAGCAAATTTTTCTTTTTCCCTATTGTTCTTTTTGTCTAGAATCTTGGGATCAGAAAATGATGATGAAAGGCATCCCTGCTTATTGTAAACTATTTAATTTCATGGAATAGTTTCCCCGGTTTTTGTATGTAGAAGAACCTTGGAAAGATATCAGACCTTAATTTATTTTTTTTTTTTAGGATTTATTTATTTGTGCATGCAGAACTGGGGTACAGGCCAGAGGTGCAGGGGCGGTGAGAGGCTTCATCAGAGACAGTGCGGGGAACAGAACAGGCAGATGGAGTACACTGCTGAGGGGAGCAGCGGGCGGGTTAGGAGAGGTCTACCACACCATGTGGATCACCTCTGGGGCAGGCGGGGATCGAACTTGTGTGGAAGAGACTTTAGCTTCTGTGCAGTGCTTTAACTCACTGTGCCACCCGGGAGGGTCCCCAAACCTTAATTCAGTGAACTGAATTTAGGCTGTTGGTATTTAATCTCTATGCAGCTCTCCTTTGCCTAGTTACTCTACTCTGGCCTAAATCACAGTATCGAAATCAACACACATACCTTAAAGGAGCAAAACTTAAGAAATGCTCTTCAGGAGCAATGGTTATGTTTTAAAATTTGTATCTGTATCTATTACAGACTGGAACTTCATTTAAAAATGCCTTATCAGTGAGCTAGGTTTTTATGAAAATATGTTCCAGGTAACAGAATCTTTCAAAGCTAGGTGTGGTTGTTAAATAATTGGTCATGGTTCTTATATTTTGCTTTTGGCACAAATACCATATTTACAGTATTCTCAATTTCGATATAGTTTCAGAATTATTTATTTTTGTTATTCATTACATTGACTTTGTGATTCCCAACAATTTTATTATAATTATTATACCCGTGTAGATGAAGTCTTTTTTTTAACCTCTGTTTCTTTTGTGAGAAATGTACATTTTAATATGCTTGTCATACTTTGTTCCAGTTACCTATAATTAGAAAGGTGAGTAAGACTGGTTCAGGATACATACCTTCTAGTGAAGGGGGAAACCCTTATGTGGGATGTAGGTGATCTGACATTTAGCCAAAGGATACAGCATATAAAAAGTTGTAAGATATGGTTAATTTGGGAAACTTTAAAAAATGTAGTTGTCAAGTAATGCCCCAGTGATAGAAAATAGAGGTGTTTAGTGACTAGATGTAGATGAGGAAGGAGAAGGAGTCATACTTCTAACTTCAATGAGACTGGAAGGGTGGAGCTATACGCAGAGACTATGGGAAGAAAGTTTGGGATGGGAGATGAGGTAAGTTTGAAATACTTTAGGTGACCCTTCTACGGGGAGAAAGATGTCTACTGGGCTTCAAGCATCTGTTAACAATTGTTTACAACAAATTGAGAGGCATGAAGTTGCTATTTTCCCTCCTTTTTGTTATTATGATATAGTTCATCAGGTCATTGAAAAATGAGCATTGCTGCAGGAGGTATCATGTTTAAGAAAGTAGGAAGAGTACCACATCTGTTCTCTTGTGGCCTTCCACCCTCCAATAGCCAGACTTGTGTGTAGCTATTTCTAGCTGCTGAGAAAGTGAGTGATTTAATCTGGATATGGTGCATTTTTTTAAAGTTTTTTTTTTTTTAAATCGAGGTAATGTTGGCTTATAATATTCTACATGACTCAAAAAGATACAACTTCGTTCCTCTTCATATGTATGTCACCACTTCGCACTCATTACCAAAGCACCCATAGTCCTTCTCTGTAGACAGTGGACAACCTCATCCCCTTAGGGGCTCCTTCATTTGGAAAATAAAGATGAATGTTGGTAGTTACTGTCAGCAAATGGGGGTCCAGGCAAAATGGCCACTGAAATGTAGGGTGGATATCTGGTAGGAAAGTATGATACATTCATGTAACTGAATGGGTCCTTTGATAGTTGGGGCATGGCATCTATATCCATGAGGCTCTTATAAAATAGTATTGTTTCTTTGAAGCTTGGGGATCTAAGCCAAGGTAGTTAACATTCTTCTATAAATTATTGCTTATTTTCATCTTGGGCTTCAGGTGGTGGAAAGGGGATGGTGGTGTAAAGACTAACTCCTGGTTTTCATTTTCTGCTGGCAGAATTGCTGGCTTGAAAGAACTCTGATAGCCTTTCCTGTTCAATACTCTTCAGAGTAAATAGTCAAGGATACGGTCTTCTTAAGGTTTTGAGTTTCTCTAGTGTGGTCTGAGTTACTAGAGTAGTTCTTTGCATCTAATTGATAAGCCTTAACTTATAATAAGGAACCAGTGAACAATCACAGATTTTCATATTTTTGTGGAAAAGATATTTTCATTGGAGTACTTGGGTATTTTCTATCTTAAAGTTCCCTTCCCATGAGGAAGAGGTTAGATTTTGTGTTTACTTTTCTACTCACACAAACCCTCATTTCCAATCTCATTTAGCATTCACTGGAATCTTATGTTTTAGAAACAAATCTTACGATATTAGAACCATTATAGAGATAATGTTTTTCCCCCCCAAGGAGAATTGAAGGGGTTGAAAAAAGCTTATATTTCTAGCTTTGTGCATTTTTATAAACTATTTTCACTTGTCCCCCCCCCCTTTTTTTTTCCCCACCTTTCTGAAATATACTAGATCTAATGAACAGGGAGGGACTCTGATCATTAATGTCTTGGTTTGTATCCACTACTGTGTTTTGTTATTTTTACCAAGTTAAGTATTTTTAGGTAATAATGGTAAGTAAATATAATGTAGTGATAGGTACAATGTAAGCATTTGCTAGTTATTTAAAATATTAAGGCTCTTTTCTAAACTGAAATAGGATTAGAGTGAACAGACCTTCTTATTCAATAGCATTTTTCTTTTCTTCTCTCTTTTTTTTTTAGTAACCCGTGTCTTGCAAAAGTTCAAAGTTCTTTGATAACTTTGCAGGAAGGTATATATGAAAAATAATTTGAACAGATTTTGGGCAGTAGTTATGAAAGTTTCTCTTATTTAATGTATCTTTTGCATGTGATAACTTTTGTTAATAGCCTCCATAATATCATGCTGAAAATTTAAATATGCTATTTAAATATTGTTATTAAAATATAGGAATCTTAACTATATAATACAGGGAAATATAAGCAAGAAGAGGTATTTCACAAAAAAAGGTAAAGTAATGTAAACATAAAATAACCTAATTTGTGAGTATTGATGGTCCAGCTATGGCTCCCAACCAACACTGGAATTACACTTCACACTTGATTACCTTCATACAGAGTATAGAATGGACAATAGGTTTCTAAGTTCTTACCAGCTCTCAGTTGAAATAATAAACCAAGTATGACCATATACTTATTTCTACATCTTGAGGATACCACCTTCTCCCTTTCTGCCAAAAACTTCTGGTCCCTTTATGTAACTCAGTTCCCCCCCCCCCCCCCCCCGGGCCAATTACTGTATTTTACATAATCACTAAGTAGGAGTAATTCTAAATTCTGCTGTAATTCAAAATCTGTGAGGGCAAGAACATTTATTTACTGATGTATTCTACAAAGTTTTGTTTCAAAAGTTGGTGAGTTGCTAACACTTAAAGAGGTTAGTAAAATTCTTCCTTTCACCCCTCGGGCTTTCTGCTTCCTTTATTTCTAGAGTTCTGTTTGTTGAAGGATAAATGCTATGTAGTGAGTAAACAAACAAACACCCTCTATTTCACTTGACTTACAGATAAACATAGGCTTTACTTAACATTGCTCCCTGGTCCCCTGAAGGAGAATCTAGTTTTCTTCTTGGTTTGTCTTTTAACATAATGGAAAAGTTCACTTAAAGCATTCAGATCTTTTGTTGTTTGATGGTACATTTGGTTGCTTTGATATTAAAGAACTATGAACAGAATACCTACTGTTTTAGTGTAATTCTTTTTATAGTTTTAGAAACTAATTTTTTATTTTTTAAATATTTATGCATGCATGCAAGAACTGGGATGTAGATCAGGGGTGTGTGTGTGTGTGTGGGGGGGGTGATGAAGTGGGGAAGGGTGATGAGGAATCACCAGAGACAGAATGGGAGTAGAACAGGCAAATCTACAGAAATAAATTGCAGAGTGGAGCAGCTGGCAAGACAGGAGAGGTCTCTTGGGCCATGTGGATCAACTCCATGGCTGGGGGGATGGAACTCAGACCTCAGTGGCTGGTGATAGCTTGATGATAGTGCTGACTTTAACTCATGCCACCAAGAAGGCCCAGAGACTATTAAAAAAAAAAAAATAGTTCACACTATTGTTACTTTCCCAGGTTCGTTTGTGAATTCTGTTATGAAGACTGTTAGAAAGTGTGAATACATTTTTTGCAGTAACATTTTTGTTAACATTATAGAAATGATTTTTGGTGTTACCAACAACCATGTGAGTAAGCTAGGATACAAATTCATTTCTCTTTATTTTAAAAAATAGTTGTAATACTTCTTACTACCTTGTGAAAATTATTATTGGTAAAACTATGGCCAGTGTTTTTTTTTTTTTTTTTCCATTGCATTTTATCTGGCCAAGGGGGTTTATTTCCAGGACCATTCTGCTATTTCTATGCCTTCATTGTTATCTTTGTTCAAATATTTTTTAAGTACTTCTCACTGCTATTTTTATAATTTTGTGTTAGGTCATATTTTTTTGGGGGGGCTACTTTCAGCATTATACAAATTAAAAAAATTTTTTCTTATGTTGTTGTAGTGCCCATAGTTATAGTTCTCCTGCCACTATATTACCCCTGAACCATTACCATATTATCTTGTGTTCATCCCTCCCCAGTTTTCATCCCCTCCTACCCCCTCTTTTGCTCTGTGTCTCTGTTATATGGTTATCCTTGCTAGTTTTGACTTTTCCTTGACCTTTTGTTTGGTTTCTCTATAGTCCACATATAAGTGAGATCATTGGTATTTATCTTTTTCCTTCTAATTTCATTAGCATAATCCCTTCCACCTCCATCCATGTTGCTGCAAATGGCATGCCTTTTTCTATTTCGAATGCTGAATAGTATTCCACTGTGTAAATATACTGCAACTTTTGATCCATTCATCTATTTAAGGCATTTGGCTTGTTTCCTTATCTTAGCTATTGCAAATAATGGTAATATAAACATGGGAGTGCAGGTTTCCTTTCAAATTAATGTTTTTGTATCCTTTGTGTAGATTCCTAGGAGGGAATCACTATAGATTATATGATAGATTCATTTTAAGTAAATTGAGGGACCCTTCACACAGCTTTCCATAGTGGCTGGTCCAGTTTGCATTCACAACAGCAGTGTAAGAGAGGATTCCTTTATTCCTTTATCTCAAATCCTCTGCAGCATTTGTTCTGTTTTTTTTGTTTGTTTGTTTGTTTGTTTTTTTTAAATAATGTTGAGGCTATTTTTAGTGGAGTGAGGTGGTAGGTATCTCATTGTGGTTTTGATTTGTGTTTCCCTGTTAAACTAGTGATGACTTAACATTTTTTATATGCCTTTTGGCTCTTTGCCTTTCTCTGGAGAAGTGTCTTGTTAGTTTTGTTAACTTTTTTTTTTTTTGACTATATTGTTTAGTTTGGTTAAGTTCTTTGTATCTGTGCAAATATTTTCTCTCATTCATTAGGATGTCTCTTGATTATTGTCTTTTGCTGTGCAGAAACTTTTTAGTTTATGTAGTCCAAATTGTTTATCTTCTTTGTTTTCCTTGTTTCTGGAGAATTCTCAAAGATGCTTCTGATGGTTTATGTCATGGAGTGTTTTGCCTATGTTTTCTTCTGTATTTTATGGTGTTGGGTCTTACATTCAATTTTTTTTTATCAGTTTTGAGTAGATTTTAGTATATGGTGTGAGATAGTAGTCTAGTTTTTTTTTTCTTTGCATGTTGCAGTCCATTTTTTCCAATACCAGTTATTGACAAGACTTATGTTTTTTGTTCCTTTGTCATTGATTAGTTGATCATGTATGTGTGGGCATTATAATATTCTTAACTCCTTTTTTCCCTTTAAAGCTACATAAGTAGTAAAAATTAGTTAACGTTTATTAGTATTAATATTATATGAAAACATCTTTTTGGGATTTAATAAGTGTGGTATGCTACTGCTTTTAAAATCAGGGCTTATTTTTTTATAAGCCTGATTCTTCATCAAACACCATTTCTGCAAAGTATAGTACTTTATAATATCTCCATTTTAGAGAATGAATTGTTAGGTTATATAGATCATGGTATGAAAGAGCTGAGTTTTTAAACATAGAATAGAAAACTTTTGCTCTATTATTTCTTCCCATATTACTGTGTTTTAAATGTGTGAAGATGTCAAAGAATACTGGAGTTTTCATAGTCTTTCCTATCAAACTTCACTTTTACATAACTAAAATATCACATACAATTAACATGCTTGCATATCTTAGACAATTTTCTTCTCATAGAATGGTTGTATAGTTTCTAAGGATTGTTTGAGTAATCTCCATTTGAATATTTATTTATTTTAAAAGATTTAGTTATGCATACAGCACTGGGGTATAGGCCAGAGGTGCAGGGCAGTGATGGGATTCATCAGAGACAGAGTGGGTGGGATTGAATTCATGCTGAAGGTGCTTTTAGCTTCTTTTTTTTTTCTTTTTTTAAGATTTATTTATTTGTGCATACAGAACTGGGGTACAGGCCAGAGGCTCAGGGGCAGCGAGAGACTTCACCAGAGACAGAGTGGGGAGCAGAACAGGCAGATCTATGAAGTACACTGCTGAGGGGAGCAGTGGGCGGGTCAGGAGAGGTCTGCCACACCATGTGGTCACCTCCAGGGCAGGCGGGAATTGAACTCATGCAGAACTGGCTTAAGCTTCTCAGTGCTGTGCTTTAACCCACTGCGCCACCAGGTAGGGCCCACTTTTAGCTTCTTAGTGCTGTGTTTTAACCTGCTGTGCTACCAGGGAGGGGCCCCTTGAATTTTTTTTTTTTTTTTTGATGGTCTCTCTGCCTGTATGTTGTGTGTGTGAGAGAGAGAAGGTGAGAGTTGGGAACAGTAGTGCTAATATCATTTATGTTTTGTCTGTCTGGTTTGCACTATATAATAGCAGAGTTGAGTTTTAACAGTGACCATGTGACCCGCAGAAACAAAAATAGTAACTTTTTTTGGCATTACCCTAGACCATTTCATAGCAATGAATGAAAATAAATTGGCGCTGTGGTATTTATATAGTCTCAGTAAGTGCTTCATTATAAATTGGGTCATGGGCAGAGAGAAGAGGAATGTTTTTTTGTATTGAAGGAAATAAAGGAATTACTGAAGAAAAGACATTTGTCTCTGTTATACATGGGGGAAGGGTGAGAGAGATAGCCATTTCCTTGGTAAAGGTCTGTTTTCTCAGAGAGTGGTCTTTTTTATTTATAGAGACTGTTTAACATGGTTGCATTTGAATCTTATGCTAGGTCATGTTTAGCGTTTTATAAACAAGTTATTCAATTCTCATGACTGTTTACAGATGAGAAAACTGAGGTTAAGTAATTTGTGTTAGGTAACCTGCTCAGTGTCAGAGCGTGGGAATCTACTACCTCATGTACCATAATATGGCTTCTCTTTTTCCTAATTTGTCCTAGTGGAGTCTAAATTGTACAAAAGGGTCATGGTAGCTTTTGGGGGTCCTAATAGTATAGCTGGATGTTGAGTAAATTGAACAGGGGAAGCAAAAAAAAAAACAAAAAAAAAACTCATTACCTGTCCCATTATGCCAACTTCTTGTTTAGTGATAGATCCAGGTTTTGTTTGAACATTTTCACTGATTTTTGTGATAGTTTTTTATTTCTAGTCAGCAAGAAAATAAATCTTTCTCAAGCTTTTACCTATTAAAATGTTTTCATACATAGTCTTATTTGATCATTCTGTTTCTTTATCTAAATGTATCAGTAATGTTCCTTTTTAATGCTATTTCTTTTACTTTGTTGTCTTTTGGGTTTATTTCTATCTAAAGATATCCTCAGAATTGTCTTTTCTATTTTGAAATTTGTGTTTTCTTATTGTTAATCTTAAAAATCAAATTAAGTTTTAATTATTCTTGATACAATGTTTTTCATTCTGGTTTTGAGAGCCACTTTTGTAATGATAGCATTTGAAAGAAAGGATCCTTCTGTGTTCCCTCCCCCCAATAGAATGATAATTAGAATTTGACTAGTAAAATTAGCCATCATGTACTTTCCTGGAATATAGTGGTTCTCAGATCCTGTTATCAGTAGAATCACCTTGGGGAGCTTTTAAATGCAACTGATAATACAGATTCTGTCTGCAACCCATTAAATCTGAGAGAAGAACCCACTTTGTCACAGATTCGAATCTAGAAAGGGATTTTTATAAAACAAGAGTTAATCAAAGACCCAGGCATATCCCTGGCCAAACTGTTCTCAGTGTCTACTGGGAATGTATTGTCCAACAGAATGGTTTTGTTGTACTAACCTAGTTATTCAAATTCTTCATTTCTTGACTCACTCAATCTTTGGGAAGAGGGTGAGAAATCTAATTAGATCTAGGGATTGTATCAGTCCATCTTCTCTCCCCCCGTGTATAAAGTGCTAACATAACTGTGTATGTCTTAGCCAAATTTGGAGCAGGGAACATTTATTTTTCCACATCCAGTTGTTTCAGAGATTTTAAAGTTGCTCCTGTTGTCTCCTGACACCCTTTTACTTGTTTCTTCTCCCTAAACTACTTAAGAAGAAAAGATGAGCTGTTCCAATAACTTTGTTAAAAAGAAAACTATTTAAATTCTGTCATATTTCTAAAACACTATAAATATAAATGTATCATTAATAACAGCTTTTTGGTGGGGAAAAGAAACATCATAGTTACACTTTTTTGATGTGTTCGCTTTTTTTGGGTAAAGCAACAGTGTACATTTATATCTTTCTGTGTGCTTTCTGGTATTACAGCTAAAGTTGGGTGTAGGCCTTTTCTCATGTTCAAATTCTCTATTACTGAGAGCTAGTGAACTGGAAACCTTGGGTCCTAAAAAATAAACCTGACTTTCAGTAACACTAGAAATGGCTGAAACCAAATTTTAATTTAAAAAAGCTTAGTAGTTTGTGGGTTTTATTGTCTTTAATTGCACTGTTTATTCTTTGGCAGGCAAATTTTATGATGCTTGATAGCATTTTGTTTTATTCTCTACCGTGGGTTTTTTGGGTGTACATTTAATATAAAATTCAACCACATGTGAAATACTACCAATGATACTAACCCGACTAAACACTTAGACACCAGTGAGCTTGTGTTCTTTCAAATCTTAATTATAGAAAATTGAGATTGTAATATATAACATTCAAACCCACTTTCCCTAAGTTACTTAGGTAACGAAGGGACCTGAAAATCTTAGGTAGTGACAGCAAAACTGTAAGGTCTAACTACTTTGCCTTTAGCTCTTTGAGTTTGATTTCAGATCAGTTTCATTAAGCTATTCCTCTGTTAAAGTGTCTTTGTTTCTGTGCGCCTCATCCTCTTTCTCTTCCCTTCCCTCTCTCTCTTCCTTTTCCTCTCTCCCTCCTTGCCTGCTTTCTCCCTCCTTCTCCCCCCTCACTATTTAAGCATTCTTATTTTCTTACATTGTTGTTCATTTTTGTACATTAGATTTCTCCTGTTGGGTATTCCCATTTCTCCCATTGCCACATCACCTGTGAACCACCACCATTTCTTTCCCCTGTTTAGACCTCTCCCACCACCTAACCCCTGCCCCTGCCCCATATGCCTCAAATCTATAGTTAGCCTGCAAGTTTTGTTTCTTTTTTTAAACCTTTTCTTCTGTTTCCCTATATTACTCTTACGAGTGAGCAATCCATCTGATACTTTTCTTTTTCCTTCACTGACCATAGTTCTTCTTGTTCTGTCCATGTTGCTGTGAATGACATGAGTTTATCTTTTTGATTGCTGAATAGTATTCCATTATGTATCTATACCACATCATGACCCCTCATCAGTTTTTGGGCATTTAGGTTGTTTCCATATCTCAGCTATCATAAATAGTGCTGCAATAATCATAGAAGTTTAATTTCTTTTGAATTCATGTTTTTGTGTCTGTTGCATAAATTTCTAGGAGTAGAATTTCTGGGTCATATGGTAGATGTATTTTTAGTAAATTGAGGAACCTCCACACAGCTTTCCACAGTGCATTTGCATTCCCAACAGCAGTGTTGTCACATCCTCAACCAGCATTTGTTCCCAGTTTTTTTTAAATGTGGGCCATTCTTATTGGAGTGAGGTGGTATCTTATTGTGGTTTTGATTTGCATTTCTCTGACTGTATGTGATAATGAGTTTTTTTCCCCCCATATAACTGGAGTCTATTTGCATTTCCTCTTTGGAGAAGTGTCTTTTTAGTTCTAGCCATTTTTTTGTTTGAATTGTCTCTGTGTGTGTTTGTGCATGTAAGTTCTTTGTAGATGATTGGTGTCAGTCCCTTTTTGATTGTATGGAATACAAATATTTTCTTCGTATCTCTGGATTAACTCTTTGTTTTGGTTATTGTCTCTTTGCTTTACAGAAATTTCTCAGTTTAATGTAGTCCCAGCTGTTTATCCTTCCCTTCATAATCTTTACTTTCGGGATGAGTCCTCAAAGGTGTTTCTGAAATGTGTATGTCATTGAATCCTCTTCAATGAGTCCTCTTCTGCCTGTTTTTTCTTCTATGTGTTTTATGGTTTCAGGTCTTATAGTCAAATCTTATAGCCATTTTGAATTAATTTTTGCATGGTGTGAGGTAGTAATCTAGTTTTATTCTTTGTGTGTAGCAGTCCAATTTTTCCAGCACATTTATTGAAGAGAGTTTTGCTAGTTCCAATGTGTAGTCATTGTTCATTTATCATAAATTGGTTGACCATATATATGTGACATTATTTCTGGGTTTCAATTCAGTTCCATTGGTCTGCATGTCTTTTTGTATTGTTCCAGTGTTGTACTGTTTTAATTAGTAAGGCTTTGTAGTATAGTTTGAAGTCTGGGCATGTAATGCCTCTGTTCTCCTTTTAATTAGGAGAGCTTTGGCTGTTGAGGTTTTTGTGATTCCATGTATATTACAGCAATATGTCTTCTATTTCTGTGAAGAATGCCATTGAGATTTTTATTGGAATTGCAGTGAATCTGTAAATTGCTGTTCATAGAATGGCCATTTAGATAATGTTAATTTTTTCTGACCTATGAGCAGAGAATATCTTTCCATTTATTGTCTTCTATTTATTTTAACTTTATTTAATATTTTTCTTTAGTTTTTCTGCATCTTTGTTAGGTTTATTCCTGTGTGTGTGTGTGTGTGTGTGTGTGTGCATGCATTTATAATTGTAAATGGGATGGCTTCTTTGATTTTTTTAAAAATTGATTTATTTATGCATACAGAACTGGGGTACAGGCCAGAGGTGCAGGGGCAGTGAGACAATTCACCAGAGACAGAGTGGGGAGCAGAACAGGCAGATGGATGGAGTGCACTGCTGAGGGGAGCAGAGGGCAGGTCAAGAGAGGCCTGCCTGGCCATGTGGGTCAGCTCTGGGATGGGGATCGAATTCATGCTGAAGTGGCTTTAGCTTCTTAGTGTGGTGCTTTAACCTACTGCGCCACCAGGGAGGGCCCTTTGATTTTTTTATCTTCTTCAGACTGATACTTTGCATGTAAGAGGACTACAAGTATATTTCTATCTGTTGCTTTTGTAACCTGCCACTTTACCAAATTGGTTTATTGTTCTTATTAGTGTTTTGGGAGAGTTTTTACATATTACTGTATAATCTGCAAGTAGTGATAGTTTTACTTCTTTCTGTATTTGGATTTATGTCTTTCACTTGCCTAATTGCTCTAAGTAGGACTTTTAATATTATTTGGAAAGCAGTGGTGAGAGCAGATATTCTTGTCTTGTTCCAGAACTTAAAGGGATCATCTTTTATCTTTTCAACTCATTTCATCTTCTTGTCATGTAGAGTATAACCTCTGTGTGATTCTGTAGGAGAATGCGGTGAAGATAGCAAAGGATACAATGTCTTCAGACTTTAGTACAAATATAGTATGCTAGTAGAGATTGCCTGGTTGAAGAAGGTGACTACTAGTCATTTTTGAGAAGATTCATTTGGAACTCTTGCTTCACAAATACTTTATTTTTAATTTGTTTCAACATGAGACATATTGTTTATTTTACTTTAAAGAAATGTGCTAAACAGTTTAATTTGGACTTTATTTCTGACTTTTGTCTACTTTGTTTAATAAAGTCTTTCTAAGCAGATTAATTATGGCTGACTTGTTACATTTTTTCTATTGATTTCTTTGGAATAATTTCCCAAATTTTCCAACCTAAACGAGCTCTATTTTAAAAATTTTCTCTAAAGGATTCCAGGACGTTTCCTGATAAGTTATTAGTCACTGGGTTCCAGTGTAGCTATTGTAACTTTAAATTATAAGGAAGTTTACAATTTGATATTACTTTATTTTGATATTACTTACTAAAAGTTCCCATAATCTATTAGCTTTCTAAAGAAATCTTTACATCAAATAAATTTACTTGTAGAGATGGCAGAGTAATATTTTTAGAGATAAGTCAAAACAGTTGTGCTGTTTTATAGAATTTTACATCTTAATCTCCTATTTATGTGAAAGTGGTAGATTTTGGCTATCTGTTAAGTTAGCAGTATTTTGCTTGTATGCTGAGATCCCATTCTAATATTGATACTTCATATTTTAGCTAAAGTGTTCAAGAATACAGATTCTAAAATAAAAGTTTTTTGTTTAGAGACAAAACCAAATTCCGCAAACATTTATTTCATTACAAAAAGAAAATGTATAATTTATGCAGCACTTTATTCTTTTAATGCTAAAAATCTACCTTTATGATCCATTTCTTGGAAGTGGTTCTAAAATTATTAGTATAAACAGACTCTCCTAAGCATTTTTAGAATAAAAGTTTGCTGTTGAGCTATTCCTTACTAATGTGACTTTTGTTGTGTTTCACTTACTGTTTTGTTGTCAAATACATATGTGCTTATTCCTACACATGTAGATAATATATCATCATGTGTATTTTCAGAACTGTTATGTTCAAGGCACTATTTTTAGTTCTGTGGTGTGGATTGCAAGATGAACAAATCACTTGCTGTTCTCAGTGTCTGAAAGGGAAGGTATGAGAGTAGTCACTACAGTTTGTGGTTAGCGAGGTGTATGGTAAGAGTGGTTCATATTTTTTCACTTTAAATTGTGGGGTGAATAATCCAGGGAGGTTGTTAATTTGGGCTGACTCTTGAAAGAAGAGATGGACTGATTTGTGGGCAGAACTTAGTAAGGACATTCTGGTAGAGGAATGAGCAATGGCAAGGCAGCCAGAGTGCACAAAACATTGAGGCAGGGTCATCCGCTATTATATGTGAAGGATACTTAGCAGATGAAATTATAAAGGCCTATGTAAAGGATATATGTGATTTTATTTTTTGGACAGCTTGAATTCAGAACAAATAATTTTAGTACACTTTCTGTTAGATTATCATAAATATATTTTAGAATTTTGTAACTACATAGAATTATGGATTATATTATCTCATTTTAGTCAATGCCTACAAAACAAAGATTTTTTGCAGAGAAACAGAATGTTAAGAACATGAATAATAAGAGAAATTGTCTTGCAAGAAAGATATTTGAAATATAAACATATAATCACTATTGATACTGATGAGCCTTGCTCTTAGAGTAAATTATGCCTTGAGGTATAAGTTAGTAGTGACATAAAACCATTGTGATTGAGAAGAGAATTCTAATGAAAGGATTTAGAATATTATAGATTGTAGCACTGTAGTTAAAGAAGTCATTTCTTTTTTTTTTATTTTGGTTTTATGTGTTTTGAAATGTACATAATTCAGTAGCACACACTTTAAGTGTTAAATTGAACATTTTTCTTTGTTAGGGAATGTTGTGTTCGTTTTTTTTGGTAGCAGGTAGCCTGATAAAGCTTTTAGTTAAGAGATTCTCAGAATTTTTTTTAAGATTTATTTATTCATACAGAACTGAGATATAGGCCAGAGATGTGAGGGTTAGAGGATTCACCAGGGACAGAGTGGGAAACAGAACAAGCAGATCAACGAAGTACACTGCTGAGGGGAGCAGCTGGTTGGTCAGGAGAGGTCTGCCTCCCCATGTGGTCACCTCCCGGGCATGTGGGGATTGAACAACTTGGGGCAGGCGGGGATCGAACTCATGCAGAAGTGGCTTAAAGCTTCTTAGTGCTGTGCTTTCCCCCCTGTGCCACCAGGGAGGGCCGATTCTCAGAAATTTTATTGTAACATAATTGCTGCTTATAACAAATGTAAGCAGAATTCAGCAGTAATTTAGTTTTTGTTTGTACTTAATCACAATGTCTATAGGTCACTTTCCCAATGAGGCTAGAAAGTATGGTCTGCCAAAAAGTTTGACCTCCTCTGTCTGGAAGCATCAGGGACTGGTGGGATAGTGTGTGTTGATGTAACCATCTATAATTTCATTAATTGTGTGGCTTGTTTAATACATGTTAAGTCCTTAGATCTTTGTAGATAATAACTACCAGCAAGTTACATAGTAGCATGAACACCTAGCTGTCCATTAACATTAATAAGAGTTCCAGTCCATTAAAGATAAAATTAGAGAGTAGGTTAAAGGCATTACATTTTTCCTACAGTTATTCAGTATATATGCTTACTTTACCCCCGCTAGTGTTGCTGACTAAATTCACCTGTTTGGTGTTTAAAGTAAAATTCCTGTCTTCTTTCCTGTGGCATCAGCCTATGCTCCTTATAGAAAATTGTATCCAACTCTAGTATGTGGTAGAATCTGTGCTGGTCAGTATACCACTTTAGAAAAATGACAGGGTGTGTGACGAGCAACTTATTTGAGCAAAAATTCATGGAATATAATATGCTGTAGCTTGGGAGTGAAAAGACACAGTAAACTCAGTAAAATATAAATTTATAGATTAAAGCAAGTTTTGGGTGATATCTCAAAATTAGCCAGATAGTTCTCTTAGTAAAGTACATATGTAGATAATAAATTTATACTATTCACTGTTTGTGTCTCATGCTCACAGATTGCAAAAACTTCACTGGACCTTATTGTAGAAATATTGGCATGAGTTGAGTTTAGGGGCAAGTGTAACACCCTTCGTGCATAGTCTTCTCTTTGCATCTCATTTTATTCGTTGTTGTCACTGTTTTAGAAATACAGTAACGATTCAGTGTCTTCCACATATTACATTTTCAAAAGGTGTTTCTGTTGTTTATAACCATTGCTTGGTGGAGAAATAAAATAGTGGGGATAGGAAAGAGCAGTATACACATCTAGATTTTGGGAAATCTTTTAAATTGAATTTGTTTTTGAATACACTGAATAATTTATTTTCCTTTTTCTCAGCATCAGCAATAGCAGCTTGTGATTGGTACAGGATATTCAGTTGCACATCCCTACATCAATGCACTGCCAATGGTAAGAATTCCTTCCACTCTCAATGTTACAGTGTTATAATTGCGTTTTTTAATCTTTTATCTTTAAGAACCTATGAAAAATGCTGAAAGTCACATAATTTCAGAGAATGCATGTGTTCCCAGACTAAAGACTTATTTAAAAAAGCATATCATTTAGGTACTTAAAATAATTTTTAATTAATTGCTGAAAAACACTATAACATTCACAGAGTTTATAAACTTTTGTTATAGTTATAAGTATGAAAAGTATTATTTTATAGTGAACTTGAAGTTTAATAAGCAGATTTTCTTATTAAATTTTAGTGTTAGTAATAGGGCTTGTATTTTTATCCATCTTAACTAAAATAGTATTATATGTAATGCATTTATCCTAATATTTATAGAAAACGGAGAGTTAAAATGTCTAAAATTCTACCTGCTTTTTGTTACTGAATACTGTTCTGGAAAATCATTCTTACCTTTTTCAAAAGACCGTTTAGAAATCCTTCTTTGTGAAATAACGATCTGTCAACTGACTTATGTGGCAAGAAATATCACAGGACTCTATACCAGCTGTTTTTTTGGATGCCCTCTTCTATCTCTTTTTCCTCTACCTTCTTTCCCCTTCCTTCCTCCTTACCTTCCCTTTCCACTCTCTCTCAGTTATGGAGGAATATGGTGGAATAGCATTGCCCCCCCCCGCCCCCCTTGGCTTTACTTAACTTGAATGATGGCATGGTTCCTCATTAATTTATAAAGGGTGTTTTTAGGGTGCTTAAACCATTTACTAACTATTGTTAAATCTGCTGTTTCCTCCTGGAGCACTATAGAGTTTCTCATGAGAGGCGGTTCTGCAGTAATCAACTTTGGCATTATTATCTGTTCTTGGCTTTTTGTTTGAAGATCACATTTGAAACCTATAACATTTCTTGGTTATTGGAGTCTTGACTCTTGGTGGCATGCCTCCCGTGAGAATCTGTTGTACAGACCTGTTGGGAATCTTAAGGATGCAGGTGCTATCCAACTGGCTATTCCTTCTAACTACTATATTCCAGTGACTTTTTTTGTTTTGTTTTGTTTTGTTTTTAAGAGTCATTCACATATTACATGTGTTGTTTCACATTTGGGGCAGTGTCTAGACTGTATCTTAAGGCCAACTCAGAAACCTTTGACAGTTTTATTGAAAATCCCTGAAACCATTTTTAACTCACTAATTAAGGTCACAGAAATTTGTAATGTTGTATTCTGTGTGAATTAATGTTAGAGATGGTAAAAATTATAAACATTGTTTAAAGTCTAGTTGAAGCATTGAAGCCATTTCACCAAATTTGTGTAATGTGCCAATAAATTTATAGGTATTGATTCAAAATAGTGGTTTTCCCAGGAACTTGTGACATGTTATATTGTTCTGGGTTAAGCTTGTGCCATGTAATATATCATTTTTTTTCTCTGAAAAAAATGACACAAAGGAGTGGTTTATGTGACACTATACAGTTACCTCTGTCACTCCCATACATACTCTCACTGTTGTTGACATAAGGGATTTATAATACTTGTTTATTTTTTGCCTCACTCTTCTGTTGCATAGGTCTGTTACATAGGTGTAGGTTATTTTAATTTAAATCATTGTGACTTACTTTTCCATATTAAGTATTTCATTATTTTCTATAATTATCTCATTGTAATAGGATTCATTGGCAAATGATATATATATATAAATAAAATTATTATTATTAGTTTCAATTTTTATTGTAAAAAATTTTCATAGAACAGGCCCTCCCTGGTGGCGCAGCGGATTAAAGCACAGAACTAAGAAGCTAAAGCCACTTTAGCATGAGTTCACTCCCCACTCCAGAGGTGATCCACATGGCGCGGCAGACCTCTCCTGACCCACTCGCTGCTCCCTTCAGCAGTGTACTTCGTCGGTCTACCTGTTCTACTCCCCACTCTGTCTCTGGTTAATCCTTTCACTTCCCCCACACCTCTGGCTTGTACCCCAGTTCTGTATGCATAAATAAGTAAATTTAAAAAAAATTCATAGAACAGCATAATGATCTCTCATCCAGCTATAGTAGTCAGCTATTTTGTTTCATCTTTAATAAGTTCCCATGTACATCTTTAACTCTTCTCTTGACTATTTTAAAACCAATACATATAATCACATGGTTTCATTCATAAATATTTCACTATTTGTGAAAGATTAAACATATTTGAAAATGTGGTACAATATCATCACACTTAAAAAATGATTACTTTAGTGGCCTCCCTGACCGCCTATGAGTTAAGTGTCAGTGCTATTCCCATTATGGAGTTTGATGACCTACGGCCAGGGAGATGACCCACTTGGCACAGCAGACCTCTCCTATCTTGCCTGCTGCTTCCCTTAGCATGTATTTCAGTAGATCCACCTGTTCTTCTCCCCACGATGTCTTTGGTGAATCCTCTCATCCCCTCACCCGCAGGCTCTGTCCTACACCCCAGTTCTTATATATAAATGAAGAGAATTTAAAAATAAATAAATTCTCTAAAAAAATGGCTACTTCATTTTTTACTTAAAAAGGTTACTACGTTTAATAAAAACATTAAATTTGCTCTTTTAACTATTTCAAAAATATAGTTAGTATGCTTAAATGTACTCTTACATGTGTATCCACGTTGTTGGATAACAGATCTCTAGAACTTAACTGGAGTGCTGTAGCCCAGAGTTGCGGAGGTGAGAGGTTCACCACAAACAAAGTGGGGAGTAGAACAGGCAGATCTATTGAAATACACTGTGCAGGGGAGCAGTGGGTGAGATAGGAGAAGTCTGCTGCAGCATGTGGGTCAGCTCCCTTGCTGGGGATTGAATTCAGACTGTGGTGATTGTAGCACAGAGACTGACCCCTATGCCACCAGGGAGGCTGCTCTAGAACTTTTTCATCAAAAACTGAAATGTGTTGTTAACATAGGACAGAATTTCCTTGTTTTAAAAATTGATAGTCCATTGTATGTATGTACCATCCTTTCTTTATTCAAATATCAGTGTACATTTGGGTTCCTTCCATCTTTGGCTATTGTGAATAATACTGTGAGTAGTGTAATACAGGTGTGCAGATACCCCTTTAAGATCTTGCTTAGTTTTCTATTTTTATTTTTTTTGTGGCATTTCCATACTGTTTCCTTAAGTGGCTGCATCACTTTATATTTCTTACAAAAGTGCACAGGCGTTCTGGTTTGTCTATATTTATAACACACATCTTATTTTCTTCATTAAAATTCTGTTATTTTTAATAGTGGTCATCTTGATAGCTATGAGGTCTTGACAATAATTTCTTAATATCATCAAGTAACCATTCAGTTTTCCTCATCTACTCATAATGCTTTTAAATATACAATTCTTTTAATACATACAACTTAGCATTATACCACCTTGTATTTTTTCCTTCAGTTTTTCTTGAAGTGTTTCTATATTGTGTATTTTGTTAATTGTAGCAAAATGCCTTTCTCCTCTATATTTTGATAAATTGGTACTTATATCTAAAAGCCTAATCTAAATCAGGCCTTTTGGCTTTCTTTGTTTTAAATGGATAAGCGCAGCATACTATTTCATAGGTTGTAAAAGAAAAATATAACATTTAGTGTCTATTTGTTGTATTAGGTGCCCATTTAATGATCATTGACTAGATCTGTCATTATTATAGGTGTGCCAACATTGATATTCTAATTTCATCAAGCCTTTACTATCAGTAATAATTTCTACAAAGAGAAAATTTCTTCATTAGTTACTTGGTTATTCTGTGCATTACTTTGCACAGTAATGTCATTTTAAGACCTTCTTTCTGTCTTTCATACATCAATTTTGAAAATACTGAGTATTTTCCTGGAATTTTTTAAAAAAACTTTTAGACAGTGTGACTGTGAATTTAGAGATATGATATGTCTATTGCTCTTTTTTAAAAACTTCTTGTGAATGATCAGAATGTCTTGACTGAAGTAATATTTTTGACTTTTGAGATTTTCTGACATTACTTTCATAGTATTTGATAAAGGCTTCCTTGCTTTGTGACATACCAAGAAGCTCATTGTGTACTTGTGCTTCTTCAGTTCCAAAAAGTTCTGGTTCCTTTCAGTGAGCAGCAGTATTTTGAGCCATATATAGCAATGAGGGTATACATTATTGGTGGTTGTAGGAGATAGTGTGTGATGTGTATGACATTTTTTTTGGTGTGTGTGTATGAGCTTTTTGAAAAAATGATTTATTTGTGCATACAGAACTGGCGTACAGGCCAGAGGTACAGGGGTGGTGAGGATTCACCAGAGACAGAGCGGGTAGCAGAACAGGCAGATGGACAAAGTACACTGCTGAGGGGAGCAGCAGGCAGGTCAGGAGAGGTCTGCTGTGCCATGTGGATCACCTCCAGGGCAGGGATCAAACTCATGCTGAAGTGGCTTTAGCTTCTTAGTGCTATGCTTTAACCCGCTGTGCCACCAGGGAGGGCCTGTGTATGGCATTTTTAATACAGGTTTAAATTTTTAATTTTCAAAGTAATGGATTGTAATATTTTCACCTTTTCTTAAGCTGAAAAATGTCTTTCATAACTTGTTTCTTCTATATATTTGTAATATTATAGACTTATCTGATATATAGGTATAAATATTGCTTAAAGATAGAAAACAAAATGTAAGTAAAATATATAAGGTATAAGTATGTAAGTATATAAAACAATTATTAAATTACCACATGTTTTGTTTACAAGTAATATTTATATATTTAAGCCTATACTGCCATTATGGTTACTGTAAACAGCTTATTTTTGGGGGTTGGGGATCATGTTCCACTGACAGATCTGGGCCCCATTTGTTTAATTTTAATTTTAGTATTTAAAAATTTTTGTTTTGTTTTGTTTTAATAATTACATAAAAGACACTACTTCAAAGGGACATGTTTAATTTTTCTCTCTTACAGATAATCAGGTTTAAATATGTTGCTTTTTAAAGAAACAATACAAGCTTATATTTATATTGTACTTAATATTCTGGAAATCACATTATAGCAGGTGTGGTATTAGTCTTTATTTTTTAATCTGTGCAGTAGTAGTCCATTACATGGATGTACCATTACTGTTTCCAGAATGGAACTTTTAGTTGTGAGCATGTAATTTTGAAAGAGTTTGGACATGTAATTTTGAGGGAGTTTGCCAAATTTCTTTCTGTGTGCATTAATGCCATTTTATATTCTTTCCAGCATTGAATGTGTGCATTTCTGTGTGTATTCTCTACTGATGTGAGAACTGGGATTTCACTATATTCTTATTTGCATTGACTTATAGTTTATTACTGTTGTATTTTTCTGTCTTTTCATGACAATATTTTTCTTTTTTTAAGAAAAAATTTACCAACTTTTTGACCAGCCCTTCAGACTATTTTTTTCTTGCTCTGATTCAATAGCTATCCCATAACTTAGAAAAGTTCACTTGGTTTAGAAACAACCTTTACATACTTTTAGAACCTTGCTTTAGGTTTAATTCCCATGTACTCAGACCCTTCATTATAACCATTTTGAAAGGTGAATCTAGGAAACTTTCTGGGATAGTGGGGAAGAAAGAAAAGGAAATTAAGGAGTCCAAAACAGAGTGCCCTAAAGACAGGGTTACTGTTATAGACAGTTGGGTTCCAATGAGGAGACTTATAGGAGTCATTATAGAACATATCACTGAGTTGTTTTCCCCAAATACAAGTATTTAGTTATTTTGTCCACCAATTCCCAGTCGTTGAGTTATGCTTTGGGACAACACAGCACCTTCTTTTAAGCATCCCCTCCCACATCTTATGCTTATCTGTGGCCAGTTGTGGCCCTCAGGTGTTCCTTACCGAGTTGCTAAGAAATGAATATTCCATTATGAAGAGATGGGCTATGTACTGCCAGCTTGTGTTGTATCAATGAATGTTCCAGGATAATATGTTAGATTTATCAGTATAAAATAGTAAATTATTCATAAAATTTTCTGATACTTTGTTAACATCTATTCTCCTACAACTTGACCATCTTAAGAGACCTGATAAAATTTTTTTTAAAGATTTATTTATGCATACAGAACTGGGGTACAGGCCAGAGATGTGGAGGGTGAGAGGATTTACCAGAGACAGAGTGGGGAGCAGAACAGGCAGATCGACGAAGTACACTGTTAAAGGGCGCAGCGGGCTGGTCAGGAGAGGTCTGCCGTGCCATGTGGTCACCACGGGGCAGGCGGGGATCGAACTCATGTGGAAATGGCTTAAGCTTCTTTGTGCAGTGCTTTAACCCGCTGCGCCACCAGGGAGGGCCAAGACCTGATATATTTTTAATTATGGTTTTGTAGAGTGAGGGTAAACCTCTCAGTATTGTGACTCTGTCAGGATGTAGTTCCCAAGAAGCTGTATGGTACATATTGAGGAGCCAATGATTTGTTTCTTCTTAAACATATCATCTATAAATTAATTTTGTTCCCTTACTGCAGAAAAGCTAAAAAATATGGATAGCACTGTCACATGGACAACATTGTGTGTAGTATTCTGCCTGCATTTGATTGAAAATTATGCTTCTGGAGGACAGATTTTTTCACATAATAAAGGGTTATATTGAAAAAACTCTGGTCTTTCGTGTGTTTTCCCCTCTTTAATGAATGGAATAGAACACAGCTACGGGATGAAATTCTTTCAAAGGAGTTTACACATTTACATATGTTGGAGCAGTTGTCTCTTTGGAATTGTATCGTGTTTTTCCTCTATTAAAAGCAAAGCAAGTAATAAACCTAAAAGAGCATAGTACACACACACACACACACACACACACAAAATGGAGTAGTAGTTAACTGATGCCCTGTATCTTTACCCATTAGGGTGATTGTTATACGACTGTGATATACGACTGATGTTAACTATGGAACCTAAGAAACTGGCATTATTTGAAAGGCAAAAAAAATTTGGATTCTTACATGGATTTAATTTTTGTATTAACTGGAATAGTAGAACTTGTATATGGTGTTATTGTTACATAAAAGTTGACCATCACACTTCAAATACTATTTTGTGTCTTACCTATATGTTCTTATTGCAGACACCAGAAATAAAATTTATAGGACTCAGAATACAGATGTTCACTAGGTGGATGATTATTTAATAGAATAGTGCTTAAACAAAGGTATCATATCACTTATTTTATGTCTTAATTTTTACATTTTCCTGTCTTTTCAAACTACCTATGACATGTAAAATTAAGTCTTATTAAATTGAGGCATTTAAGATTGGACCATGTATTTTGATATTAGCAGTATAATCATAAACTTAAAAACTACAGGCCTGTTTTTAATTCATGTATTTTACATACTCATTCATTGGGTTTGTCATTCAGTTGAAGTAAATGATTTTAATGGGATCATTTTGAATTCATTATAGTAAAAAATGACTACATACAGGCTTACAAAGTTAGAACATATTACACAGAAATGTGTGGGAGGCACCAGAAGATCTTTTATTAGTTTAAAAGGTTTTTGATGAGTGAGGGGATAAATAAAAATCAGGCCGAAGTAGACAAGTGAATGTTCTGTGGAAGATAGTAGGTACCTTATTTATATCTCTGAAGCTCTGCAGTTACTAATGTTTTTATAGATAAACCACTATTATTGTTTATAATCACCTTTATAATAAACTGGAACTTATAATTAACTGTGAACTTAGTGCTTGTTTTCATATTTCTATTCTTTCTCCTAAATTTGAACCTGTTTCTTTTTTAATAAGGGAGAAATATGAACAGTGGCATGATGAAACTGGATTGGGACCTCTGTTAGCACAAAATAATCAGTCGCTGCTATTTATTTTGCATGAACACCAATTAAATAATAAATGTTATGGAGTTCATGAAAAAAATAAATCATATCAATTTAAAAAAATCTAGCAGTTTCAGTAAACTATTTTTGCCAGTCCCATTGTAATATTTAGGCTGAGATTTCAGGACCCAAATAACAACAAAGCATCTCCACTCCCACTTGCTGATAAGATAAAGTATCTTAAAAGAAACCACCACTTGTTAATTCATTTTTCCAAACTGACATATAAGCCATACTTCTTCCTTTTTGTTCTCGTTTTTAATTATTCTTTATTTAAAAAAATGTTACTGATGGGCATACCTGGTGGCACAAGGGGTTAAGTATAGCACTATGAAACTATCTGCAGCCACTGCAGCATGAGTTTGAGTCCTAGCTGGGGAGCTGGCCACATGCCCAGCAGACCTCTCCTGTCTTGCCTACTGCACCCCTCAGCAGTGTATATTAGTTGAATTGCCTGGGCTGCTCCCCACTCTGTCTCTGGTGAATCCTCTCAACCCCTCCCCCATCACCACCTCTGCACCATTGTCCTGTACCTTAGTTTTTGTATTCATAAATAAATAAATGTGGGGGAAAAAAACAATGTTACTGACTCTACCCATTTTAGATATAGAAAATTATTTCTAAAACCATCTTCTCTGATCTGTCCCCATGCCATGTAAAAGGACAGACCTTATGATTACCGATAAGATAGTAGCATTGGGGTGAGGGGTGTATATAGCAAAATGATTACTCATTGAAACACCTTCATCCTTCTTGGCCTTTGCTTTTCCTTCCCTTTTTTCTCTCCCCTCACCTCTGGCCCCTCCCACTCCCAATCTACACCTGCTATATTCATGCACAAATACATATGTAAACACACACACACACACACACATACATTACACATAGATATATTAAACATAATTGGGATGTGCTTTAAATGTGAACTGCATGGTGATTTTAAATGCATAAAATTAACTTAAAATTGTAATTATAAGAAATGGCAATATTTGGCTATATTGGTCTAAAGTGTATTACAAGAGTCACTTGCCACTTGTTTTTTTTTTTAAATTTTAATGTGACTTTTAGATAATTTAAAATTACTCCTGTGGTTTGCAGTCTGCCTGTCTTTGACAGTCTTGTTTCATATCTTGCTTGTGATAGACACTTGACCTTTAGATACTCCTTATCTACCCATTTCAAGTAATTAGAGCAGTGAAGATCGGCTAATGCTAAGGTCTAGGGAAACTATAATGACTCTTGGAGGATTCCAAAAATTATATCATGATTTTAGATTACAAAGCTAAGTTAGTTGTCATTACTCACTGAGTGGGTCCTCAGTTTGTAAGTGAGGGATTAAGGCTCATAACTCACAAAACAGATTCTTAAACTAGATCTTCTAATCTGCAGTATCATTTTCCTTTAAATTATGTGTCATACAAACAACACAGCATCTAAATGGTCTTCAAAGGTGAATCATGAGAGCTCACAGTTCTTTGGGGGAAATAAAATTTCAAGAATCTTGACTAGACTTTTGGTTTTTTGGTTTGTTTTGGGATATATTACTGTTGAATTAAAGATGCAAACAGGGAAATTTTTTTAACACAAGCTTTTCCTCATCTGTTTGTGTTATTGCTCTTATTTAGGAAGATAATTTATTCATTATTTGCTCTTTGTTGATAGTTAATCTTGTCAAATTTTATTTTCCTCCAGATTTTTCACTTCTGAAGTTTCCAGTTGACTTTTATATACTTTAAACTTATGAAAGCAACTGTCTTCATTGCCATCTCAAGTACTTACCTTTATCCTTTGGAGAATGAATAAAATAGCTAATTTATTTGAAATTTTCACATCTGGATCATTTGAAGGTTGGCAGCTGTTACTGTCTTTTTCTTTGAGAATTGGTCATATTTCCCAGATTTTTTATATGTTGAATAATTTTGGATTACATCTTCTCAGGAGAATGTTAAAATTTTTTTTTTTTTTAATTAAAGCAGATTATCATTATGGCTAGGTTAAACTCTTATTTCACTGTCTGGTGTGGAAGTGTGGTTCCAGTGTTAAGTCAAATTTCCTGTTCTGCTGCTTTGAGCCTACTCTTTGCTTGTACTACTTAGAATCACTGTTGTACCTGAACAGTGACTTACATCTTTAGTTCTCAGAACCTTTGCTTCTCTTGTTTTGTTCTGCACACACACTATGGGTTGAACTTGGGACTTTTTTGGGCTTTTAAACAGAATCATAGGATCCTGCCCCTTGCACTCCCAGAGGAATTGTTTTTCTGGTTCAGCTTGGCTCTTGATTGAAAATCGTGGTCGGCTTAGTTAGGCTCTTGAAGGGAGAAAAACACACACAAAAGAAGTTTGTAAGCTACAGTTTCATGGAAGAATAGTAGAGAGTTATAAATCAAAAAATGGAGTACTCTTATTATAGGCAAATCTTCCCACAAATCGTGACTGTAATTTCTGGACAACAAATGAACAGATATTACGAGAACTGGAAAAAACTAGCTTAGATGGTTTCTTAAAAGAAAGGGTGGTCTTGGCCCTCCCTGTGGCGCAGCGGGTTTAAGCACAGCACCAAGAAGCTAAAGCCATTTCCGCATGAGTTCGATCCCAGCCTGCTCCGGAGGAGATCCTCATGGCGAGGCAGACCTCTCCTGACCCGCCCTTTGCTCCCCTCAGCAGTGTACTTCATCCACCTGCATGTTCTGTTCCCCACTCTGTCTCTGGTGAATCCTCTCACCGCCCCTGCACCTCTAGCCTGTACCCCAGTTCTGTATGTGCAAATAAATAAATCTTTAAAAAAAAAAGTGATCTTGGATGAGCCTTTTTAAGGCTGAGGACAGGCTCCTTTCAAAATATTTGCAGTCTTTTATTTTATTTTAAGATTTATTTATTTGTACATACAGAACTGGGGTACAGGCCAGAGGCTCAGGGGTGGCAAGAGGCTTCACCATAGACAGAGTGGGGGGCAGAACAGACAGATCAACGAAGTACACTGCTGAGGGGAGCAGCGGGAGGGTCAGGAGAGGTCTGCCACACCATGTGGTCACCCCCAGGGCGGGTGGGGATCTAACTCATGCGGAAGTGGCTTTAGCTTCTCAGTGCAGTGCTTTAACCCGCTGCGCCCCCATGGAGGCCAATATTTGCAGTCTTACTAGCTTTAAAGGAGTCAAGAGACCAGAGTTTAAAAGTACCACAGTCTGTAGAGTGAATCATGGAGTCCAGCAGCATCAGAAAGAGAAAGAAAATCCCAGGAAGGAAAGAACTACGAAAGGCAGAGCACCGCATTCTGTGTATAAACTCTGAACAATATGAGGCTGACACTATCCCTACATTGGTAGTAGTATTGATTGTTCAGGTGTCTTTGACAAGAAAAACAGCTGTGTTTGTTCAACCAGAATACTGCTGAACAACAGAAAGGAACAAACTAGTGATACCTTTAGCATCTTAGATTAATCTCTGAAGCATTATACTGAAGGAATTTGGGCTTATGAAAAAATGGGATATAGTATATGATTCCATTTATATGATGTCCTAAAAGCAGATATACCTCATCTGTTGGGGTTGGAGTAAATTGGAAAAATAAAATCTGCAGGAGACGTGTGTATATTGGGGAGCAAGAATGAAGTAGTAAAGGCATGAGGGAATATTATAGAGTAATGGTTATAGACTGACTATTTATTTAGGGATTTGGGTTACCTGAGTTCATGCATTTATAGAATTCTTTCAGTGATATACCTTAGTGTATTCATTGTACTTTTTAAAAATTTTGTTAAGGAAAAACTACAGACTGTTTAATTAATGATAGGTAAGCTAAAGTATATATGGGGATCATATATTGGTATCTGCAGATTCTTCCAAAATGCTTAAAATTAAGATCAATTTTAGATAAGGGTGGTAAAACAAATATATGGAAATGTTAATGTTAAAGACTTGATAGCTATTTAAATTTCTGATTTCTGTTTTTCATTGTTGGAAAATTTGGTAATAACAATACTAGTAGGGTAGTAATTTTCTGAATCAGTGTCCATTGTTTTTAGTGACTTCATAAAATTTGATCTTATTTCTATAAGCTTGTTGACATTTTTCTGCCTGTGCATTGAGCTGTGAATTGTTTGGGATGCGAAAAGATGAAGAAATTGTGAGTAAGCAGTAACAGAAGATAGACATCCTGTTTAATCATTTCAAAGCTATAGAATAAAAGCTGTTGAAGATTATGAAACAAATTTTGATGGAATGGGTATATAATTAAGAATTTGCTCGGAGTCAAATATACTTTGGGATGGAATCACCTAGGATTGCTTATTTTGAATAAGTATTTGAAAAATGGCATTCCAGGAAATAGATTTTTTTTTGTGCTTTAACCATTTAAATTTATGACTTAAAACACATAATTTAGTGTGTTGTATTCTTTTTAAATGATATATGATTATGCTGGGCTTTATTGTCCAGATGGAGTGATTAAATTTGTTTGAAAAATACTAATTGTGGGGACCTCCCTGGTGGCGTTCAGGTTAAGTTTCTGGCCTGCAAGCTAACCCAACAGACCTTTCCTGTCTTTCCCCTACTTCTCTTAGCAGTGCATTTCAGTAAATCCTGGTTGTTCTGTCTCTGTGGAGCCCTCTCACCTTGCACCTCTAGTCTATACCTCAGCTCTTCTACGCAAGAAAAAAAAAAAGAGAAAACTAATCTTTTTTAATGAATATGTAATGATAGGTTAGTGTATTTTTAGGTTCAGGCAAAGGATCATTGTGTGGTTCTTACATGGAGTTTTGAGAGACAAATAGTGCTATTAAAATATAATGATATAATATTTAATGTTAACTATAACTTTTGTAAGTTATGATAATTCATTTGTTATCTTCAGTTATCTTACTCTCAGGAAATCTATTTTGATAGACTGTACTTTTAAAATGTATATATTAGAATAATTATGTGAGGATAAGTGAAAAAATGTTAACATTTAAAGCTAAATTGTAAAAAATATAAATTGTAATTATGAGATGTGAGCATTTTTAACCATTAATTTGATTATCTCAGTTTCTTTTTGTTGGCAGTGTGTTCTTTCCCCTTTGTGAAACTAGTGCCTTCAACAGCATTAAGCAGTTGTAAAATTTATTGTAGAAAATAGAAGATTACATGAAATTACTTGATGTCATAAAGGCCTGATATTTTTTTGATGACTAAAAGCCAGATAATTTGGACTTCTGTTTTAGTCTTTCATTTGTTTTTATGTCTCCAATTGTAATGTAGTAACAGGAATAAAACTTTCTGGTTATTAGAACTTTTTCAAAGTGAATATGCTACATTGTTGTGTAGCTCAAGTAATGTTTTTGTTACAAGAATTTTGCATTATTGATATCTAGATGAAGTATTTTAGTCTTTGAGATAGTGATACTGTATGCTGACCTATGTAAGTGGTAAAAAAAATATTCACATATGTTTTATGTCCTACATGTGGAAATTTAGTCAGGAACAATGCAGTGGGATTTATGCTATATAGCAACCAGTTACCAAAATATCAAATTGTCCTTTATTGCTGATATTGCTACAAGTGCTTTCCTAGAGAATGGTTTATTTACCAGAAAGAGTAGTTTAGTCAGTTCTAGGTTTTTCCAGGAACTGGTTTGCATCTTTATAATATCGACTAAAACCAATACTCTTTACAGTAACTTATTAATAATACTTTTGTCATTTTAAGTCTCAAAGAAAAAAACCTGAGGGCAGTAAGGTAGTTGGAGAAAATTACTGAAAACAGCTCATGATCATAATAGGACTATAAAGTGTGTTTTGGATATCTACCCTAGTTTCTATTATTTCCCATCCATTAAATGTAAGGCTATTTTAATGGACTTAAAAATAATGATTGTAAATGTAAATATCTGAATTAGAATAGAAAATATATTCACTATAAAAGTAAATTATTACTTTTATAATATAAAATTTTGTTTCACATTCACATGGCCATTAGGACTGCTTTTTTTTTTCTTTGTTTCTTGCAGTCAGAAATTTTATTAGTGATTCTAAATAACATTAGGTATATTGCTAAGGTAAAATACATTAATGTAATTGTGTGTATTCCAAGTTATTTTAAATTCACTTTAGTTTAAACGAGCTTTAACGTTTTCGTTGTATCTTTATATCTTTAAAAAGATATAGATTACATCTTTTAAAAAAGTAGATTTTTGATAGATCCTTGATTTTAAAGATGTATTTAATAGTTTGCATATTCCTGCAGAAATAAGTCTACCTGGTAAGAACCATACTATCAACATAAGAAAAAATATGATTATAAAGTAAAATATCAGCTGACCTGTGAGTTTATAACTTAAAATTCAGTTTATTTGATGCTAAAGGATCAGTTGTAATTTAAGAAATTACAGTTGGAAAATACCAGTATTTGAGGCACCAAAGTGTATCTTTTGATAGTGAAAAAAGCTTTATTTCTTTCAGTATAGAAAACTGAAACTCAAGGACACCTTTTTTTATATTTCTGTGTATAAATGGCGAAAACATAGTTTCAATTAGTCTTGTCAGAAAGAGAAACCAGGCTCTATTTTGAAGGCTAACCAGGAAGAAATTACTATACAAAGAAAAAAATACACTCATTAATAAAGAAGGTAATCACAAACATAATTAAATAATTTATGCTGGGCCCTCCCTGGTGGCGCAGCAGGTTAAAGCACAGCACAAAGAAGTTTAAGCCATTTCCGCATGAGTTCCATCCCCACTTGCCCTAGAGGAGATCCACATGGCGAGGCAGACCTCTCCTGACCCGCCCGCTGCTCCCCTCAGCAGTGTACTTCGTCGATCTGCCTGTTCTGTACCCTGCTCTGTCTCTGGTGAATCCTCTTATCCTCCCCATCCCTGGCCTATACCCCAGTTCTGTACGAATAAATAAATAAATCTTTAAAAAAATAATTTATGCTAATACTATTTTTATTTTATTCTTTTTTGGTACATAATCAGGGACACTTCTGAGACACCTATTGCTTGAAGCAGTTACTGGCCCAAAGGTGTTTTCTGTACTGTTCTCTAGACATACTTGGATTGCCTGACTACAAGTGAATTAGGTTATTTCAAGTCATAATATTGATACAGATTTTTTTATGCTTAGAAAACTGGGGCACAGGCCAGAAGTGTGGTGGGCAAGAGCATTCACCAGAAACAAAGTGGGGAGCAGAACAGGCAGATTGACAAAGTACACTGCAGAGTGATAGCAGTGAGCGGGTCAGGAGAGGTCTGCCACTCCATGTGGGTCATCTCCCTGGCTGGGAATCAAGTTCATGCTGCAATTGTTTCGGAAGGCTTCATAATAGGGTGCTTTAACCTGTTGAGCCACCAGGTAGCGCCCATTTTGTCTCTGATTTTTAATATCGTTTAGATTATATTATTTATAAGGCTTTTATATAGTAAAAACCTTCCCTTAGTTAAAAGTAAATGCTCTTTGCAGCTCAAAATCCTGTGAAAATTGTTTTCAACCCTTTCTGCCTGCTATTTCAAATGCTAACAAACTTCACATAATTGTTTCCTCCTAAATTCATTCATAGACTTCCTCAGTACTAAAAGCAGAGGAGCCCTTCCAGATTATATAAGTCAACACCCTCATTTTGCATATGAGGAAACTGAGGCCTTGGTATAAAACAGGTTTTCAAACTCTGTCCAGTACCCTATCTATTACATCATGCTGCCTGATTTTGTCTTTTGTGGAACTCAGCAATATCATATACAGGGTGAGCGTGTGTGTGTTTGGTTTAAGACAAAGTGGTTTACTATCATCACAACTGCTGTTCATTATCCCAAACCTTCATTTTCCTTTTAATCCATACTGTAGTATGGTTACTAATGACACTTTTTTTTTTTTAAGATTTATTCATGCATGCAGAATTGGGGTACAGGCCAGAGATGCAGGGGTGGCGAGAGGATTCACCAGAGACAGTATGGGGAGCAGAACAGGCAGAGTGACGAAGTACACTGCTGAGGGGAGCAGTAGGCAGGTCAGAAGAGGTCTGTCATGCCATGTGGATCACCTCCCTGGCGGGCCAGCATCAAACTCTTGTGGAAGTGGCTTTAGCTTCTTAGTGCTGTGCCCGAACCCGCTGCACCACCAGGGAGGGCCGGGAGGGGTTCTTAAGTGGGGAGTAAAAAGTAAAAGTCTTTAAGATCTAAAAAGCAAGCTATATATATTTTAGGGCAGTAGGAAAAATAAGTGAGAAAGAGAGGACAGAATCAGGAAGCCAAATATTGGGAGTTTTAAAGACTTTTAATACTCTTTTTTTTTTATCTTAAATACTGCAAATGACAAGGGCTTAGGGTATAAGGGCTGTTAAAAATCTAGTTGAATTTTTAGACATGGTTAGTAATGAAGTTATTTAAGAGTAAGTTCAAAAGTATAACAATATCAAAAATATTTTTGTTTGTATATGTACATGTTCTTGCATTTAAATGCATAAATGGAAATATACTTTTTTTTAACCTTTTTCCTCATCATATAGATTTACTGGTTTTCATGATGATGTACTCCACATGTATTGTGGATATACCACAACCTAAGTTTAGCTTTTCCCTTTGGTTGTGACTGTTTTTTTTTTTTTTGCTTTTCTTTTTATGCCACTAAAAACAGTGTTCCTACAATAAACATTTTTTTAGTAACTTACGTTTTTATTTCTCAGTGGTTGTGTTGAACTACTTGGCATTGTAGCTGTTTGACTGTTTTAAATCCCCAGTACTATTAGCAGATTCTTATGTTTCTGTCAGATATTTTTACTTTTGATAGAGGTTGCCAGATTGTTTCCCAAATTGTCTATAATCTTTCTTAAATTTTTACCTATTTTAATGAATAATTTTATTTTGTTACTTAAATATATTTCTTTGGTAACTAATCTTTAAGACTACATTAATGTGTGTTTCTCTTTGTAAAGTATAGCTATCTTTTGATTATGTAGCCTTGAATTTCTAGACTTAATTAAAAATTATTTCTGCTATCTAGGATGGACATGCAGGCTTGATTTTTTTTTTTTGTTAATTTCTATAGATGAAGTTTATGTGTATATGTACATGCATACATCACATTTATTTAAAATATTTCAATACTACATTCATCTGAAATTTTTCTATAGTAACACATGTGGACTACTTCTGTTTCCTTTCAGAGATGGACAGTCACTTGTGGTAATACAGATCTGTACAGCAATCCATTCCTTCCTTTGTTAGATCTTTGATTCTTTAGAATATTTTGGTTTTTAGTCAGAAGGAATTCTGTGCCTTTTTTGTTAATATTTTTGTAAGTATTGAATTGTTTTGGCTCTGGAAATGAAATATTTTCTTATTTTTAGGCATTTAATTACTGGAGCAGGGAAAGCTAATATTTTTGTTAGTTATGGCTTAAATTTCATCATAAAGGACTAGTAATTTTGTTAATGACTGTATCTAAAAGACCCAAAAGATTCTGTGGTGGAGAGCTCTGCCAGGGCAGTTGGGTCACCCCTGTGCCCAGGGATGGAAATCGTGCTGCAGTGGCTGTCATAACTTCATAGTGCTGTGCTTTAACCCTTTGTACCACCAGGAAGGGCCTGAGATAGAGTTCTTTAGGGAAGCTAAAAACCAATAATAGAAAAAAATTTTTTGTTTAATATATATTTTTAAAGATTATTAGTGTATACAGAACTGGGGTACAAGCCAGAGGTGCAGGAGCAGTGAGAGGATTCACCAGAGACAGTATGGGGAGCAGAACAGGCAGAGTGATGAAGTACACTGCTGAGGGGAGCAGCGGGTAGGTCAGGAGAGGTCTGCCACGCCATGTAGACCACTTCCGGGGCAGGCGGGGATTGAACTCACGCTGAAGTGGCTTTAGTTTCTTAGTGCTGTGCTTTAACCCGCTGTGCCACCAGGGGAGGACCCAATAATAGAAAATTTAATTATAAAATTTAAAACATAAAATGAGTGCCAAACGGCTTAGAGGTGCAAAATGTTCTTTCATAAAAATGAAAGAACAGGAGGATGATTTTGGATTGGAGGTGTTGAGAAACCTGAATACTTGAGTGATTCCCAAAACCCATTAAGTGAGGGACACAGTAGATTTGATTTAAAGAATTTACAATAAAGTTAGGTGTGGTTATATGTGAGTCTGTGTCTTAGTAGTTACAGGATTTAAAGGCAGAAATATTTGAAATATAGGCCATGATGCAAGTCATAGTTTGCATAATCTGAGAAGTTGTTACAATAATACACATTCCTGGACTCTACTTCTGTCTTGATGAAACTTGACTTTTTTGGGTTGTCACAAGTCTCTTTAAAAACATTGCCAGATGAGGGCCCTCCCTGGTGGCAAGGCGGTTTAAAGCACAGCACTAAGCAGCTAAAGCACCTTCAGCATGAGTTCACTCCCTGCCTGGAAGGTGACCCACATGGTATGACAGACCCCTCCTGACCAGCCTGCTGCTCCCCTCAGCAGTGTACTTCATAATCTACCTGTTCTACTCCCTACTCTGTCTTGGGTGAAGTCTCTCACCACCTGGCACCCCTGGCCTGTCCCCCAATTCTGTATGCATAAATAAATAAACCTTAGATAAAAACACAAAAATAAAAACATAGCCAGATGACTTATCTACACCACATGAAGAAAGTACCACTGGTAACCAGAAACTAGACTGTGGACCTTTTCTTCACATCCAGTGTTTGCCAGCACTAAATGCAGGCACAAGTTACTACTAAAATTGAGAGATAGTGGGAGTTAAAACAGGAATAATTAGAATTTTGAGTTTTTGGCAATAGTGGAAGTTTTTTTTATTATTTAAAGATTATGGATATGTTAAAAGATAAGAACATTATTTTTTTCCATAAAAATAATTGTAAATTGTATATTTCATGTACAAGTACAGTTGTAAATAGAATTGCTCTCAAGTAGCTTGCTTTTTTAAAATGAACATGAACAGGTAGTCATTCCTAGAATACTAATTGAGTCACCCCAGTGTTTGAAATCTCACCTATTGTATATATTGTGCAACCCAGTTATTTCCTTAGCGCAGTGGTTTATATAAATAAAATATAAGTTTTGAAGACTGTTTTATTAATTGTCAGTAGGTACTTCTGCCTCCCTACTGATTGTGGTTAAATTAAACTCTGTCCTCTGCGACATAATTCAATGATGACTCATCCAGTAACCAGACACATGAGGAGAGGGAAATTATTATACATTTATATGTAAATGCTTTGAGTTTTAATTAATAAGGGCAAACAAGAACAGGAAGTCATTGTTCATTTTAACTCTGAAATCTATGATTCTTAATATTTTATGTATTACAGGTTGTATCAGTTAGTGTTTATTTTCTGTTAGTCCAGCCAAAATAGCACTTCTCTCCTGATTTGTATTGTACTTACTGTAATTTATATTTTGGGTTTTGGGTAGGTAAAGTACATATAAAGTGCTGAGAGGCTTTGTAGTAGAGTGAAAACAGGTGTGACTTGGGCCCTCCCTGGAAGCTACTGCAGGCTACTGCAGCATGAATTCAATCCCTGGCCAGGGAGGTGACCCACATGGTGCAGCAGACCTCTCCTGTCTTGCCAATGCTCCTCTCAGCAGTGTATTTTAGCCAGTCTGCCTATTCTGCTCCCCACTTCGTCTCTGGTGAATCCTATCACCCCCTGCACCTCTGGCCTGAACCCCCAGATCTTGTATTCATAAGGAAATACATCTTTAAAAAAAGTGACTTGTGGAGATACTTTAACAGTCTTAAAAATTTATATAACTTGGGGCAGATGATTCTTTGTAATTTAATACATACTCATCTTCACTATAGCATTTTTATTAATAGTAACATATAACACTAAGCATTTTAATTTAGATTGAATGTTTTCAGATCACTAACCCAAACAATTTCAGTTTTTTTGAAAACACTTAATTTTTCCCCTTATATTTCTTCAGAGAATTGTGCAGAAGGGGGTCTTTTAGTTATATAATTTGGGTTAAAAAAGAGTATCTGTTACCATATGATTTCACTGTTATAGTAAGAAAGCATTACAACTGAAGTCTAATATTTTGGGAGTAAATCAAATTGATTCTGAAGTTGATTTCGGAGGGCATAAATAGTGTCCTCTTTAAGTGCTTTTCCTGCTTCTACAAGAAAAAAATTGATGATTTTATTTCTTTGAAGCCCTTTATTTTGATCACCTAAGATGTATTTATTATGAAGAAGTAATACTTGTACTAGAGAAACAATAAGTTGATAATCAATTTAATAGTAAATGTTGTGTATTTGATGAAAACCTTTGGAACATGTCTAGATGAACTTACAGATAATCATTTTCGCTAAAGTCGTTTGCTTTCTAGAGAAAACAGTCAAATCCAGGATTTCATATTCAAGTAAGGATCTTAATCTTTAAGATAAGTAAGGATACATGTTGAATATGATACATGTTGAATATGAATACATTTTAAAACACTAGAATACATGTCTTTTGCTCTTGACCCTCAAACTTATATATATCTTTTCCACCTTTCATAAGCAAAAAGGAAAGGTAAATAAATTTCATATGTTACAGTTGTGTAGAAAAGAGAGGTGTCTTAAGAACTGGAAGATGTTAAGAGAGTTAAAAATTTCTTGATTCTCTCAAATGATATTTTAAGATCGTTTTAATGAGAATCCCACTAAAGTTTACATATTGCAGTTAGTTACTAAATAAATCTTTCATTTGGTGGAATAAATAGGTTCATTTGTCCTGTTAAACTTACCGTATTCTGGATGTGGCTAACTGCATCCTTGTGGCCATGCTATTAATTTTCATTTTATCCATTAACTTCTCTAAAGTAGTAGTAACAGGTTTGATTAAAGTAACTTTTAGTTCTTTGAGGTTTTTTTTTTAATCTTTAAGAAAATTTGTTTTTTCTTTTAATGAGGCAACATTGGTTTATAGTACTATATATGATTTTGGGAAATAAATTCACACTTCTCCAGATGTATGTTACCATACCACCTTCACCATCTGAGCACCTATAATCCTTTACCCTGAGCCATTGGGTCCCTCCTCTATTTGTTTCTATTCTCAATCTCTCTTCCCCTCTACTAGCTTCAATTTTGCAGTCCTATTTATTGGGTTTATTTTGGTTTAGCTTTATCAGCTCCATTTTTATTTTTTTCCCTTTATTTTTGGTTTCATTGATCATGTGACCTTTTTGGCTTCTATTTTCATTTATTTTCATTCATCTTTTTATTACTTCCTTTCTCCTACTGGGTTTTGGTTTCATTTATCCTTCTCTTTTTGTCTACTTAAGGTGTAATGTTAGATTTCTTGTCTGCTTTTTTTGTTCCATGGTTTGAGCCTGTATTGTTATATATGTTTCTTTTAATACTGCTTTTACTGTATCTCATAGATTCTGGCAGGTCATGTCTTTATTTTCGTTTGTTTCTCTGTGTGTGTGTGTGTGTTTTAAAGATTTCTTCTTTAATTTCCTCATTAACTTATTTTGTCATTCAGTGGAATGTTGTTCAGTGACCACATTTTGGAGGTTTTTCCTTCTTTCAGTTTGTGGTTGGTTATCAGTTTAGTGCCATAGTGATCAGAAAAAATATTTGATATGATCTCAAGCTTCATGAATTTGTTGACACTTGTCCTGTCACCCAGCATGTGATCTTCTAAGAATATGAATGAATGAATGAATGAATGAATGTATATGTGTATGTATGTATACATGTGTACACATATGCACACACACACGCACGCACACACACACACTCAGTGTTTTTGGGTGCAGTGCCCTATAAATGTTTAGTGGACCCACATGTTCTAGTTCCTCATAAGATTACATGTTTGCTTGTAGATTTTTCTGCTGGTTGACTGTCCATTGGTGTAAGTGGGTGTTGAAGTCTCCTCATTCATTCATTCATTCACTCATTCATTCATTCTGTTGTGGTTTCTAGGTGTATTAATATTTGACTTGTGTATTTTATTTGGTGTATGTGTGTGTGTTATATCTTCACAGTGTATTGATCCCTTAATCATTATATAATGCTCATTTCTTGTTACCTTATGCTACTGGAAGTTTATCTGATGTAAACATGGTAGGGAATCTAGTGCTTGTAAACTCCATCTTTTTATCTGCCTGGGAAGTCCTTTATTTCTGTTTGTTTTTTCTTTTCTGAGAGTCCTGCAGGGTATATATAGTATATATGGTTGGCAGTTTTTGTATTCAGGTATTTGGAATACATCAGTCCATTCTCTTCTTTACCTATAGAATCTCTGCTAAGAAGTCTGATGTTTATAAACTGTTTTTTTACCCCAGTGGCTTTCAGTGTACTTTCTTTTGAATTGAACTCTTGCTGCTTTCACTACTATGTGTCTTGTTATAAGGCTTCATGTGTTCATGTAAGTAGGTGTTGTTTTAGCTTCATGGACTGATATATTTAATTCCTTCTAGGTGTAGGAAGTTTTCTCTATTTTATTCTCTTTCCCTCCCTCTTCTGAGATGCCTGTTCTTGTTGACTTTCTTTGTTGTGTTCTAGAATACCTTTTCTTATTTTTTAAATACTGCATTTCCCTTTCTTCTCCCACCTTGGGTCCTTCATGACTACTATCTTTAAAGCCACTGATTTCAGCTTCCATTTGATGTGTTCTATTTCTAAGAGTTCTTAATCTCATTTATTGGTCTCTTTCTTCTTGAATTTCTGTTACTATTTAAATTTTCAGTTTCTTTTTTCTGTTCATTGATTTTACTTCTGAATTCAATTTGATTTTATGAATTTTTTGATCTTCTGTAGTTCTTTGACTTCTCAGGGTTTTTGTCTATCTCATTATTACAAAGTGCTGAATACTACCTAATGCAGAGATATAATCTTAGGATTTTTGTGTGGGGATTCTGGAAAGTTCTCACATGGTAATGTCATACTTTTGAGGCCCTATACTTCCATGTTAGTTTTTATCATCCCATTTTGTTACTTGTTACTGTCTCCTTACTGTTTTTAATATCATTGGCATATTATTCATTCATGCATCCATTCATGTATGCCTTTGTTGCAATTTGTATGTTGGTCTGTTTGTAGTTGTTGAACCAGCATGTTGGAGAGTGTCTTGGAAGGATCCCAGTGTTGGTATGGATAAGTTGGGGTGAGATTGGCTTTTTGTTTTTTCCATGCCTCAGATCCCTTTTCTTTGGGCTTTGGGATTAAAGATTCAGCTGTACTGCTCTCAGTACAGCTCACAGAGTAACTAGCAGTCCCAAAAAGTGGAAAGGGGGCTGCATCTAAGAAAGCCTGTTCTATTAATATTTTTACAGCGGCACAAACTGTGTGGAGCACCCTAGCCCCCCTCCAAAAGCTTTCCTCCTCATCTAAAGGAGAATGCCACTATACAATCTCTTTTCTTCCCTTGCTCCAAGACCTCTGCCTGAGTTGACTGTTCTGCTACCAGTCTTCCATACTCCAGACCAGAACCCACAGGTTCCTCTCCCTATTCTCCCTCTTCACCCTCCCTTGTTCACTATAGCATGAATTCCTTTGATCAAGGGATAATCAACTCCATTCCTATCTGAGAAACTGTCTGAAGAGTTTCTTTGTCTCACTGTTCCAAGATGATTCCAGGCCCTGCAGTTACCTCTTGAGTTGTGCTCCCCTGCTTGAGAGCATCCGTTTCACTGCATGTCTGAATGTACTCAATCTTGGTTGCCTCTGCGACAACCTAGTCTAGCTGTGAGTATATGGAAAAAGTGAGCCAAGCATCTTCACTCTTTTGCCATCTTTTCCTCTTCCTCCAGAATATAGATTTCTTGAGGCATGGGTTTTGTTTGTTCACTTGCAGCTGTTATAGAGCTGGCATAAAGAATATTGGACCAATCAGCTTCAATGCTTCTAAGTCAATTTGAATAGAACCTCAATTCTGAGGTTCTGGCTCTTCCTCCACCCTTGTGGGGTACCTCATTGATTGATTTCCACCTACTTGTTCTACCCTTCCTGCAATGGTGGTTGAATACTTTTTGCATCATACCCTAAGATGTAAACCGATCATCCATGTGAGTTCATTTTATAACAGAATAATCCTTCCATTATAAAGTTCCATATCTTAGTTTTTCTTTAGTGGTTTTAGAACCATTCATGATTGTTCCCTAGACCTAGATACACTGTTTTCTTCAGTTTAGAAAAAGGTTGTTTGCTAGTTATTTTGTTGTTTTTGCATTGTTTAGATGAAGTTCTGTTAAGAATTCTTTCTAATCAAGTATTGGTGTAGATTGAAATAGAACTTGCACATGAAAGACAGCATATATGTCTGATCTAGATATTCATTTTTTCCAGTATATCAGGATGACACAATACTCACATTTAATTACCATTAGCTAGAATAATGAGTTGGTTGTGCCCTAGTAACCTCTCAGCATGATTAGTGGACATGGACTGTATTTTTAATACTTATAATCTCGTAGACTAAGAACTAATATTGAGGTATTTTAATCCACTGCAGTTCTTTTAGAAATGACACCTATGCTCTCTGTTGGTTTCTTGATTTTCTTGCATGACGAATTGTTTCAAATTTGCTGCTTCGGCCTGAAAAACTGTCCATTCCTCCTAGGAGTCCTAATTCTTTTCAGTGATTCAGAGACTATGATCTCTCTTTGATCGTTTTGAATTTGGAGATTTATGATCAAAGTACTGGATATTCATTATTATGGTTGTCATTGACTGCTTCTAGATATTATTAGAACTAGGAAATTGTATTCAAGTAAGCAAAGGTAAATTATACAGATTATTAATTCCTATTTAATATTTCACTTTGAGTTGAAGATTGTAAGACTTTAGAGCTTGATTTATTGTGTGAATTTTATTGAGATATATTATCAATGTTACATGTATTAAAACCATTTTAACATTTTAGAGACATCAAATGAATTTTTAAATAAAAGAATGATTAAACTTACTTGCCATCAAGAAAAATTGTCCTCTGATATGTGTAACACATTCATCTCTCACTTCTCATATTCCCTACATATTATTGTACATCCTTTATTTGTAGCTAGCTAGAAGAATATGGTACCATGAAAATAACAATGAGATTAAAATTTTTCCAGGAAACGAAAACAGCGGTTATATTTAAACAGTAATACATTCAGCCACTTAAGTCTCGTAATTGTTCCCTGTTTATTGATTCCCATCACAGTGATCATAATTAGTGATGTTTTGAATTTTGTTTTAATGGGGTTACCTGACAACTAAGCTTAAAAAACAGGGAAAAAGGCTTTTGTTAGACCATATTTATATCTGCAATCTATACTTTTAAGGGGTGAAATGATGGCATCTGTTTTTACTAATCCTAGGCTTTCTCAGCTTAATGACTATTAAAGGTTCAATTGTGTCCTTCAGTATTCATGTGATATTCAGTCCATCTCCCTGTGCCCAAATTCATTTGGAAATAGGAATTTTTAAATATCCTTACATTAAATTGAGCTCCTTATGATGGGTCTTTACCCATTTTAGTATTCTTACAGAGAGGAAATTTGGACACAGACAGAGGGAAAACAGTGTGAAGAGGACTTAGAGTAATGCTTCTATAAGCTAAGGAAGCTAGGAGAGAGAACCTGGAAACTCTTCCTTAGCACTTTAAGGGTATTGCTTGCCTTTATTTGGATTTTTGGACTTCTGACTTCCTAACTATGATACCTGACTTCCTAACTATGATACAATAGATTTCTTTTATAGGCCACTTAATTTGTGGTACTTTGTTAGTAGCCCTGAGAAGCCAGTTTAGTGATATAGTTGACAGTGCACTCCAGTTTGGTTATTGTTACAAGAGCCTAGAAGAAATGTGAGCATTAACTAAGGATTGGACTTAATTGCCAGACTAAGGGATTTTCCACCTTCCAAAAAGAGTACCTACAAATAGAAATTTGGCAGGCTAAAGAAAGAATTAACTAGCTGCAGGGTAGTTTATTACTTTAACCTTTATTGTTTAATAATGGAATAGTTTTAGCTGTTGAGAAGGTAGATGCAAGACAATGGATGCTCTGTTTAGATGCCTTCAGATATGTTGTCCCTTCAAACTCTAAAAAGGCATAGCATACTTGAGTTATATCTAATCTGAGACTCTATATTAAATCACAGAATACTAATTTTTTTTTTT
>NW_004567104.1:14409976-14486737 GCF_000260355.1 Condylura cristata | reverse complement strand
CGGGGCAGGCGGCAGGCGGGGATCGAACTCATGCGGAAGTGGCTTCAGATTCTCAGTGCTGTGCTTTAACCTGCTGCGCCACCAGGGAGGGCCTCGTAAGAAAATTTTGAAAGTATGTTACATACTGAATTATGTCCCCCCCCCCCAAAAAAAAAGATAAGTTGTAATCCCTTGTATTTGTGAATATGATATTATTTGGAAATAATTATTTGATGTAATTAAGATAAAGTCATTGTGCTGGGTCCTATTCCAGTATGGCTGGTATCCTTATAAAAGAAAGTCTTAGCACAGATACACACAAAGAATGCCATGTGAAGATACAGACCCAGTTGGAAAGACAGCTGAAGGTAGAGGCTATATTGGACCTAAACCATCACTAGCTAAGAAGTGCTTGGGGATACCAGATTATGTAAGATGCAAATAATCAGGATCCTTTTCTAAAGACACTGTAGAGAGTTTGGCCCTGGCAACTGCTTGATTGCAGACTTCAAACCTCTAGAACGCTCATATTTCTGTTATTTTTAGCTATCTGGTTTGATACTGCAAACCTGGGAAATGGTCAAGAAGGGCATACAAATATTGAAGTTTCTTTATGATCTGAAGAGCTTGTTTCTCTTAAGTTATCACATGTTTGCATCAGTTGTCTAGAATCCTTACAGTTGGGTAAACAAGGGGGTCCCAAACTTTGCCATGCAGGAAATCTTTAAATAATACTAATGTCTGACTCCCGCCTCCAGAGATTCTGGTTTAACTAGCATGAGATTTGACATGAACATCAAGACTTTATAACAGTTCCCCCAGACAGTTTAATGCACATCAAATTTTGAAGAACTACTGGCTTAATATAGCTTAGTCAGATATTCTCTTACCTCCCCTACATGTAATTTTGTGTTCATTTATCTTTTATTAACTCTAAGTAATACCCACACGCCCCCAGCCCAGTTGTGCCTTTGCCTATCATGATTTTTTTGTTTGTTATATTTTGTTTTATTCTGTTCTTGTTAGCATAACTATATATATTCATCTTCATATAGTAAATTATTTATAAAGTTGTTCTAAGTGTCTGTATTAAACACCAAATTTTTAAAACTTCTAATTCATGTGCATATCTGTCCTTGAAAGTTAAGTTATATTAGTATATATAAGTTGCAAGTAAATGAAAAGCTTATTTATATTTATGCTGAAGTAGGACTTTATTTTGTGAAGTATGCAAGTTGTATAATCAAATCATTGATGATTTTCCTGCAAAATTGTATTGGATAATGTGAATTGAAGAGCATGAAACACTGTGGAAGGAGGGGCATATGATGGTCTTAAAATTATATAAACATTTGAAATCATCTGGTCCCCACTTTGTAACAATATAAAATATTTCTATCGTTAGATACTGATAGGTGAATTTTTGTTTTCATTATATCAGATAAAGGTGTTATTAGATAAAGACTAAGCCTAGTTTTGCATTTATATCAAATTCAGTATTTTAGTACAGTAATATTACTCATCTCTTGGGACTACTGTGTTACTTTAGGTAGTTGGTATTGTTCATTTGGGGAATTTTGCATTAAGGAAGTATAGTTCTTTGTATTATAAATTACTTTGTGAAAGTGCAAAGTTAAACCATTATTATTTATTAACTTTTCTTTATATCAGATTGTTAAGGTTGTTATTTACCCTTATAGGAAAGACATTTATAGAAAACACTTTTAATTTATTTTTGGTGATAGTAGGCACTAGTTTAGAACCCAAAGCGCAAGTCCTGTATGAGAGGGGCAGTGGGCTCACTTGGTTTAGAGTGCAAAGTCCCAGGTGCATATAAGGGATAGATGGAGTAAGTTGTTAAGGCAGAGAGTTTCATTGTAGAACAGTACTAAGCAGTAGTGTAGTATGGGGATTAATTAGTCTTGGAAAAGGAATGATAGCGATGTGCAAGGAAAGTTGTATTTCTTCAGCTGTTTTCCCAGGCCTAGGTTTCCGTACCTGAATAAAGGATAATGGTTTATATACAATAATTTTTTAAAAAAGGAAATCCTGTCATCTTATGTTTGAATTTCTTTTAATATATCCATAGCAGTAGTTGATATAATTAGTAGCAAAATGAGTGTGAGCTAAATGTCATTCTTAAATATAGATGTGCTTCTCTTTAGCCTGGAAATTGGACTAAAAAATTTCAAGTTTGTTGTTGAGGTATACACCACCCTTTATTTCTCATGTAGCTGGTAGATTGAATATATATGATTGCATTGACTTTTGTAGTGCCAAAGTCCCTGCATTATTTGTGTGTGATTGTGTGTGTGTTTATGGTAAAGGAGGCTGCTCTTACTTACAGTCTTTAATGTATTTTCTTTGGAACATAAAAGATGCAAGACAGAGAGACCAACTTCATGTTTTATCTCATGGGAAATTAACCATATCACAATCCTGTGGAACCTTATCACTTAACACAAGTGACAAAGTGGTTAAGTGTACAGGATAGTACGAATCCTCACAATAAAAAGGAAATGTGTGTGGTGGTAGTGTTTCCTTAAGACAGCCTCCACACCCTTCCTGTAGCTTTATATAGAAGAATTTGATAAGAAATGGGATACAGTCTCGAATTTGACTATGAAAGTCAGTTCTTTACAGTATCATTTTTAGCAATGTTATTATGTACCTAATAAATGTTAAATGCTTAATTTATTTGTAAATTATAGAATTTTGTGTTATAGTAAATTAAACACTTATAAATTTATGAAATTGGATGCGGAAGATACAGTAAATGAGTAACTGTATGGCATCGGGGGACTTGATTTAAGTAGAACTTTGTTAATGGAATTCTGTTTTCTTAGTGTGCAGGCATATATTTGTTGAATGAATGACAAGCAGAATTTCAGCAAAATTATTGCATTAAGTGAATATATGTGTTTCCTTTACTATTCAGAAATAGAGTATTCCTATAATAATTTTCATAAGTAAAATGGTGTAAAGGATACCATTACTTTATGTGGAGAACATTTATGTTATTCTTTGAGTTCAAAAATAACCTGCTACTTCCTACCAAATAAAACATAAAATCTAAAATAATACTGATATATATAGAGCAAAGGCAAGAATGGTATCAAAAGTTCGCAACTTTTTAAAAATAGTTTGCAAGAAGACTGGTAGCGACTCCAGATGCTGGGAGTGCATGCTTTCTTCAACATGGAAATAGCTCTTGTCTTCTCACCTAATACCAGCTTTAGAAATTTGGGAAAATACCTGTTATCTGGAAAGAAGTCCCATTTACAGAGATACTGTCACAGAGAATTGGTAATTTTCACTCCTTGATGTTTTAATTGTATATCATATATTTTATCAAGATTAAAACTTTGTATAAGGATATTTATGACTTTTAAATACTTTTTGCATTTATTACTTACAAATTTAATGAAAACCTAACTTTTTAAATTTTCATTTTTTTAATAATAGTTTATTTTTACATATTTTTGTGCAATATTTTCCATCTCAGTTGCAATCCCCTTGGGCTTCCCATCACCAAATCACCCATGTGCCATCACCATAGTCCAGTGCATTTCCCCCCCTCCACTGTTTTTGATCCCATTCCCCACTCCACCCCCACAAAATGTCTCCGGTATATAGCTGTTCATCATCATTATTTTCTTGCCTGTTCGTTATATTCCTGCTGTGAGAGAAACCATCTGGTATTTTTCCTTTTCTTTCTGGCTTATTTCACTAAGCATGATCTTTTCCAGCTCCATCCATGTTACTGCAAAAGACATGTGTTTCTTTTTTGTTGTTGTTGCTGAGTAATATTCCATTGTGTATATGTACCACATCTTTTTAATCCAATCATCAGTTTTTGGGCATGTGGGCTGTGGAAACCTAATTTTAATCCAACATAAATATAACAAACTAAAAATTTTGGTCCTATTGCAAATTTAACAGTTGTGGCCTAAATGATCTTTCTCAGTAAATGCTTCAATATTACCAAAAAAATAGCACTAATAATGCCAGGGGGCGGGGCAATTTTTATACTAGCACGTCTCAACCATTTTTATGTCAATAGCCTTAGCCTATTGTTCTTAATTTATTAATTACCCCAAAAGATTTCTGTTGTTGTGGGCTATAATGATCTATACTTGTGCATCAGAAATTAGAGCTGTGTTGGCCCTCCGAGGTAGTACAGTGGGTTAAAAGCACAGCACTGCAAAGCTAGCCACAGGAGCTTTAGTACCAGTTGGATCCCAGTCAGGGGAGTGACCCATATGGCAGCAGACTTCTCCTATCTTCCTACTGCTCCCCTCAGCATGTACTTCACCAGCCTACCTGTTCTGCTCCCCACTCTGTTTCTGGGGCATTCTTTCACCACCCCTTGCATCTCTGGCCGGTACCCCAATTCTATATGCATAAACAAATTTTAAAAGAAAATAAATTAGAGCTGTGAATTCTGTATTACAAATGAATTTTAACCTAACAATAAATCCATTTATTACATAAGCACAAATAACTTTTTATGAAAAATAGGCATTTTTCAAGACAATAAAGTTTTCATGAGAAATGGCATTGTTTTTGATGTTGCAAATTTCTAGTAATCTCTGGCTTAGTAGAAGATAGTTGCATTTTCACATCTGTTTTCAGTCACATTGAGGAAAATTGAAATAAATGGAAAAAAATCTGTTCTTACAATGATATAGTTGCAAAATTTTCAAATCAAAACAAAACTTTATTTTTGAAGTAAATTTCCATAATCTGATACTACACTAAATATGTATGAGCGGATAGTTTCAAAGCAAGGTCTATAGTGAATCCGTGAATTAAAATCCATTGGTTTCTCTGAACATTTCCTCATATTTTACCCTTATTGGGAAAATATTTATTCTGTGAGTTATGTTTATTATAGAATGTAAAAAATCAAAATCATTAAATCACCATTGATTTCATTAGAGAATCTTTTGAGTATTGGGGAGCTCTCATACTCCAGTAAGTTTTCTCTGAAAAAGCTTAATTCCTTCCCTACCAATATGATTTGTTTTCTTTAAAGTCACATCCTCAGTTCATTTGCAAGAAAATGCCTGCCAAACTATCAATCTGAAAAATCATAATTTTTCAATTCTTTGGAGTAAAAATTGTGTTCCATGAAAAAAAAGCAGCAAGTAATTCATACAGTTGCACAGTGCTTTGAGACAGCTATTATTTTACTTTGCAACAGAAATACTTGATGTGTACTTAGTGTTTTTTCTACAACATATTTAAAGGTATATGTTTGCTAGGCAAGATTTTAATAAAACAGGACATTTTGCTGCTTCATCAAGGAAATTCTGCAGTAAATAATTTTTTGTAGGGAGTTTTTTGAGTTCATGTTTGTGGAGAATGTAAGAACTAATACAGTAAGGTATCAACCCACTATTGCTATGTAACAGTAAATATCAATAAAAAAGTTAAAATAGTATCTCAGTAATGGTATAAAAATAATTTTGACCTTAAAGACTCTTTACATTTTTGGGGAACCACAAGGACCTACAGACCTCAATTTAAGACCCATTTTCTATGCTCAAATAAAAAGATGATCAAACTTTGTTTTCAATACAACAAAGGTAATAATTTCTTTAGTTTTCAGCAGTTTGAACAACCTTAGCAGTAAAGGATATTTACTGTGAAATGGAAGGAAGTATCTTTTAGTAAGATGCTATTAAAGCCCTGTCTTTGCAGTTACAGTCTATAACTAATTTGTTAGTATATTCACAAAAGATGAACACAGTAGTATGATTATGGAGTGTTACACTTACTCCTTTGTGTACTTGTACTTTCCTACTTTTTTTTTTTAAATAGAAAATCTTGTAGGCCAATACTGTCAAGTTTCTCGCATCCTCCAGTTTTCAATAAAATTTGTAAGTACTTTCTAACTACTGTCAATTTTTACTTCATATTCTTTGACTTTTATCTTCTGCATTACTAATAACTGAGTTATGGGATATGTGTATACATGTACTTATTAGTCTGTTATCTGAATATTCAACTTGATAAGCCATCTTCATTTGATTTGAACAAGCACTTGTTGCCCAGTTGGGATGAATGTTTATCTTTTTTATATACATCTTTTTCATGCTTGGACACTTAACCCCTATTTCTGTTATCTGGACAACCTTATGCACATTTTTACTTTTGACTTCTAGAAAAGAACTGGGAATATAACTAATTCATTAACACTTGTTTTGATTTACCTTGGGCTCAGTAGTCAGTTCTATTTACTTTTATTCCCCCTTCAAGGAACCAAGGAATACCTTTTTATCAGATAAACTGTTTCATAAATACTATTATAGATAGTGTTTACATATAACAGCACAGATTTGTTACAACTTGCCCCCTTTTCTTCTTATTTTGACTGTGCTGTCTCACTTTAAAACCTAGTTTCTCTCCATTGAGACAATTAATATCTTGTTAATGTTTTAACTATGTTCTAGTTTCATAACATGTCAGTTCCAAAGCCAGAATTTTGAGAAAATTTTGTTACCTTTCTGTACTGGTTCCCTTTAGAGCAAACCTGGAGTTTCTCTTGCTGGTGAGAGAGAATTAGCATTTTATTTTTATTAATTTTATTTATCTTGTTTTCATTTCCAAATTTCTCTTTCTTAGGACAATTGTTTACCATAATCTCCTGTGACTAATTTCTGGTCAGTTGAAAAAGTTACCCCAGGAATATAGCTATCATTTGTTTTCTTAGTGTTTTAATTTCTTGTCCTTATTATGTGTCAGTATACTTTGGCTTTATCTCATTCAATAGCTCTATTTGTATTTATTGAGTGCCCCTTTGAATCATGTAGTTTTATATTTTAAGGGGTTCTTAGAAGATGTCTGCATCAGTAACCAACTCAAATCTTTGTTAAAGATGAAGTTCAATTCATATGAAGTAGATTATGAGACAGCTCATTTAGAGACCTTTTGGGTTTAAAAAGAAATGGGTCATCACTGGTGTTGTTTGAATTTAAATCAAAGTTGACTCATAATATATTGAATGCTAATGATCTAGAGGGTTTTGCTCAGGCTTTTAAAATTTCTTAATTGAAATTTAAACTTAGTGCTTTCTGCCAGGAACTCATTGGCAAATGTTTTGTAAAAACCATTCTATATTTTATTGAAACCAGAAGGTACTGTGGACTGCACAAAGAAATAGGTGATGTGTTGGATTTGATACACAGGTTGTAGATCACAGGGAAACTCCTCTCACCTTCTCACTACCCCCTCCCACCTCCCACTACATTTCATAGTTAAAACAAAAAACTGATATTAGATATTTCAGTTACTAATGAATCATTAGTTTGGTATACCATTTGCCTAGATCTTTATATTAGGTCAGTGTTTTATAAATGATAGTGTGTCCTAATGAGCATCACTAGTAGATATTTTAATGTATCTAACTGAGGTGGCCTCATTAGTTGTCCTTTTCTCTAATTCCTGGATATGTCCATCTGAAAGCTCACAGCTTTTTAAATGTTCTAGTACTTGTTTGTAACCCTGTTAAAAATGATTACATGAGCTGGTTTTCTCTTTGACCTGTGTAATCCCTTATTTATTTGAACTGACTCAAATAATTAAAGTTTAGAAGTCAGAAACCCTCTAGTTCCATTCTCTTGTTTTATGGATGAAGAAAACAGAGAGCTAGAAGATTCACATCATTTGTATGCATCATATAGACTATATAAGATCTTATTTCTCTGATATGACCGGAGTGCTCTGGATACAAATGAAAAGGGTAAGGAAAAGAAGGTAGACGTTTATCGATTTTAAGTTATAATTTTAATTTTGTGAAATTAACCAACTATTGAATGTTGGTAACCATTAATCTGGTAACAACAATTAACCGAAAGGAAAAAAAAACAACACAGCACTCTCTGTAACTATCAGAAAGAGCGGGGGGAGAGCCTTTATTTAAAATAAACATATTATTGGGCACCCTTAGGAAAATGACTCAAAGTGCTCACATGCCACATTTGGAAGGTAAAAATCACTGCTAGTTCATGCTACCTCCTCATCACAAGCTATCTTATTAATCTCTCATATTTTCCCCCTCCCAGTTTCTTCATGGGATGAAAAATGATGCAGACTTTTTACTGGGGAACATTACATTTGAATTATTAAATATACCCTTAAGAACACCTTCATAGAACAAATGACACACAAAGCTAGTCATTTACTTCAAAAGAATATTTTCTCCTTTTTTAGTTGTATGAATAAATTACTTAGTGAGATTGGGTTATTTTAAAATAGCGTTTAAGCTTCTCATTTATCATAATGTTAAGAGTGGTAGAATTTTTGTTCTAAGGAAATAGATTGCTCCTTTTTGGGTTTAATATAGACAACTGTGAAGACATATTCTTAAAATGTTTGACAAGTAAACTGTAGTTGATGGCTAATGAATAAAAAGTAAATATGCTTTTGTTTGCCATTAAAGCTTTAAGAAATTAGCTAAGTAATTTTGATTTTGCTGTATAATTTTCTTTATATTTTGATTAGTGTAATATTAAAATAAGCTAAAATAGAAGTTGTTATTTCTCCTTGGCGATTGTTTCTAAATTATAATATTGTACTTTACCACTTATAAAACAACTGTAGAAAATAAATTTTATTTAGTATAATAAAATTTTGTGACACCTCATAAGATGTAGAATTACAAAAGTGAGGATATATACAGTACATATTTTAAGCTATAATACCAAAAATGTCAAAGCTAAATCTTAAAATATATGGTCTTCATTGTATCATATTTTGTACACACAAACTGTTAATATACACCATGGGTGCGATTTTAATTATTTCTAATAAAGTGGGGAAAAGATGAGCATTCCTTTTCCTGAGAGCATTTCATGGGAGTAATGGAAAGGTGCAGAGACATTGGTGGGATGGGGCAGATTATAGCATATATGTATTATATTGATTTATTTTCTCCCAATTTTGGAAGCCCAAGATCAAGGTGCTGACAGGTGTAGTTTCTCCTTGTCTTGCTTTCATTTTGTCATCACTTGGATTTAGTTCTGTGTACCTGTGGGTAGCTCCGCTTCCTCTGATAAGGAACCAGTCATACTGGATTAGGGACTATTCTGATAACCTCATTTTAACTTAATCACCTTCTTAAAAAGGCTTGTCTCCAGATTAATTTACATACTGAGCTCTGAGGTTAGAACTTCAACCTGTAAATTCTAGAGGGACACAGTTCAGCCCATAAGATAGTAGTACTACCATGACTTGGCTAATGGATGCATTGATTTAATTTCTCTACTGAAATTTCTTCAACACACACACACACACACAATTTTTTACTTTTGAAATAGTTGGATACTTTGGCAATTTATTTGGGATTTAGCTGAAAAATTTGACATTTAATCACCCAGTGGAGTTAGCACGGTGACTACTGTTCACTTCATAGAACGTTGAGAACTCAAAACCCAACAGCAAAAAAAATTGATACATTATTCTAAGTGACTTTAGTCCATGTAAAACAGTACAGTGATAGCCTGCACACTGTGGATTCTTGGCAACATAGGTGATGGCTATGAAGTAGCAATTTCTTAGGATCTTTTAGTACTAAGTTTTTTTTGTTTTAATAATCATTTTACTTTATATACTTTATACTGTTTTTTCCTGAAGTTTCTTTAACATGGAAGAAATATCTTAATAACAACATTTCTACATGTAAAAATGTTCTTATATTTTAGTGCTCTTGAAGGGGTATAAGTTAATAATGAAGAGGAAATAAAATCATGTGTACAAGGCTTAGTGCATAGCCAGTGAATGCTCACATGTAAGCTCTGTCTCTGTGTGTCTCACTGTGTGTGTGAGAGTATGTAACTGCATATAGAACATGTAGCATTTACCCATAAGTGAAAATATCCTTCTGCTTCATTTTCCTTAATATTTAAATTTATGGGAAGCACTGTGTATACAGATAGCAACCATGGTAATGTGATATACTTTAGAAATTTTGAGTTAAAAGGAATATTAATCCCTCCAATATTATGCCTGGTATAGAAATCTATAAGCCACTTGCATTTTACATCCTTTACCTACCTAGACCCTTAGCTTATAAAGTTCTGTCTTCTCTTTTTTTCTTATCTGAGTTAGAATTTATGCTTTTCCCAACAACCTATAAAGTTACAAGGTCCTAGTCTGGTCTACTTTGTTTAGCCTTGTCTCTTGTGCCTGTCATATAGTGCCTGGCACATTGGAAGTGCTCAACCAAAGTTTTGATTGGATAAATACAGTAAACAGGTTAGAAAACTTGTAGCTTAGTGTCCTTTTCCCTAATAGGCTTTGTCAATTTCATGGCTGCAGTAGGGTTTATTCTTTATTGATGATTCTTTTACCCTATCCTCCCCCCAACCCCGTGGTACCTTACCAACATTTGTATGAATTAACACTCCAAAATTACAAGAAACTAGAAATTTGACTTTCCTGAATGAGGATGACAGAACCAGATATATCTACTTTCCATGAGGTGTGAATATTATAACTTCTATGAAATGTTTCTGCTGGGATATATTTTATTTTATTTTTACCTCCAGTTCAGAAATATATAAAGTATGGCTATCTGGGCACACCCCATTTCTGTAGGCAGTTCTTTAAAGGGTCTGGTCTGGTAAAAACTGGAAAAGTTTGTCTCTTCCCTCCCCCATTATTTTTATAAATATAACCTATTATTAACTTTCAGTTATTTTCTACTTTTGAAGTTTTTCTTGGATTAGTCCCTCTACTTGTCTACCCTCTTTTGATTGAAACTGACAAATTTCAAATGAGTTAGACATTTTAAACTAAATTACAGTCATAAACTGGTTTAAGTAAAACTTAATGCAGTTGCTCAATATTTGATGTGGTAAGAATGTAATTTGTATGTGTGTGATTTGTTCTCCCTCTTTGTTTCTCTAATATCTCTACCCTTGCCTCAATGATGCATATTGCATCACAGGCTTCACATAATGTCCTTATTGCCTATCCATTCTTCCTCTGGTTGGATGATGTTTTCTTTCATAGGAACCAACATGATTGCTGGTATTTCACTCTCTAATAGTGGTTGATAGGACAGAGAAAGGAGTAAGGTGTATAATGTGGGTTGGAGTGGTCCCACCCAGTAGGCTATACCATTTAGATTTGTTGCATTGGACTCTGTGATGTTCATACAAGCACAAAATTGCCTTAAGGACTCTTATCTCAGAAGATGTCTCATCCAATGACAGTAATATGCTGGTTGGATAAGTATATTCTTTTGAACCAAGAGGTCCAGAGAATTAAACAAGAGGGTGGAAAATGGAATAATGCTCCCGATGGAAGGCAGCAGTAGTGACGTCTTTTGTTAGACTGGGAGTGAATGCTCTAAGAAACAAGCCAGTTTTCTGCATCTTGTTAATTACAATCTGTTTCTGAGTCGATTTCCAGAGCAACCCAAGTCATTCATTCTTTTAATTGGAGTCCCAACATCATATCATTGCTAATATATCAATTAGATTGGGCCCCTGTCACTCATTAATGTTTATTTAGAAAGATCACACAAAATATCCAAGATTGCATTGTTTGGCAATAATTAACCTATATAAAAACAATAGTTATGTTAGTGTCAAATCCCTATTAGCAGCTTTATATATATATATACATATATATATATATATATATACACATATATATATATATAAATCTTTTCAAAAGCTGTGGCAGATATTTAGAGATACATTTAAAGAAACATTTCCTATTTTGTTACAATGTTAATCTTTTAAATCGTTGCTATGTTATGGACAAAATGTTTTGTTGATTTTTTGTTTTTAATGAAGTTAAACCTTTTCCTAATATTTGAGCTGCAGGGGTCATGATTCATTTTTTTTTTTTTTAAGTATTCCCAATTTGTTGGTATTCACTAAGAAACAAAAGAGCCGTTTAATAACTAACTTTAATCCAGTTATTGTAAGGAATTTTCCTGGTACTGAGAAATTTTGATGAATGCATCCATAGCTAAACCCCTCCAAAAGAGGAAGAAAAATAACTTTTTAAGTGTATTTTATGTCTTAAAACAATGAAAAAATTAGAGTCATCTAAGTTTTGAATACAACAAAAAATGTATCTGTTATGAGATAATGTGCCATCATTATACATTTTTGGATGGGATTTTTTAAGCAAAGTAATTTCAGTTATGCATTTGACTTTGGATTTTGTAGAGGGGTTCCAGAGCTCTTACTAGATTGAAGAAAATCTGTTTCTGTCTATAACTTTCACTGTGTTCTTCCCTCTCCTCCTTAGTCATTTACATTTAAAGTAGTGTGATACTCAAGTTCATAGTTGGACTTATAGCATGCTCATACAGTTGGACCCGTAGCATGCTCCAGGAATGAGATCATTAAAGAATGTTACCTGTTTTGTTTGAGGCCAAATTAAAAATAGTGCTAATATATAGTGTTTGGAGCCAAATTAACAATAGTGCTAATTTATATTGTAGAGACTGTTTGAGGCCAAATTAAAAATAGTGCTAACATATGTTGTAGGAACTGCAGGGATTATTAAATATTTTGAAATTATTGTCCAGTGTGTATATGCCAAACTCAGTTTTGTGATGTTGAAAATGACATACATATTCAGTTAAATGAATTGTCACTGAGTTGCTTCCACAATCCTGTTCTTTTTAATATTTGCTTAATTATTTTCTATAGTCTTGAAGTGAGTTACTTCTTATTGAACATTTGAAATATTAAATGCACTTTTAAATGTAAATACTTGACTAAATATTAAGACACAATTTATATTTATTTTGGGCTACTTTAATATAGCTGAATTAATATTGCCTGTAGTTGATGGGAGTTTCAAAAAAAAGTTTTTTGAGTTTACAATCTGTTCTGAGCAGATAAGAAAAGGACAGTATCATTAACTTTTTTTTAGAACTTATTTTATAATACATAAGTCTGATCTCAGAGTATGCATATAAATCCTTTGTGATTGTGTGTGTGTGTGTTAGTTTATTTTTAATACCTTGTTCACTGTAGTACTTCAGTACTTGAAAGCAGGCCTCATTTTACACATAGTAAACCACCTGGCCTGAAGCCTGGGTGGTATAGATTGGATGAGTGTCTCATTGCTGTTTTGTGATCTTAAAGATAATTGTTCTGAGTGATTGGGGGTTGGTGGGAACTTTGAGGAGGGGTGAGATGGAGGATTTAACTGGCAAGGTTTCTGAAAACAGGTGATACCTAGATTTTGAGTATCTGATCTTTCCTTGACATTAGAGAGATACCACTTTGATTGACTCTTTAAATAGGCAAACCAACCAAAGGTACCAGTCTGTAACACTATAGGAACCCCTAGTGAAATAGTGTTTCCTCTCTTTTTGCTCTTTGACAACAGGGCTGCTCGCTGTGTGGCTTTTCCATGCTCCTATTCTTTTTAGGTATCTTTGGTGTTAGAATTAAATAGATTAATTTCATGCCAATCATTTCCCAGAATTAAGTGTCTTTGATCATGGATAAACTCAGGTCTTTCAGAGTCTGTGAAGTTTATTACATCTGTGACTGAAGCCTCTAGTGTAGGATTGCATTACATTTTTTTAAAATATATGCTTACAGAATGGGGGTACAGGCCACACGTGTGGTGGGTGAGAGGATTCACCAGAGACTAAGTGGAGAGCAAAACAGACAGATCTACTGAAATAACACTGTGAGGGGAACAGAGGGCGGGTCAGGAGAGCCTCACCATGTGTGTCAGCTCCCTGGTGGGGTGTTGAACTTGTGCTGCAATGGCTTTGGAGCGCTTCATAACACGGTGCTTTAACCCCGCTGCACCACCAGGGAAGAACCCAGGATTGCATTAAATTTACTTTTCTATGTTTCTGTTCTCTGGAACACTGAATTCTGCAGGATTTGGTACATCCTACTTTATTTTCTCTAATCTTAGCTCTCAACGTAGTACTTTACCCATCTTGGAAGTACATTTGGTAGAAGGGAAAACAGTAAGTTTCTTTCCAACAATGTAAAGGCTAGCTGAAGTAGGATTGGCACTGGGATAATAATTAGAAAATTTGATCAATTTATACTTTTCCCTTAAAAATTAATTTTTTAATTGCATGACTGATAATAGCACTATGAATAGGTAAGACTTTTTTTGTTCCTACTCTGGTATTTTTTGCTGTAACTTAAAAAATGTAGTAGCAATATGTAGTCATTGCAGGAATTTTTATAAACAATAATTTATATCATTTTGGTTTTGTCTTTTTCTTTACCCTAAAATACATAAAGTGATGCTGAAGCTTTACTGATAACTGCTTTAACTTAGATATGTTGGTTGGGACCTTTGCATATTGCACAGAAATTGGTGAAAACCTTTGTGTCTTAGGTGCTTTAATACCAGAGGTCATCATTTGAGAGATGGGTTAAATTATATATTAGAGGAAATGAATACTAGTTCTGTTTTCTTTGTTACTCTAGTCGCTTGGATTCCATCTAGCTTGTCTCATTTTGGGAAGTCCTGTTGTCAAATAATGACTAGTAGTTACTCATGCTTGATCAAATTATGACTTTCTTTTAATATTATAATTGATAGAATTAGTTTTTTAATTCTTCAGTTCAACAGACTTTCAAATTTGACTGTTGAGTACTTGTATATTACTGTGGTCAGGAATAATTGAGCAAGATAACCTCCAAAGTTGGCATACCCTAGTTTATATCTAGACAGGCTGTCTTGAATGAAATATCATTAAGTGTATATCATATATTTAGATTATTAATTATACTAAGAGTTAATTTCTTGGGTTGGTACTTTTTATTTTATGTGAAGATCGTTGTTACTCATCATTCTTGCAGAGTTACTGAAAGAAACCTTTGATTTTTTTTTTTTCCATTTTCCTCAACTCTGTGTTCAGTCATGCATTATTTTACTTCCTGAATGTTTTGGAATCTTAGTACTTCTATCCTCCAGTGCCACAGCCCAGATTATTTCCTCCTCCTATAATTGCTGCAACATCCTGATAACTTGTTTCCTTTATTCCAGTCAAGTTTCCTTCTAGGCTAGTCTTCAAATGAGATACAGAATGATGTTTTTTGAATGTAAATTTGGTTATTTCCTATACCCTGCTCTAAACCTTTCAGTGTATTTGTTTCTTTTAAGTGATGTTTTAAAGGTACCCTCAGAATAAATGTTTTTTGCCTATATTTCAAGCCTTACTTCTTGATTTTTCTCACTCAACCCTTCCAGTAACTTAACTGCTCACTGACTTAGTTCTGCTTCTCTCCTTTGTTCCCCCAAAATTCATGTGGCCTTCTGCCTACCTTTCAGGTCCAGATACCAGCGAAACTTTCTCTAATATGTATTCTTAGACTACTGAATTTAGCTAGGGTTTCCTTTGTGTGTGTGATCATTGAGAAAATGTTACTACCTCATTTGTCTTCTTTTTGAGATAGAAGCTTGATGATAAATACCTAATCAAATCTTTCTTCCAACTTAGAGCAGTAGAGTTCTTGTCACTTAGCTTACTCAAGAGCTGCTTGTTAATTTGTCATTTTTAAATATTAAGTTAACTGCATCATAAGGAGTCCCATTGATGTGGCAGGATGATCATCTTAAACCTGTTATTGCTACATACCTCTTTGTGCTGAATAGATCAGTTTGCACATTCTTAAATAGGGACCAGCATATTAGTCTTTGGGTCAAATCCTGCCCACTAATCTTTTATACAATTCACAGCTAAGAACAAATTTTTATTATTATTATTTTTAAGTGCATCAAAAGAAGAATTTTATGACACAACTATATTGTAAAATTCAGATTTCATTGTCTATAAATATTATAAAGTTTTATTGGAACACGGTCATACTCATTTGTTTACATACTTTGCTGTTATTTTGCTTCAAGTACAGAGTTAAATTGACAGGTGATAATTGGCAAAGCCTAAAATACTTACTGCTTGACTCTATAGAAGTGCACTGACTTCTTCATTTCATTTCTGTAATGTAAGAATGTATAAATACTTATTTGATATATTTGTTGCATTTGTTTTTACTGTCCCCAACCCCCCCCCCACCCTTTTCAAGGTGTAAGTATGTCCAGTAAGAGATTATCATTTGAGTTTTGAAAATTGAACACTGCAGACTAGATATTGAGAAGATACAAATCCTGTTGTATTATACAGATAAAACTAATGTAGTTGTATACTAAGGACCCGGTCTAAAATTAGTCATTTCCTAGATAAATAATATCCTAATTCTTCAAGTGTATTATTACGCTACAATAAAGAGAAAAAAAGGGAAAGATTTATTGTGCTATTTTATATAATGACTAAAATATGATGCTAAAGTCCGTCTATAAATTTCACCAAAATGTTATTTTGCAGAAAAATATCCCCAGCCTTATTTTGGTTGTATATTTTATTACTAACAGTTGGGAAGTTATTTTATTTGTTAGGGATTTTTATTAGGCAATAAAGAATCTTCATTTTACATCAGTTAATACAATCAAATGGTTTTTACTACATTGTTTACATTTTGTATTAAAATATTTTATTGAGAAAATACTTAATTAACTTTGTTTTATTTTTAGGGTTATATCCTGTGTTGTGACCTCATGGTTTAAGTGGGAATAAAGATGAGTATAAGCAGTGATGAGGTCAACTTCTTGGTATATAGATACTTGCAAGAGTCAGGTGAGTACTTTTATAAAGTAAATAGGCCTCAAATTATTATAATATTCTCAAAATAACCTTTTTTTGCACTTGAAATTTGTACCAGTCCAAACTGTTGAACTTTGTATGTTTCCTTAATGTCTGGACTGCCATTTTCAAGCTATGTGTTTCTGCATGGTTTAACTCTCTGACTCTTTCAAATATGTTGGAATCATCTCAGGGAAATATTTGCAACAAATGGTATTGGCTTCCACTGTTAAAAGATAATTTTCATAATTTTTTTATGAAGTGAGATTATTGCACATGACTAGTAGGAACATATAAAATCCTCAGATGCTGTCAGTTTGATCATGTATATGCTAATCTTCAACTACATGTTTACTGGTTTTGATTGCAGTTAACATTTCAGTAGCTAAATCAACATTATTTTAAGAATGCATTTATAAGTATTATCTCAATTGACTTAAGTATATCTTTGACTTCAGTTTTGATTGCAGTATTTATTATGGGGTGATTATTAAATGTAAACAAGTGAAATTCTTTTATAATAAATAAAACATTGTTCATTCAGGTTTTCTAAACAGATTAAGAGATATAGGTATACAGCTGAAGGGAAATGACAAGAGAAAATGTGAGATACATTAAGAAAAAAATGTTAAAAGTAGAAGGAAAATGTGTTGAGTGGAGCAAATGATGGTAGGAAAGGCTTGACTGGGACAGTTAATGCAAATTAACATGAAGTAGAATAATTAAAAAATAACATGCTGTAGAGGTTGAATTGTAGAAATTATACCTTAAAGTTACTGGACTATTTTAACAATAAGGAGAGGTACAATATAAACAGGATAACTTTGGTAGTTATTTGTGAAAGTGGATAGAAGAAATATAGCAGGATATTGAACTCTCCGTTTTGGTTTTGAAATTCCCATTGATCTTCTAATAGATTTTAGTATTGACCACAGAAAATATAACCATGACTTTATTAAATGTTAGATCTCACTGCTTTCCAAAATGTTTCCAGTTGGTGGTTCATTCAGGTGTGTTTTCTATTCCCAAACATCGTAATTGCTTCTCTCTGACCTGGGGAACAACTAAAAAGATGGCAATGGCAAATAAGGACAGGGAAGGAAAAAAAAACAAATTAAAATATCCAACCAATACAAAATTACTTGCTATAAAGCTTTAAAAGTAATATATCTTGGTTTTTGTTTATTTTAAAACTTTGATATTGGAAACATATCCCAAAGAGGACTTACTTAGAATATTTCCAATAAAATAAAATTGCTACTAAGGTGAAAAGACTGGTCATCAATTTGTTTTATAACATGTATACACAGGATTAGTAGATATTGTGCTGTTGTAGTTTTGGCCAAAATTTTTGTAAAGATATTGCTGGGTCAAAGCAAACTCTATTTTATGCATTTGAATCTGAGCACCACTTAAGCAAGAACTTAGAGGCTTTGGACACTAAACCAAAATATTTGTGGAGTGTGTGCGTGTGTGTGTGAGAGAGACAAAATAGATTGTAATGACTTGAAAGTCTATTGTAAAGGCAACTCCTGGGTTGGAAAAATCATGACATAACCTTTTCTATATCTCCTCCACCCCCCAGCAAAAATGTGTCATAACTTTTCCAACAACCCAATATTTAGATTGTACCATGTGGAATTACTGGTTTTGGAGATCAGGAACATTTGACTAACTCAGCAGTATCCTTTAATTCTGCCTGTGCTGAGGTGAAATAGTACATAGTGAAGTTAGAGATGGTAACACTCAAGTTTTGTTTCTAAACACAAGTCCACAAATTATGTTTTCATGTGAGTAAAAGGGGCAATAAAGTAATACTCTAGGCTAATTTTTGAAAGGTTATCCAGTGATTAAATATTATCAAAAGTCTTCTTAAAATTACTTATGTTCTAAAGAAAAGCCTTCAATATTCTTTTAAGTTGAAATGAAAATAAAGCAAAAATTCCATTTTTTAAAAAAGCTTTGCAGATTTGTCATCTTAATTTTGTTATTTATTCTTAGTTGTGCTTTTTTAGTACTTAGAAAACTTGATACTTTACAGTGTGTAATGTTATAAAACATTGTAACCCACATCCCTTAAAATAGGAATGCCAGCTCCTGTGTAAAGGTAATAACTTCCTATTTATGGTATGATTTGTAGGAAAATATGAAGCTTTACTAATGACATTTTGATTTATGACAATTGTTCTAGGAGTGCAACTTTTGCCATAACTTTTAGAGCTGTGTATAGCAGTGTTCTATAGTTAGACCCTGTAACCACTAGTGTCATGATCACTTAGTGTTGAGTAGGACCCAGGAGTCTACATTTTTTTAAATGCCTCAGGTGATTCTTAGGCATAATAACATTTGAAAACCACTAGTCTCTATTAGTTGTAGGACAATTAGAAGTGGACAAGAAAGTTGACAGCAGTTAGTAACATACAATATCTGGGAAGAAAATAATGTTTAGTTAACTTTCTGAAATAAAGTAGAAAACATGGTATGTACATGACATCTTTACTTACTGAGATTTAAAGTATGAGAATATCTGTTAAGGAGGGTATAGCCACAAATGTTCTATTTGTACTTATTTGCAAGATTGCACAAGAATGAATGAGGCATGTTTATGTCATAAGGGATACCATGGGAAATGGTAATTTGAAATTAGTTCTGGAAATAGGAGATGGAAAAGAGTTTAAGAAATGTGTAGTTTTGTCAGCTCTGGACAGGTTTCATAGAGAGCTCAGAGTCTAACCCATCTCATCACTTGCCATTTATTCCAAAGACACTTTTCTTGGTTCCAACCTTCAGTTATACATAAAAATGACTATCTTTGCAACTGATTTTCTTCCTGTCAGTCTGTTTTTTTTTTTTTTTTTGTTTGTTTGTTTGTTTTTTACCACATAGTTCAGTAATTCCTTCTTTGGGCTGTTTTGGTGACTCGGCATATTTCTCTTCTTACAAGAGAAATTTAATGAGAATTAGTTGTTAAATATCTTACAAAATACCATGTAACTTACTTTAAGCCACACATCCTCCTCTTCAAAGATTTGAAGCAGTACAGAAGAGAATATAATCTTAACATTACTACTTTACCTTTCAGAGAATACTGAATTTGATTTTGAGATAGGAATAAAAGAAATAATGGCAAACAAGGGGTCTTAGCAAAGACATCAAGTACTGATTTGCACAGTTACTTAACTCATTTCCTAAAAGCTCAGTTAGGGAAAACAAAACATAATTATCAAAGTTTTGTTCTTTGATAAATATGTAATTTAGGAATAGTGTTTTTCTATAAGAGCTTAAAATAATTGTTTTCTACAAGTAGAGTTTAATGTTGACTGGACTGTAGTACTCATACCGAAAGGAAATAAACTCATACTGTTTTAATCATAAATACTTTTTACCATATGGCTATGGCAATTATCCTGTTTTTGACTATCAGCACTAGAAGATATTATCTGTTAACAGTTCCTTTCCTGCTCCCGCATTACATAACTTCAGAGCTTCAGTGTCTTCTTGAAAAGGATGACAGTATAATACTCACCTGTGAATGTTTTATAAATTCCCAAGCCGTCCATTCCTACTCGTTAAAAGCTAAAAGAATACTTATTATAGCATATTTTTAACTATTCTAACTTTCAGTTTTGTAGATTTTATCTTTAGACAGCTCACTCCTAAGCCTATTGCCTTGGTTATCATCATTCTGAACTTTATGACCAAGACTTCTATATTCAACAAATATGTCCTAGGGGATAAATTTGTTATTGTCATCTCATTTGAAATGACTTGAAAGTTGAGTTTATGTGACATACAGTACTGTAAAGTAATGATTGACTTCAGTATTTTCTCTTTGAGTAGTGTTGCCCCCAAGGCATTAATAATTTGATTGCCTTATCTAACATTTGATAACCTACATATCTAACATATGTAGCAATCATATATAGAATTGCCCTACAATTCTGACCTGTGTTGTATGTAACAGAATCTGATGTTAATTTAGAATAGCTAAACTGGTTTGTCCTTTTAAACACCCCCCTTTCCATTTTGGACCACTTTCATTTTCATAGCTATTTCAGTTTTAGTTTATTTTTTGCAGAGAAATTTTGGGAGGAACTTTGTGAAATCAGTTTTTATTGTTGCCTTATATAAGATTTTGCTTAAATTGTGTATCTTCTCTAGGAAAGATTCTTGATTCTGTGTTTAACTGTCATGTATTACATGTTTTAAGAACGCAGGAACATTTCTATTTATTATTCATCTATCAATGCTTAAATGTTGAATGCTGTTAAACATCCAACATGTACTTCCATCTTACAGTTGAACACTAATGTGAAATCTGCTAAGCATGATTATTATTATTTTAATAGTGCTTAATAGTGTTGAGTGTGATTTTGAACACTATTTCAATCCTCATTTTTTTAAACTGAGGTTTATCTTATCAGATAGTCCCCATTTATGAGAAAGTGATGACTTATGTGAGCTCAGAACATTTGGTTCATGAACAATAATCTTGTTTTTCCTTTATACCTCTCTTCATTGTTCTGCAAACTTTTCAAAGGGTAGCATGCCTCTTTGGATATAAGTCTTATCCCACCCCAGTTTTTTGAGATGGTACTTACTTCAAATGTGAGATCACCAATCATATGTGCCACACACGTACACATGTGCATAATGTTTAGAAACCTAAACTTAGTCCTTATTGTCACAAACTGACCTGTTTATGATAACACTAAACTTACGACCTGTCACACCAAATAACCCAATTATTCCTTTTTTATCTTTCCATTTAATGCATTTGTATTAACCCCTGCAATGGCTAATAGCATGTCAGCAGTCTGACAGATAAATATTGTTTTTCTGGATTCCAATAAAGGTAACTTTCTATACTCCCTGCTGGCGTTATTTGTAAACAGATTAACAATAGATTGTAGTAGAATGTGGTTAAATTGGCTATCATAATGTACCTCTGTGAAGAACTGCAATGAGAAGAGCTCAGGATCTTCATTTTTTTAATTTATATCATTAATTGGTCAGGTGCAAAAAAAAGGTATATGTAGTTTTGCTTTATGATCAAATAAATGATGCATTAATATTGGTTTCACACATGTACTTGATTGATGTGTGACTAATTAGCCATAAACAATTTTCAGATATGCTGTGTATTACTATATTTGGATATTTCCATATCCATTTTTCTCTTCTTTTGTAAGCTGAATGAACTGATTTTTGGCTGATATAATAAATTCCTATTATACATTCTTGCTGACGTACTTGTTAACAAACAATAGTCCTTTAAGAGTTGTAAAACAGAGAACTTGTTCAGTCCTAATAGTAATCTTTTTGTTTTTTTTAGGAGTAGCCATTGTAGCAAGGGCATAAAGAAACATAAATTGCTGATAGCGTTATAATTTGCAGTTTTTTAGGAAAGCAATTTGGCAATCACAAAAACTTACTTTACAATGCTCATGTCCCCTTCAACTTTTGAGGAAATCTTTCCTAGGGAGAAAAAAGTATATACACGGCAACAGTCTATTTACACATAGATACTTGAAGTAAGATTCTATTAAAATGATGAAGCTAGGGAAACATTTCAGCTATGGGATGAATCGTGTACTAACTGAGTGTATTTACTGACTGTATATTATGTTTTTAAATTATTACAGAAACTGTAGTTTAAATAAAATGTTCAGTTATATATTTCATATATTTTTAAAGTTAAAAATTGATTACAAAATTATATGTTTATGTAGTCAATGTGTTATATATTCTTGTGACCCCTTGCAGCACTCTCTCCTTACTTTTAAACCTTTTTCTAAAATATTTTAAGTGTCTAAATTTAGCTATTCCAAAAGATAGCATTTTCTCAAACAGGCAATATGTTAAAAATGGTGGTGTTTTGATCTGTGTCTTACATGGAAGAGGCACACATTTCATGAGGACCCAAGCCTGTGCAACCTACCCCTGCCCCCAACTGCTTGTCTTGTCATTGAATCCTCTCTCCTGAACTAGTTTTCAGCCTTTTTCTTCTTTAGAATGTTTTACCTTCCAAATCTTACCCTAATAAATATGTAGAATAATTGAGCACAGAATTATGATTTACATAAAATTTGTTCTTACTCCTGGGAGTGAGACCAGACTTTGACATTTCACAACTTAGTTCTTTTCTCTTATGATATAAATTAAAAGTACTGTCCCGGAAAGAGTATTTCGTGTGTGTGTGTGTGTGTGTGTGTGTGTGTGCACATACAGTTAAGTGAAACTCTTCTCTGATACTTCAAATTACTTTTGTTTTTCAAAGGAGATTTAAATCACATGTTTCTTTTCCCTGCATTCATAGATTTTTCTGATGCACCAAATGATACTTTATAGTAGAATTGCATTCTGATTTAGTAAATATCTGTTAAGCACGTGTAAATTAGGTACTGTTTTAATTTTCCAGAATCAAGAGAGAAAAGTTTTGCTAGAGAGAAAAGTTTTTTTCAGGCCACTTGGTTAGCTATACACAAATGCAAAACTATACAGGCACATGCTCATACATAGGTGATAACCATTCATTATGGTAAATGCCATACACACACAAATTATAGGATTAACATGGGTAAGACATTAGTCCTGGGGCAGTGAAAAGGAGAAAAGAACATAGAAACATATAAAACCCCAAAACATAGGTAGCACAACATGGTGTTAAATATAATTGGCAGTCATTTAAGAATGCAATGGGAAGAATAGTGGTGATATGGAATCAGAGAGATGAACTTGGAGAGATAGGTACGATAATACTGCAAAAGTAACCATTAATAGAGGAGTTGGGATTTCATTAAGAAAAGAATCATTGACAGTCTCCAAGTAAAAAGAGTTATGAACAGTTTTTAGTTTCTTAAGTGGTATCCTACTGTGGTGTGACAAATATACTGATCTGCGGGTGAGAGGTAACTTATGGTAATAATAGTCCAGAAAAGTACTCATGGGAATGAAACTTCAGGTTCTGGTAAAAAAGGAAAGCTTATGACAGATACCAGATTGATAGGATTTGGCAAATGGTAGAATGCCAGGGGCTGAAGTGGATGTCATTGTCACTTTTAGGTGTAACAAAATCAAGGTTAGAAATTTTGAAGGAGAAAGAAATTTTAGGAAGAGGGAGAAGAAAATGTTGAAAATACTGAGTTTAAGCTGACATATAAAACTGTCTAAACAAAGAAAAAAATATAGTTGAATTCAACATTTATGCACAGTACTTAAGTGTGGACCTCATTTAAGGTAAACGTGAAGTGTCAGGGTTATTTTGTTATTTGAGAACATTCCAAGTGCAGTTGCAAATACATTGAGATGGATGTAAGCATCTGTGATCACTTCTCCCCTGTTATGACAGAACAAATTCCAGGATAATGCAACATTCCAACTAAAAATTGGTATTACTCCACCTGCAAATCTTAAAATATTCTTGGACATAAACCTAAGTTTTTATCATGTAATTAAATAGGGTCTAGATGTAATGGTTTTGATTATTTCATTGATACTCATGTGTTAGAGAGTAGTGGATTCTAAAACTTGCTGCTGCAATCTGTAACACTCGTGAAAATCAAAACACTTAGAAAGCCTTAACTAATAAATTTCTTAATGTTTCATGTACTGCTGACACTACTTTCTAACACTCTGAATTGCAACAAAACAGTTATGCAGTCTTTCATTGTCTGTTTAACCAAAGAGGTGCTCAATCTTCCTTAATGTTATTCTTGACTGTATTCAAACTGTGGAATAGGTTCCTACAATGGAATTTCTATTAGAGTGAAATGTAATAATTAAGGTCATGTGGTATGAATGAATTTGAATCCTTCTGTTTCCCCTTTTGCTAAAATATGTGTGTGCATGGTGTAACCCCTCTTTTAGTGATACTGTTTATCTTTAAGCTGTCTTAAATCAGTTGGCTATCTTTTTTCCTGTTTATGATTTACTGCAGAATTTACTTAGGGGGATTTGTAATTGAAAACAGAAATCTTCGACCTCATTTCTTACACATTTCACTGCCATATCTTTTAGCTTTCTCCCCCTTCTTCCCTGTCTCTATTCTCACCGTCTTGTGGCAATCTGAAATCTATTTACAATCAAGTAATTATGACTTTCCTCATAGATATAATGCAAAATGATACTTTATTTGTTGATATCTTTTCTTGACCATCTCTGTGAGCTCAGATTAAGCTGAGAACTATAAATGTTTTTAATAATGATGTTGCCTGTAGGAAAAATTATAAGGTAAAAATCTAAGTGTTAAAGGTGACATCTTTGATTTCTCACTATAGGTAACTGATAGGAATGACTAAGTGTTCTGAAGAGCAAAGGAAAACCATAGGGAAAATCAATTTCAGTGTCTTGTTAATCAATTGAAATATTTCCTCCCCATATGTTTGTGATCCCTCAGTATGTTATTCTAGACTGTTCATAAGTCCCACAACAAGAAACCTAAGCATGAAAGCACAAAATGTAAAAAAACAAACAAACAGTGCCCTCTCTGGTGGTGCAGCTGGTTAAAGCACAGCACTGAGAGTCTAAAGCTGCTTCCGCATGAGTTCAATTCCTGCCTGCCCTGGAGGTGACCACATGGTGTGGCAGACCTCTCCTGGCTGGCCCGCTGCTCCCCTCAGCAGTATACTTCATAGATCTGCCTGTTCTGCTCCCCACTCTGTCCTGTTCTACTCCCCACTCTCTCTGGTGAAGCCTCTCACTGCCCCTGAGCCTCTGGCCTGTACACCCAGTTCTGTATGCACAAATAAATAAATCTTTAAAAAAAAAAAAAACTCTAAAAAAAAACAAACAAAAAAGAAACAGACTTGAATTAAGGACAGAATAGAACATATCAACTAAACAACAGCATTATATAGATGAAATTGGTTTAACCAACACAAAGTATGCCCATCTTCATTTTTTAATTTAGTGTGAAAATTTTTTATTACTCTGTTTTACACATAATTTGAGTGAAGATATATTAATGACAATTACCATTGAACAGTAAGTGCTGATGGATCTTTTAGTAAAGAAAGCAGCATTAGTTTCTGTCAGGTTATACAATTGTACTTTTGAATTTGGACTGACTTTCATAAAAAGCAAGGCCCGGCCCTCTCTGGTGGCGTAAATGGTTAAAGCATATAAAGCACTTTGAAGCTGTCTGCAGCCACTGCAGCATGAGTTCCATCCCCAGCAAGGGAGTTGATCCACATTGGCGCAGCAGACCTCTCCTGTCTTCACCCACTGCTCCTCTCAGCAATGTATTTCAGTCCGTCTGCCTGTTTTATTCCCCACTCTTGTCTCTGGTGAATCCTCTCTTCGCTCACATATGTCTGGCTTATACCCCAGTTCTTGTATGCATAAGTAACTAAATCTTTAAAAAAGAAAGAAATAAAGCAAGGCCAACATGAGGTTTTTTTTTATGTTTGCATTTTAGTTTTAAATATTTCAAATTAAAATTAATTGCTGGTGGAGACATGGAACTGCATTTTTACTTGCTAAATCTTTAATCCCTAAAACTTTCATTTAGATGGTTATTACTAAATGGCAAAAAATTAACAATTTTTAATTTTTTTTTAAAGATTTATTTATTTGTGCATACAGAACTGGGGTACAGGCCAGAGGCTCAGGGGCAGTGAGAGGCTTCACCAGAGAGAGTGGGGAGCAGAACAGGCAGATCTACGAAGTACACTGCTGAGGGGAGCGGGCAGGCGAGTCAGGAGAGGTCTGCCACGCCATGTGGTCACCTCTGGGGCAGGTGGGAATCGAACTCATGGGGAAGCGGCTTTAGATTCTCAGTGCTGTGCTTTAACCCGCTGAGCCACCAGGGAGGGCCAAAATTAACAATTTTTAAAAGCACTTAACAAATAGTTACATGGCATTTAAAAATAAACACTTTATTTTTCATTTGTTACGTTAGCTTTAGTTTTACTTGATTTTCTATGTAATTTTTAAAAGCCTGTGAAGTAATGAATTTTTAGTGTTTGACAATTTGTATGTAGAAATTTAGCTATACAACTAAAATATCACTTCATTTATCTTGTCCTAAATTATCATAAGTGAGGCTTTTTAGTCACATTGTTGCTAGTTTTCCAACTTTAAAGTTTGATGGTATATGTTGAAGAAATTGTGTCACTACTAAATTTTATATGCACGAGAAGTTTAATACATTATACAGTGGTAAGATAATGGGTTTTTATATTTCTTTGAATTAAAAAAATACATTTGACCTTAATCTTGAATTTTAAATAGGTAGAATGTGAATTTGAAAGATTATGGGAACATTTTGTTTTGTATACATATTGCTACTGGGAGAATAAATTCTCATATTCATTGTTTTGTTTTTAGGATTTTCTCATTCAGCGTTTACCTTTGGTATAGAAAGCCATATCAGTCAGTCTAACATAAATGGTGCCCTTGTTCCACCTGCTGCATTGATTTCTATCATCCAGAAGGGGCTACAGTATGTAGAGGCAGAAGTTAGTATTAATGAGGTAAGGAACACTTATTTCAGATACTAATTTCTTACGTATGTCCTTAAATCGGATACTATGTTCATTCACCATCTGACTTAGGCTTTGCCACATGAACAACATTGAAGGGTGTTGCTCCTTGTCTGTCAGGTTGCACAGGCAAGTCATGTTAGCTTTTACTAGTGAGAACCATTAGCTCTTGTTTAAGTAAACAGTAAATAACTTTTAAACAGCAACATTGTACTATGGATGACTGAAACCAGAATTGATTGCCTGAAAATTAGTAAATCTTAGTTTAAACTATTTGTTACATGATTTCAGAAGACAGCTTTGTAAATAAAAGGAACTTTTGATTCTGTTGCCTAAGATCCATACTTATTTGGGTAATTTTATCTTAGGTGTCAGTCATTTGTGATCCATGAGGCAAGTCCTGTGTCCTGCCTATTTTTGTACATCAAGTTTTGTACATAAAGTTCTGGTTTTCAAGCCTAAAATCTTTACTCTCTGGTCTTTTACAGAAAAAGCTTGGCAATCTCAGTCTAGTGGAGAGTTTTCATGTGACTTTATATATATATAGTGTATATATATATATATACACTATATATATACACACACACATATAAATATATTTATGATAATGTGGAGCTTTTAACCTTATTTTAACTTCATGTTCCCTTTTCCACAAATTTTTCAGAGCTGAAGAATACACGAACCTATATTTACTACTGTAATTATATATTATACTAAAATTGGTTTCACTATCTGTATTTCCTCATCTAAGAAATACTAACAGTAACTTAAGTTTTTATTATCTTTTAACTCTTTCATTCCCAAAGTATCATTAAAGAGGGTAATAAACGATTTTTATCAGTGGCCAGAGATTATTATCATTTTATCTAGGAATTTTTTTTGATAGATTTAGTATAGTATTTCATAGAGTATCCATGTTGGTTTTAACATATGTTAGTTATTTTTTAAGTTAAACTACTTTCTCCTACATCTGAAATACTCCGTTATAATTAATTCAGAAAGATTCATTATTTAAATTTTTTTAAGGAGGAGCACCCTGTAATACCACTGTAGATTGCCACTAGTACTCATTTACCAGCTTAAGTGAGTGATCGACAATACATATGCCTGTTCCTAGCTAATTTGCACAGCTTCTGTATTTAGTTGCTCTGTTTCTCTCTTGTCCTCACTGGAGAACTTTGGGTTAATTGTGAACACCCTAATATCAAGGAGAGAAACATGGGAAAATTGTAGCATTAGCTTAGCAGTTATGATGGCACTTCTCAAATGTTAGTGCACATACTACTTCCCTAGAGAACTTGTCTTTCACCCTTCAGAGACTTTGATTCTTATAGGTTTGTATCTACATTTCTAAAATGCTACCAGGTGATAATGGTGCTGCTGTGCATTTAATATTTCAAGTTATTATAACCTTTGCATCCAACAAATCTATTTTAAAAATTTTAACTTTAGAGATAAATTTAATTAAACTGTAATGTGGAACCAAAGCTTTTATTGTTAGATGAACTATTTCATATTGGTTGTTACTGCTTTAGACTAACATGAATTTGCAAACTAATTAAATACTTTATATGATCTAGGCCTACTTTTTATTATTCCTTTTAATATTTTTCGTTTTCTGGTACAGGATTTAGCAATGTGAATTAAAGGGAAAATTTTAATAGTCATTTGCAGTTACCTCTTGAAGTTTATTCCTTTCCTTTTTACGTCAGTCAGAAAATTAAATGTTTTCTTTTGCAGTGAGGATTTTCATCCTACCTGTTCATTGATATGAATGCAAATTACCTAGATGTTACCTTTGATTTTTCTTCTTACATAATGTTCCATATCCAGGATGGTACCTTGTTTGATGGCCGACCAATAGAGTCTCTGTCACTGATAGATGCCGTAATGCCTGATGTAGTACAAACAAGACAACAAGCTTACAGAGATAAGCTTGCACAGCAACAAGCGGCAGCAGCTGCAGCTGCTGCAGCTGCCACCAACCAACAAGGATCTGCAAAAAATGGAGAAAACACAGCAAATGGGGAGGAGAATGGAGCACATACTATAGCAAGTGAGAATTTTTTAAAATTCCATTTCAGAAGAAATATTTTGCTATATGGCATCTTCAAAGCTGAAATTACATCTTCTGTTTCATATATATCAACTTTTTCTCCTAACTTGTATATACAACTCTTATTTTTATTCTTAAAACTTAAAAAAACTAGATTTACTTTGGTGGATTTTGCATTCTTTTAAAAATATTTGGAAACAAATTTTCTGCTTAGATGAATTTTGTATGTGTTTTGATTTTTAGAAAAAAATTGTAGTAGTGTTGATTAAACACAATAAAACTCTGACATGGAGATATGACGGCAACTCTTATGTTATAGGAATGATATCAGCAACCCCTACTGGTCAGAACTCAGAATACTGTTGACATAGATAAATTTGATTCAAAACCATTTTATCAATTTAGCCATTTTTGCTTCTAACCTATGGTAGTTCCCCCCCCCCCCATGCTCTGCCCATCTTAATAAGTACCACAAGTCATATTTACCATTAGTTAACATTAAAGAGATGTTGCACTATATATTATAAAGGAAGTATTTGCCAGTTAAGAGTTCTTTTTTTTCTGTTGAGGTTATGTTTCTTACCTAACTGAAATTTTCCACTTGTTTCTCATGATACAGATAATCATACTGATATGATGGACGTCGATGGAGATGTTGAAATTCCTCCTAATAAGGCAGTTGTGTTACGGGGCCATGAATCTGAAGTTTTCATCTGTGCCTGGAACCCTGTTAGTGATCTCTTGGCATCTGGGTATGTTTCTTAAAAATCTACAATGGATTTTTTAAATTATGCTCCTTAACTGTTAATACATTTTGAAAAAATAGTCTTTGCATCTTTAGGTTTTTTGCTGATTTGTGGCCATTTTACTTCTGTAAATATGTATTATTTCATAAAGTAATCTTAAAGGCTTTAATTCAACATTTTACCTTAGGAATAATTAGAGCCCCTAATGTAGAGACCAAGAAAAGTACTTAAAGTGGAAATTCCTAATAGTCTAGTTTTTGTTTGCTTTAATAATAAAATATAAATACATTGCTTTGATTCTGGGATATTTGTATATATCATCATGATTTAAAATATATTGCATACTTTATAGGTCTGGAGACTCAACAGCAAGAATATGGAATCTTAGTGAAAATAGCACTAGTGGCTCCACACAGTTAGTACTTAGACATTGTATACGAGAAGGAGGGCAAGATGTCCCAAGTAACAAGGACGTGACATCTCTAGATTGGAATGTGAGTATGTTTGTATTGTCTGTGATGTGGATGTAATTACTGATATACTTAAACTTTTCTGAGTCCCAGACTGAAGGCAAGACTTTGTCCATTTGTTCAGATATTTTCAAATTTTACAAACTGAAAAGAACAATAGAGTAATAATCCTTCCTCCTGAATGTGGTATTCAAAGACTGACCCTTGCTTAATCAGACCATTGTTTACTTTTTGCTCTTCAGTTTATCTATCAGCATAAACTTTATACCACTAGCGTTCTGTCATACTGTACCTCATTTCCTTATATATGAACTAAAAGTGTGATATAACCATACCTACCTACATCAATGAGGTTATAGATGAAGTTCAATAATAGACTTAGGCTAAGTCCTTAACTTTGTATGTCCTTTGTTTCGGATGATAAAAGAAGTACATATAATTAAAAGTATGTTCTTATTTTTCTCACTTTGATGTGAACTGATACAAACTTTGCCTACAACCTTTCACGGATCTTTAGTGTATATTATGTCCAAACTTTATTCTGGCTGTAAGATTCTTATAATTCTTTGAGTCTACATATGATTCAAAGTCTTACAAGGATGACTTGACTACTCTGAACATTTGATTTCACAGTTAATGGCACCCTTTCAGTTTTAAACACATGATTGACAGCTCAGTTTGTTTTTATTTATATAAGCCGTGCAAAATTACCATATTTTAAGCCGCTGTAATTTTTCCTTTATACCTTGTTGGTATCTTCTTTTCTTGCAGCTCTGCATCCTCTTCTTCTTCCCCACCTACTTTATTTTAAGAGTCCATCTGGCCTGTTTCATTTTAGCAAGAACTTTAAAGCTCTGCTTTCCTTTTCTGAACAAGTGAACAGCCTTTTCTCCTCTGACCTGGCTAATAGGTTTTTTTAGTGGAACTTTTCCAAAGGATCTTTCAAATCTCATTCCAAGGAGAAAACTCTATCTTTAAAACTATTTCTCCACTAAAGTTCTCAGTTCTATGAAAGTTTTCTAGATCTCATAACTAGGGTTTTTTTTTTGTTTATTTTTTCAGTATTTTCTTCCACAATTTCTAGCAGTGTATCTTCCACAGTTGATACTTTGCAAAATAAAAATAGGTTTAGTACATTGTACAATTGTTTGCTTGTAGGGTTATGGGCTAAAGACTAAGAATTAATTTTATACGTACTTGGAATGGAAGGTAATGTGATCACAGAGGTTATTTTCCCAGAGTGAGTCTCATCCATTGCGCTCTGGATATGACACCTATGATTTCTTCAAAAGTGATAAGCTCAGCTGCATAATTTAAAGTAGTGAGGGACTGTGTTAGTGCTTTCCCCTGGTGTGGGGGTGTTTAATGTATAGACTATTTAATGTATAGACTATTTACCCATTAATTTGTATTCCCATAGACTATGTTAGAATATGTTTTCTTCATAATAACTATAAATTATAAATGGCACCTTATTTCTTGGATTAGAGACCATGTTAGTTTAATGAAATTTATAGTTTAATGAAACATCCTGAGAAGGATATTTTAATGAATGTTGATTGGTTGAGTTGTATGATTCTGAACTGCAAGTTACAATTTTAAAAAGTGAACTTTTTAAAAATACCTTATTCACAATGAACTTGAATCTTCTACTAGAAGGGGAAAACATTATCCTAGACTACTGATCTTTTTTATGGCAAAATCAAGAGCTTGTGGGATATCTAATCATTCTTTGAAAAGAATATCAAAACATTCTTTTCATAATTTAGTGGTCTATGAACTAAAACATTTGGAGACCATTAGTTTAAAGAAAACTTGTTGCACTGTGTCTGGAAGTAGGCTTTTGCTGTTGTCTTCAGTGTGATTCTTCAAATAGACCCACAGTGAATTTCTAGATTTTGAGACAGCTGAGTCTACATATCCTAGAACCAACATTTGTCACTTACCTGTATGCTTAAATGGTTTGAGAGGTCGGAAAAAGATAATCTTGTTTACAGCACCCAAAAAGCATCAAGAAAGCACAGATAGAATTGTATGACAATATTCACTCTGTATCTTCAGTAATGTTTACTTACTCCCAGCTATAGACTGTTTAATGTACCCACTAACTTGTATTCCCATAGAGTATGTTAGAGTTTTCCTCCTCTTATATCATGACATAGGTCAGACACAGCAGGAAATATATAAGATTAGAGAAATTGTTACGGATTTCTTAACAGTAAAGTAGTTCCAGGACATTGTGCTTATTAGGTCATTAATTGCAAAGTCATCCATATTCTTCTCTGGCACTTCTTTGTATGTGTGTTGCTTCTGTGTTTTTATTTGTTTGCATTTGGAAAGGATTACATAGTGGGAAAGAACCAGACAGAAAGATACAGTGAAATTTAAGAATTTGATCAACTGAATGTCAATTTTTAGGGGGGTGTGTGTGTATGAAATTATTTTATATTTAGAATAAAAATATCCTTTGCATTTATGTTTTACAGTGAAAAGGGTAGCAAAACAAATCTTCAGATGCATGCTTTAAGAATTCAAGTTTCAGAAATGAAATGACAGTTTTGTTTGGATCATACACCTGTGCATTTTTTATACATACATGCACTTTTTTTAGATGGAGAAACATGTAGAAACTTCTAATAGTGAAATCTTTTGCAATATTATGATTTTTGATGTCTTTCATAATCCACCACCCTACTAACCCACCATCTTCGTCATGGGCATCCATAAGAATACAGTAGCCCTAAGGCGACAAAAAGATGGTGCTGCAGGGAAGTTCCTGCCATTCTTAAGGATTGCCAAGTTTAGTGTCGCCATAGGACTAACTTTGTAGTATTGAGGGGTATTTGTGAGGAAGGCTTTTGGTGGCATTCACAAATAGGCAAAGCTGAAATTTCAGAATGTTTAAGGATGTAGGACTTAAACGATGAAACACTCCAAGTGAGACCTTTTCTTTATTATATAATTGAAAGAAATGTGTTTCTCTAACAGAGTGAAGGTACACTTCTAGCAACTGGTTCATACGATGGATTTGCCAGAATATGGACTAAAGATGGTAAATAAAGCATTTTACCTTTCATTTGTTGTTTTGATTGAAATTTCAACCATGAAGTAATTCTGTTGTTCTTCTTTTGGAATATTAGGTAACCTGGCTAGTACCTTGGGGCAACATAAAGGCCCTATATTTGCATTAAAATGGAATAAGAAAGGAAATTTCATCCTAAGTGCTGGCGTAGACAAGGTAAACAATAAACTATCCCATGTAAAAATTAATTTGTTAGTTACACATTATAATTGGAAGTCTCTACAACCATTCCTCATTTTTGCAAGAATTCGAGCCATAGTGAATGCCATACCTGCCATATTCTTTGCTTCCTCTCTTTAATTTTTAATGTATATCATCAGTGACTGTGTCTCCTGACATAGTCTGACAGGAGTCTGGACATACTAGGCTGTCTTGGGACTAGTCTGTTAGCTGAACTCCAGGTGTTTAATTAAAGATGTAAGAAAATGCAAGATATTTATGACTTTTTCTATAGTCTGGTAAATATAGATAGGTTGAAGGTGACCTCCTTCCACCGTCATTTTCTTAGGTCTTTCCCTTTACCACATCTCCCATAATGTATACAGGTTTAAGATTATTTTAATCCAGGGAAGCTCCTGATAGTTTACTGAATATGATATTACATTGGAAAAAGAGAAGTAGAAAGAAAAATGAACAAAGCCAGTAATGAGGAAAAACCTATGAACAGTCACGGCCACTATATAATACTTCATACCTAGAGTTATTAAATTAGTGATGAGTCAGAAAATCTTAATAAGTAACTATGAGTATATCCATTCAGAGTTACGTATCACAAGTATAATAGATGTTAAGTATTACCAAAATTCAAGTTGCCTTTTTATGCAAATTTGAACCCTCCGCTACTGTTTTTTTTTTTTTTTTTTTTTTTTTAAGATTTATTCATTTGCTCATAAAGAACTGGGGTACAGGCCAGAGGCGCAGGGGTGGTGAGAGAATTCACTAGAGACAGAGTGGGGAGCAGAACAGACTGACTGGCAAAGTACACTGCTGAGGGGAGCATTGGGCAGGTCAGGAAAGGTCTGGCACACCATGTGGATCACCTCCGGGGCTGGGGATGGAACTCTTGCAAAGTGGCTTTAGCTTCTTAGTGCTGTGTTTTAACCTGCTGCACCACCAGGGGCCCTACACTATTCTAACAGGCTTTCTTATTGCAATTTAATTTACTACCCGGTTCCTTGTATACAACCAACAATTGTTATATGAAGTAATTTGTCTGTAAAACCACCAGGGAAAAAATTTTTTTTAGATGCTTTATAGTAATTTTTCCCCAAAATAGAATATTGCCTTGTTGTACTACTTGGGATAAAAGGTTAAAAAGTACAGCCAAGTTTATATTTACTGTTACTTTATTAATATAGGGAGGCATAACTTATGTATCTATAATAAACTCATTAGCAACATGTTTTTCTTTTCTTTTTGATATCAGACTACAATTATTTGGGATGCACATACTGGTGAAGCCAAACAACAGTTTCCTTTTCATTCAGGTAAATCGTCACAATTTACATGAGGGCTGAAGCTTTTTTTTTTTTTTTTTCCTTAAAATTAAACTGTTAACCATAATTAATTTAAAATCTTGAAAGAGTAAATGTCATTAGTAGATATTACAGTGGTTAACATTCGAAGATTTGTAGATTGTTCAGAGGATCAAGTATTTTCTTTGAAATGTTATATTAAAGAAGCATTTTCAGCGTATGTAAGTTAGGATTGGTATTATTTAATGATAAGAACATACCAATTTTTAATCAAGGAGTTAGGTTTGAATGGCAGTTCCACTCCACAAATTTTAAACAAGTCAAGTGACTTGTTGAAAAGTTGACTTTTCTGAACTTCATTTTCTGTCTGTAAATGAGGAATAATCATACCCGTTTGTTTTAAGGATTAAACTAAATAATAGATATGAAAGAACTCCTACACATTTAGAAATTGTTGTCATTTCTCAGTTTGGATTAATGTATCTAAATGAGACCTCCTTTGTAAGTAAAAAAAATGTAGACTTTACTAGTGTTGTTTGAACTTTAGTTCATTACATGGATTTCTCTTTTAAGAAATGATTTGATAACTTAAATCCCCAAGATGGTGTGCTCCTTCCCTTCCTTCATTCAATACATACAAACCTGATAAACAGAGACAACTGAAATTTAAGTACGGTGTTCCCTTAAAACCATTCGTCTGCTTTCAGTGAGTTTTCTGAGTTCGGTAACTGATATTAAGCTGAAATAAAATACCTAACAACTATCAGAATAGTAGTTTTGGCCTTATCTACTTGAACTGCTTCTTTCAAGATTTTATTGTGTGAAGGTAGAGTTTTGATCTGAAGGCTATTTTCAAATCTTTTGTAACATCCTTTTTATAAACATCCCATGTTATTAAATTGAAATTTATAGCTTCTGGCTTTTTAGTTTTTGTCTCTACTTAATAAAAATAAACAAACCAAATAAAGTACAAAATTATTTTCCTTTGGTCTCTGCAGAAAATAACTTCTGAGGCATTATATTAAGCACTTGAGGTGATTAAAGCATGCCACATTAATAGACATTTACACATTAGTTTTTGTTTACCTGTTTTACTTTCTTTTCACCTTTGCTTCTAATCTTCACCCTGGTGGAATTCTGTTTGGTGTTTAGCTGTACTGCCTAAAAAGTTTCTGATGTCTGCTAGCTCTAATAGAAAACTGTAATAAATTGTGTGTGGTACTGTTACCAGCGATCATAATATAATCTGTATCACCATTTCACCAGAGATAGTGCTTTCAGTCCTGACTACAACCAGATGAAGTAGATGCTATTGGAGTCATTTTGCAAATAAGTTTTTTACGTACTGTCCATGCTTTTGGCTTTAAAAAAATTCTATGGAGGTATAATTGGCATAAAGTAAACTGTACATATTTAAATGGTATGGTTTGATACTTTTTGACATTTGTATATACCATTAAAGCCATCACCATGTTCAAGACAATGAGTGTTTTAAAACTATTACTTCGCAAGTTTCCTCCTTAATCATTTATGATTTCTCCCTTTCATCCTAGGCGGCTGCTACTAGTTTTTCTGTCTGCAACATTCCTTTCAATTGATGGCTAGTACTCCATTATGTGGATATACTACAGTGGTTTATCCACTCTCTATTAAGGCAAATTTGGGTTGTTTCAGGTGGGGCTATTTCAGGTAAAACTTGTATCAACATTCATGTCAAAGTCTTATAATAGACTTGTAATTCCATTTCTCCTGAATAAAGAGCCAGGGTGAAATGGTTGGTTATATGGTAGGTGTATGTTTATGTATTAAAAAGCTATGAAATAGTTTTCCAGAGTTTACACTTTCCACACTGGTTTACGTTTTCACCAGAATTGGGTAGTCCAGTTCCTCCATGTCCTTGTCAGCACTTGGTGTAAACAGTCTTTTGAATTATAACCAGTCTATGATCAGTGCCTAGTGATAGCTCACTGTTTTAATTTGCATTTCTTAGTGACAAAGGATGTTAAGCATCTTATCAAATTTAACATAGTATGTCTTACGTGATGAAACTTCTGTTAAAATCTTTGTACATTTGCTTATTTTTTTTAATTGAGTCTTGTGAGTTCTTTATATATTCTGGGTACCAATCCTTTATTAGGTATTTACCACTACTGTCTTGTTGTCTATGGCTTGTCAGTAGTTTTAACAGTATCCCTTGAAGATCAAAAGTTAATGTCAATGATTTCTATAATTGATTAATCTGTTCTTCTAGATGTCATGCTCTTAGTGTCAATCTAACTTGCTTTTTTTCTTTTTGCTTAATGTGAAAGTTGAGGTCAGTGATTTCAGACCTTTTTTATTTAGTCCCATAAGTTGGCCTTTTATTAGTGACATCCTATAATTTTTTTATATATTGTGCTTTCATTCAGTTCAAAATTCTTTATAATTTAACTTTGATTTCTTCTTTGACCTACCAGTTATTTAGAAGTTTACTAGTTTCTGAATGTTTGAAAATATTTCAAAAATCTTTGTAATACTGATTTTCTAATTTAAATCAGTTATATCTATAAAGGTTGTTTTGATCAAGTTACTTGATGCTGTTGGTTTAAATCAACACTATTGATGGATTTTTCTATCTACCCATTCCATCTGTTACTGAGTTGGGGTAGTGAAATCATCAACAATAATGGGAAATAGTAATTGCTATTTCCTTTGAAGACATCAGTTTATCCTTCATATATTTTAAAATAATGCTTACCAGAAGTATAAAAATTTAGGAACGCTGTATTCCTCTTTTAGTTAGGAACCCCTTTGAATTTTTTTGTGGTCTACTTTATTATTAACATAGCCATTCCTACTTTTCTTTAATTAGTGTTGACTTCTTTTCTCCTTCTTTTTACATTGAAATTGTGTTTGAATTAATTAAATTTCTTCTCCAATTGCATTTTTTTCTTCTTCATTGAGTTACTTTTATTTAATGGTTACTTTAGGATTTGTAGTACTCATCTTTAATCTGTCACCATCTAGTTCTATATTTAAAGGAATTAAGTAATAAGATCTTTTTTATTTTGGTAGCTCATTTGTCTGATACTTTTCCTTTACATGAAGTCATATTTTCACTGGGTATCTTTTTTTTCTTTGTAGAAACTTTAACATATTTATACTGCAAGTGTGATCATGATGATGAATTTTGGCTTTGCATATTTGAACCAAGTGTTTTATATAGTTAATTTCTTTGTTTTCACATATTAGTAAATTTATACCACGTACACCTTTCACTAAGTGTCCTTCCCTGTAAGCCCATCCATTTTTTTTCATATATAAGAAATAGTACATTGTACTATACCTTCTTTTTTGCCCATTTGTTACTTCATGGGCACTTAGATTGTTTTCCCACTTGGTAGAATGTCTTTCATTTTGATGTAAGTTCCTTTTGCTGTTCAGAAGCCAGTAGTTTTATATTGTTACATTTGTTTATTTTTTTGTTGTCAGTGGAGTCAAGTCCCTAAACACATCTCTGAGCCTGAGTTATCAGTATTGTTAATTGCCTGTACTTTCTTCTCTGTAGTTTCTGGTTCCAGGTCTGATTTTGAGAGTATGTGTGTGTCATATTAGATAGTGGTGTAGTTTTATTGTCTTACATGTTTGTGCAGTTTTCCTAGGACTGTTTATTGAAGAAACTTTCTTTGCTCCATTTAGTTCTTATTTTCTTTGTTGTAAAATAGTTGTCTGTATACAATGGATTTTTATTAAAGAATAAAAAGGAATGAAATTTTGACACATGCTACAACATTAGTGAGCCTATATACATGTTAAGTGAAACAAACCACAGAAAGACTTAATAGTATGATTCTGTTTGCATGAAATTTGGAGAACAGGCAAATTCATAGAAACAAAAGTCATTGGGGAGTAGGATGAATTGGAAAATAAGGAGTTAATGGGCTTAATGATTTACAAAGTTTTTAATTGGGTCAATGGAAAAAGTCTGAAAATACACAATGGGTAGAAATAGTGATAATTGCACAATATTCTGAATGTAATTAAGACCACTGAGATGTACATTTAATAAAATAACATGTTATGTATAACCATATCAGTATTCGTTCCAGACCATTGAATTTCATTTTTAATTGGTTGTATTTTATAGTATATGAATTACATCTCAATAAAGCTTTCTTTTTAAGGAAAAGTAATTAATGAGTAATTATTGTGCTTTTCACCTTTCCCTCCTAAATTTGGTTTTCCTTTTTAAATTATGAAGGGTCCGTAGGATAATAAACATCAGAATTAAAAGAACACAGAAATTTGTATCACCTTGGGCAAAGTAATTTGACTCTTTTTAGTTTCTTTTTTGTATGTCTGTAAAAGGAAAATGGTGATAAGTACATGTCTCATATACTGTCTTTACCACCCCCCCACCCCCCTGTGGTCCTAAGGTGGCAAGATGTTTTTGTTTATATTATCCACAACCTATTTCTATATTTCTAAATTAACATAAGGGCCTTATTTTTTAAATTTTTTTTTACGTCATTCTTTATTTTGTGCATTTTTTCATCTCGGTTGTAATTCCTGTGGACTTCCCGCCACCAGTTTTGATCCTATTCCCTTTTCTACCCGCATAAAATGTCTTTGGTTTACAGTTGTTCGTTGTTTTTGGATATTACTGTGTTACATACAATTGCTTCTTTTTTTTTTCCCTCCCTCATTCCTAATGTTCCTGCTATGAGTCAAACCATCTGATATTTTTTTCTTTCTGGCTTACTTCACTGAGCATGATCCCTTTCAGCTACGTCCATGTTGCTGTAAAAGGAATGAGTTTATCTTTTTTGATTTTTGAGTAATATTCCATTGTGTATATGTACCATATCTTCTTTATCCACTCACCTATTTGGGGGCATTTGGGTTGATTCCATATCTTCTTATTGTAAATAGAGCAGCAGTAGACAGGGGGGTGTAGGTGTCCTTTTGAGTCAGTGTTTTTGTGTCCTTTGGTTAGGACTAGGATTGTTGGGTCATATGGAAGCTCCATTTTTAGCAGTTTGAGAAACCTCCAAACAGCTTTCCACAGTGGTTTTACCAGTTTGCATTCTCACTAGTAGTGTAGGTGAGTTCCTTTTCTCCACATCCTCACCAGCATTTGTTGTTGCTAGTTGTTTTAAGATATGCCATTCTTGCTGGTGCAAGATGGTATCATTGTGGTTTTAATTTGCATTTCCCTTATTACAAGTGATGCTTAACATTTTTTCACATGCCTGTTGTCCATCTATATTTATTCTTTGGAGAAGTGTCCTTTTAGCTCTTCTGCCCATTTTTTGATGGGGTTGTTTGCCTTATTTTTGTTGAGTTACATCAGCTCTTTGTATATCTTTGTGATCAGTCCTTTGTCATTAGTAGTGTGTGCAAAAATTTTCTCCCGATCAGTGGGGTGTCTTTTGTGTAATGTCTCTTTTGATGTACAGCAGCTCTTTAACTTGATGTGGTCCCATCTGTTTATCCTTTCCTTCACTGTCCTTGCTTTGGATGATGTATCTTTAAAGATGTTAACCGAGATGTGTATCATGTAGTTTTTCACCATCATTTTCTTCTAGATACATGGTTTTGGGTCTTACGTCTAGTTCTTAACCATTTTGAGTTGCTTTTTGTGCATGGTGTGAGGTAGTAATCTAGCTTCTTTTTTTGCACATAGCAGCTCAATTTTCCCAGCACCATTGTTGAATAAACTTTCTTTGTTCCATTACATATTCTTTGCTCCTTTGTCAAAGATTAACTGTCCATAAAACTGGGTTTATATCTGGTTTTTCTACTCAAATCCACTGGTCTGTATGTCTGTTCTTGTTCCAGTATTGTGCAGTTTTTATTATTATGGCTTTGTAGGATAGCTTGAAATCCCGGGCTTGTGATGCCTCCATTCTCATTTTAATCAGGAGAGTTTTGGCTAGTGAAGGTTTTTTTGTGGTTCTTTATAAATCTGATCAGTGTTTGTCCTGTGTCTTTGAAGAATGTCATTGAGACTTTTATTGGGATAGCATTAAATCTGTATATCCTGCTTTTGGTAGGATGGCCATTTTAATAATGTTAATTCTTCCAGTTGATAAGCAAGGGATGTCTTTCCATTTCTTTGGGTCTTGTATCTCTTTTAACCATGTTTTATAATTTTGTTTGTATAGGTCTTACCTCCTTTGTTAGCTTTATTCCCGAGTATTTGATTTTTTTTGTTGTTGTTGTTTGTTTCATTTGTAAAAGGGATGTGTGTTTTGTTTTGTTTTGTTTTAATTTCCACTTCTTCTGATTGGTTGTGTATAGGAAGGCTACTAACTTTTGTTTTTGTCTTTTAAAAATTTATTTATTTATGCATACAGAACTGGGGTACAGGCCAGGGTTGCAGGGGCAGTGAGAGGATTCACCAGAGACAGAGTGGGGAACAGAGCAGGCCAATTGACAAATACATCACTGAGGGGAGGAGCAGGCGGGGCAGGATTCGAACTCATGCTGAAGTGGCTTTAGCTTCTTAGTGCTGTACTTCAACCTGCTGCACCACCAGGGAGTGCTGGCTACTGACTTGTGTGTGTGATTTTTTATGACCTGCTACCTTACTAAACTGGTTAATTGTTTTGTTAGTTTTTCTATGGAGTTTTTAGGGTTTTCCATATAAATTATCATATAGTCTACAGAAAAGATTGTTTCACTTCTTCTTTCCCTATATGGATTTCTTTGTATATCTTTTTGTCTTAATTGCTCTGGCTAAGACTTCCACTATTATATTGAAGAGCAGTGGTGATAGTGAACATCCTTGTCTCGTTCCTGATCTCATAGGAAAGGCGTTCAGCTTTTCTCCATTGAAGATAATACTGGCTGTGGGCTTGCCATATATGGCTTTTATCATGTTGAGGTATATTTCTTCTGTTTTGAGGATTTTGAGGGCCCTAAACATAATAAACATAAATGGATGTTGAACTTTGTCGAATACCTTCTCTGCATTTATTAATATGATTATATGGTTTTTATTTTTCTGTCGGTTGATGTGATGGGTTGCATTAATTGATTTTCAGATGTTGATCCATCCTTGTGCCCCTGGAATAAACCCACTTGGTTGTGGTGTATTATTCTTTTAAAACATTGTTGGATTCTATTGTCTAAGATTTTGTTGAGGATTTTCACATCAGTGTTCATTAGGGAAATTGGTCTGAAGTTTCATTTTTTGTGTTGTCTTTTGTAGGTTTTGGTATTAGTGTGATGCTGGCTTCACAGAATGTATTTGGTCGTTTTCCTTTGTCAGTTTTTATGAATGAGTTTCTGCAGAATAGGCACTAGTTTGTTTTCTGAACATTTGGGAGAATTCATTTGTAAATCCATCTGGTCCTGGGCTTTTATTCTTGGACAGGGTTTTAATAATGCTTCAATTTCACTGCTTGCAATTGACCTGATTAATTGTTTTATTTCTTCATTATCTAGCTTTGGATTATTGTAGAGTTGTAGGAATTTCTCCCATGTCGTCTAGATTGTTGAACTTGTTTACATATACCTGTTCATAGTATTCTCTGATTACTCTTTAAGATACTGTTTGTGCTTTCTCCTGTTTTTCTTTGTGAGCCTTGCTAGAGGTTTGTCTGTTTTGTTTAGTTTTTTAAAGAACCAACTTTTGGTTTCTTTTTCTTTTTTTTTTTTAATTATTTCCTAACTTTCATTTCATTTATTTCTGCTTTGACTTTTATTATTATTGTTTTCTGTGGCTTCTCCTACGGGCTTTTGGGTTATTTTGTTGTTCTTTTCCCAGTTCTTTAAGGTGGGAGATTAGGTTGTTTCTTTGAGTTGTTTCTTGTTTCTTTATGTGAGCTTGTATTGCTATATATTTTCCTCTTATAACTGCTTTTATGTGTCCCATATGTTTTGGAGAGTTATGTCCTCATTGTCATGCTTCTCAAGGTATTTTTTAGTTTCTTCTTTTATCTCCTCATTGATCCAATGGTTCTCCAGTAGTATGGGTTTCAATCTCCATGTGGGTTTATTGTCTTCTTCGCATGGCTTATTTCTAGTTTGATTCCTTTATAGTCAGAGAAGATAATTGGTATGATTTCGATCTTACTGTATCAATATATTATCTTGTGTCTGCATATGTGGTCAGTCCTCAGGAGTGATCCATGTGGATATGAGAAAAATGTGTAGTTAGATTTTGGGGGGTGCAGTGTTCTATAGATGTGTGCTAGGCCCATTAAGTCTAGGTCCTTGTTTAGAACTTTAGTGTCCTTGCTTATTTTTTTGTCTTGTTGATCTGTCCATTGTTGAGAGTGGCGTGTTGCGGGCTCCTACTATGTATGTATTCTCTCTTGATATGTTTTCTTAAGATGACAATAGTTTCCTTAAATTTTAGTGCTCCTTCATATGGTGCATATATGTTGATGAGTGTCATGTCTTCTTGCTATATTGTCCCTGTGATCATAATGTAGTGGCCATCTGTGTCCTCTTCGGCCTTTTTTAGTTTGAAGTCTATCTATCTGATATAAGAACAGCTGTTCCTGACTTCATTTTTGGTCTGTTTGCTTGTAGAATTGTTTCCCATCCTTTTTCTTTCAATCTATTTTTTTTTTAAAGATGTATTTTTACTTATGCATACAGAACTGGGGTATAGACCAGAGGTACACGGGTGCTCAGAGAATCCACCAGAGGCAGATGGATGAAGTACACTGCTGAGGGGATTAGTGGTCTGCCACACCTTGTGGATCACCTCTGGGGCAAGGGTTGAACTGGCACTGACGCTGCTGTGGCTGGCCAGGTTGCAGTGCTGCATCCTAACCCATTGGGCCACCAGGGAGGGCCCCTCATTCTGTTTTTATCTTTGTAGTTAGATGTGTTTCCTGGAGACAGCAAAAGGTTGTGTTCTGTTTTTTTTTAAAGATTTATTTATTTGTGCATACAGAACTGGGGTACAGGCCAGAGGCTCAGGGGCGGTGAGAGGCTTCACCAGAGACAGAGTGGGGAACAGAACAGGCAGATCAACGAAGTACACTGCTGAGGGGAGCAGCGGGCGGGTCAGGAGAGGTCTGCCACGCCATGTGGTCTCCTCCGGGGCAGGCGGGAATCAAACTCATGCGGAAGCGGCTTTTTAGATTCTCAGTGCTGTGCTTTAACCCGCTGCGCCACCAGGGAGGGCCCGGTTGTGTTCTGTTTTTTAATGTAGCCACAACTTGTGTCTTTTTATTGATGAGTTTAAATCATTTATGTTTGGAGTTAATATTGACACCTATATTAGCACCTATATTTGGCATTTTGTCTTTTTGTGCTTTTATTCCTTGTTTTGATCTGTTCTTATTCATCCCTTTGTTGGCTTTGCCTTAAGGACTTGTATTTGTTTGGAGTGGGAGTTTACATGTGATAAAATTGTGGAGTTTGTCTGACAATGTTCTTATTCTTTGTTCATAGAGGAAAGAGAGCTTTTCAGGATAAAGTATTCTTGGTTGGCATTTGATATCTTGGAGTTTGTTGAACATGTTCCTATGCTTTCTTCTTGCCCATAGTGTTTCTTCAGAGAGGTCTGATGTCAGTCTGACTGGTTTTCCTTGATAGGTTGTTTTTTCCCTTTTGTCAGTCTGATCATATTTTTCGTGTTTTAGATTCTTAGGACCTTCACTATTACGGTCTTGCTGTGTTTTCTTCTTTCATCGTGGTAGTTTGTTACTCTTGTCACTTCCTGTGTGTCTATTTTCATCATCATCTTCATGTTTGGGAAATTCTCTTCAGTTATCTCTGAATATTTTCTCAATACCTTTGCCTTTTTCCTCGCCGCCTTTGAGACCTGTAAAACTGCTATTTCCTTTCCTCATGGTGTCAGATCGCTCTTAGAGTGTTTCTTCATTCCTTTTCCTCTGTACTTCTCTACTTTTCTGTTTTGATTCTCTTTATTTCTGTGTCCTCAAGGGTGCTGATTCATTCTTCCATTTCATCTATTTTGTTTTCACTACTTTACTCAGAATTCTTTATCTCCTTCAGTAGTCGTTTAATCTGCATTTCTTCTTCTATTTCATCTATTCTGTTTTCACTACTTTTCCCAGAATTCCTTATCTTCTCCAGTAGTCATTTAATCTCCTGCATTCCTTTTTTAAATCTCCTTTCCATTCTTCAGTTCATTATTTGTCTTACAATTTTTTTCTTTTTCAATTTGTTTGTTGATCATGATTCTAAATTCTTTATCTGACAGGCAGAGCAGTTCTTCTATGTCTTTGTTGATTACTATTGACTGATCTTTTTGTGGTGAAATTTTTCCCTGTGGGCTTGCTTGGGCATTTATATTTTTTCTTCTCCCTGTTGTTTGTTTCTTAATGATTTCTGTGCATTGAGACACTGTTGCCAGTATTGGCGGCATTTCTTTTGTGTGCTCCTTCTGGGGTGGCCAAGGACTGGTATTCAGACCGGTTCAAGGACTAATGTGCCAATCCTCCAATAGGGATATGATGTTGTGAGTATGGTTTTGAGTTTGTGTGCTGTAACTGGTGGATTCCCTCCTTCTGTTTTTCCACTGTGTTAAGGTGAGATTCCTAGATTGTGATTGGGAGATGCACATTTTTTTTTTTTTCTTATTCTCCCTGTATTTGAGAGGGTAAATTTTTATTTTTTTATTAGTTTTTTCATTTCTATCATTTAAAAAAATTATAATAGTTTATTTTTACATATGTTTGTGCATTTTTTCATCTCCATTGCAATCCCCTAGGGTTTCCCATCACCATAGTCCAGTGAATTTCTCTCCCTCCACTGTTTTTGATCCCATTCCCCATTCTACCCCCACAAAAATGTCTCTGGTATATAGCTATTCATCATTATCATTATTTTCTCACCTGTTCTGTTATATTCCTGCTATGAGAGAAACCATCCCTTATTTTTCTTTTTCTGTCTGGCTTATTTCACTAAGCATGATCTTGTCCAGCTCCATCCATGTTGCTGCAAAAGACATGTGTTTCTTTTTTTTGGTTGCTGAGTAATATTCCATTGTGTATATGTATCACATCCTTTTAATCCAGTCATCCATTTTTGGGCATATGGACTGTTTCCATATCTGTCCAACTGTGAATAAAGCAGCAGTAAACATGGGGGTGCAGGTATCTTTTTGAATCAGTGTTTTTGTATCTTTTGAGTAGAGGGTAGATACAAAAGAGTGAGATTACTGGGTTGTAGGGGAGCTTTTATTTTTTAATTGAGGGTAATGTTACTTTACAACACAAAATAGCTTTCAAGATTACATTTTCTCATTTTACCTACCACTGACTTTTTCTTTCTCTTTCTGGCTTATCTCACTAAGCACGATCTTTTCCAGCTCCATCCAAGTTGCTGCAAAAGACATGTGTTTCTCTTTTTTGGTTGCTGAGTAATATTCCTGTGTGTGTGTGTGTGTGTGTGTGTGTGTGTGCGCGCGCCACATCTTTTTAGTCCAGTCATCTATCTACTTTTGGGCATTTGGGCTGCTTCATGTTTTTCCAATTGTAAATAAAGCAGCAATAAAAAATGGGGGTGCAGGTATCTTTTTGAATCAGTGTTTTTGTGTCTTTTGGGTAGATAATCTAGGTTGTAGGGAAGCTCCATGTTTAGCAGTTTGAGGAACTTCCAAACAGTTGGGGGATGCACATTCTTGTTGGTAGTGTTGGTCTCTCTGTTGCCTTATTTCGAGGGGGGTGGGGGGGGGCCTTGGTTCTCCTGTTAGCAGTGACCCCACCCCTGGCCTGGTTTCCAATTTAAATCAGGTACTATGGGCTAGTAGTGAAGGCTCTGCCGCTTCCCAGCTTCTGGTCTCCTTATGACCAGATTCTGTGTGTTTCCCATTACTTCAGGGGATACCTGCTTGTTCCAATGGACTACAGCCACACCCTACTATTCTTCCTGTTAGTGGCCAGGAGCTGATTGCAGGTTATCAGGCCCTGCCCAGCCCCCCTCAGACCTGGGGAGTGAAAACCAAGGTGTCCTGTTCACACCAGAAACCCACCTGTTTGAGTGCCTGTGGCCACTTTCTGCAGCTCTTCCTGCTACTGGCTGGGAACTGTGCTCAGGCTGTCACACTCTTCCTGGTCCCCACAGTCTTGGGGAGTGAAAGCACAAGGCACCTGTGGCCTGTTTCAGCACCTGTGGCCACACTGCCACTCTCCCAGCTAATAGCCAAAAGCTGAGTACAGGCTGTCACATTCTGCCTGGCAGTGCCAGGTGGGGGTTTGACCAGCCCCCTATCCTGCCCCCAAAGGTGGCAAGAAAGATGAGTCTTATCCTTCTGACAGGTCTTATCCCCATGGATCTGTGTAGACCCTTACCCTTCCATGCAAATCAACCTGCTGATCTTTGTTTCACCCTCTAGGGGTTTCAGATGTTTCACCTTTTCCCAGTTGCTTTCATGTTTTTTTCTCCTTTTCTTTCCTTGGTGGATGTGTTCCAGGTTTGTGGTGTGGGGCAGGATCCTGGTGTGTATGTCCCACTTGTTTCTTCTTCTGTTATTCTCACCTTCCTACTGCATCTCATGGGTTGCCAATTCTGTTCAGAACATCTGAGTCTTGGCTGGAGTTTGCTGAACTTAATCCCTGCAACTCTTCGTGACCTTGTTGGTGATGTCATCCTCATATAATGTCTATATAAAAATATTATGTTAGAGCTGTATCTCTACCCTGAAAAATGTGTTACCTGTATTTAAGGAATAAATGTAAGCATCAAGATGGTGTGTGTTCTTAGATTTGACCGATCTACAACCATTGTATCTTAAAGCCAGGCTGTCATAGAAACATTAGCTATACATTTCAAGTTACAGCATTCCCTAAATCTCTTCCTGGTTATACAGTTTGTTTTTAAGTTAGTTTATAAGTTTATTCTTTGTGTTTTTTTGTTTTGTTTTGTTTTGTTTTTTTCTTTATTTTGAACCTAAGGATATTTTTGTTTGAAGGCTTATGCTTATTTGCCTTCCTTGTAGCTAGTATGTTGTCTATAGCTAATAGCTCTATACCAAATTAACATCTTGGTACATGATGACAGATGCTTTCTTAATAATATTTTATCTTTAAAACCTTTATCTTTTTAAAAATAATTCATCATTATTCTGAAAATCCTGATTAAATTTTCATTTGGGGCTCAGAGATGCCCTAATTCTAACCTTCCTCCCACCCCTTTCAGTTGTTGCTTCTTTCCATAGTATGAAAGCTCTCCTATATAACACTTGTTGCCTTATCAACTCTAAGAGTGCTGAATGCACTAACTTATAATACATTTAGTACTAACATAGCCAGTTACTACTATATATACACACAGTGGAGTGACTATTTTTCCTTGCCCATAGACATTATTATTTCAGAACTTGTTAATAAATGCTTTGTGTATCTATTATAGAGATGCATATCTCTAAAGTTAAAGGAACTTTAAAAACTTCCTTGACCTGATTTTCTCCTTGTCTCTTAAGTTTTTGTTCTAGATGATACATTTATTCTGTTACAGCCAGAGAGTAACTATTTTAGGCTTTAAAGGTGGTGTGAATGCTGCTGCATTTAGTCAGGTCTGTCCTGACAGTACAAAAGCAGTCATAGATGATATGTAATGAGCTTGGCTGGGTTTTAATAAAATTTTATATTTGGACTTTTAAATTTGAATTTCATGTGATTTTCATTTTTGTATGTAATCTTTTGATAACAGATAGTCTTTTGTCTTTTTTCCCTCCTCATCAGTTGAAATACAATGTTTTGGTGTACTCCAGTTGGTTGCTATCATTACTTTAATCTGCATTGCTAGTTGTAGAGGGTCTTCAGAAAATGAAAAAATCTTTAATCTTATCAGATCTAAAATTTGTATTAAATGCTGGCTAACTTTTGGTCCTTGAAGTTTTTAATTTCAGTGATGTAGATATTAAGGGGTATTAGATGAAGATCATTTAAAAGTAAATGTATTTGTCATTCTTACGCAGTATTTATCAGTTGGGTAGATAACAGAATTAAAAAAGTATTTTCTACACTTTTGTCTCTTTTAGCACCAGCATTGGATGTTGATTGGCAGAGCAACAACACCTTTGCTTCTTGTAGTACAGATATGTGCATTCATGTCTGTAAATTAGGACAAGACAGACCTATTAAAACATTCCAGGGACACACGGTGAGAAATCTTCCTCCCCCAACCCCCAGAGTGGTTGTGATGAATAAGTAACTTTTCAGAGTGATTTTGAGGGATTTGTGTTTAATATCCAAAGAGAGACCTGTTTTTAAAATGAAAATGAGTATTTGCTATTATTTTTAGAATGAAGTAAATGCTATCAAATGGGACCCAACTGGCAATCTCCTGGCCTCCTGTTCTGATGACATGACTTTAAAGGTAATTTGGATAGTAGAATGAAATGAGTGGAATGAAATGAGTAGAGTGGAATGAAAGTATTATGTAGTGTGATTGTTGTGGCCATTTAAAATTTAGAAAGTGTTTCTTAAGAGTTCATTGAATGAACTCAATTTTGGGTGAGGACGTAACTCTGCTTTTCAGTACTTTATCATCGTTGATTAACTATTGATGTAATTTATTGATGGGAATCATAGTAAGTTGCTTGTTAATTATAAATAGTATAGATAACTAAAAATTGTAATTAACTACATAACATTGATGATTAACTGTTGATGGGAATTACATACAAGAAATATGCTATTATAACTTGTCTTCACTATTGGAAAGTAATGTTGGTGCAGTAAAGTTTATTTTTACATGTAGAGATTTTATTAATAAATAATGAAATTCTTCATGGCATGTGATTCAAATTCCATGAATTTTATTAATGTGCTTTTTTACACTAGTGTGAATATATAACAGCCTTTATGGGAGACTGATAGTAGAAAACCACTTAGCCTCATTAGTTGACATGCTGGCATTCACATCTCAGTATGAATTTTCATATATTAATTTTCATGTCTAAAAACAAAATAATACTTGAACCTACACATATTGCATAACACTGTAAGGGGAAAAAGGCATTTTGAATAAAGAACAACCTAATACTGATCTCCAAAATTAACAAAGCTCTTAGTCCTTTCCTGCAACATGCTAACTCTACTGAATATAATTTTATCCTTGACTTTGCAATGCCAGTGACTGCAGGTGTGATGATCCTTACAAATGTAATGATTTTGAGGGAAACTGCATTTTCTCTTCCTTGACTAAATGGAACCTTGGTAACCTGGAAGATTTTTTTCCCTTAAATAATACATGGAGTAGTTTTAGTTTTTCTCAAGCTTGGACTCCTTGGAAGCTTTACCAGTGAAAGTATTTTTCTAGTGCTCTTGTCTCTGACTTTATTTTGCATGTCTTATTCATTATGGTTATGAAAAAGGTCTACAGGATGGAAAGGCACAGATGAGAAAATAAAAGAGCTTAATGTCATGGATTGAGTTGCAGCTACTGAAATAAGTTTGAATTGGAAATTGTTTATAGAGACTTTCTTTGTCCTTAAAATTAAAAAAAAAAAAAGGCCATCTGATTTTAAAACTAGATGAATGGAGATTATGTAGTGAAGTCATTTTCTGAGAACAAAGAACACCAGATGGGTGAGAAAATCTTGTCAGACTTGAATATAGTACCGTTGAGTCATGCTAGTACTGGTGCCAGGTGAGACAGATGCTGAGAATATGCTAAGCTTGGCATAAAATTGAGAATTCTCAGCAAATGGGTGGGTGGTCATTTATAGCTTTGGGTATGGATGAAGCTGTGTAGATAGCAAGTGTGGAGCTAAGAAGGAAATCTAAAAGAAAAAATAGTCTTAAGAAACTCCCAGCAGTTACCAGCTCAAGAGAAATGAGCTTCCAAAAGGAAATTGAGAAGAAATGATCCAAGTGGAAAGAATGTGGAGAAAATTTCAAGGGAGAGGTTGGTAGTGGTCAACACTATCAATACTATTAAAAGGTTAAATGAAGTAAGTTTTGAAAAAAGTCTTCTTTAGTTACCAGGAATATTAAAATTTTTATGATAATAGCATCATTATCTTTCATTAATTACATTGCAAAAACTTAAAATCTGGCTAATTTTTGTTTCTTTGTTGGCAGTTAGATTTGTTTATTAGTGTTCACAAGATAATCACATTATTTCTCTGTATGTCTTTATGGAATTGATTTTTCCAGAAATACTCTTGATGTCGGTTTCTCTTAATTTTTGATCAGTAGTAATACAAATTTTTAATCTATGTACATGTTTTTAACTTAGGAAAGATTACTTAAACACTTTAATTTTTCTTTGCCATTTTTCATGGTTTGAAATGAGTCGTTTAAATTAAAGTTTATTATGGTTAAGAATATAACATGAAATCTACTTTTAACAGATTCTTAAGTGTACAATACCATATTATTATCTATAAGCACAGTGTTATATAGCAGGTTTTTTGGGCTGAAATTTTTATACTCACCAATTAGTAACTCCTTCTGACCTACTCTCTTGGTAATGTCTGTTCTTTTCTTCTATAAATATGACAATTTTACATGCCTCATGTGAATGGAACCATGTAGTATTTGTGTTTAAGATTCATCCATGTTGTTGCTCATTTCAGGATTTCCTTTTGTGTGCTGAGTAATGATCTATTGTATGTATATACTACATTTCTTCATTTATCTGTGATGGATATTTAGGCTTTTATGTCTTGATTTTGTGAGTAATGCTCCAGTGAATGTGGGAGTGAAGATACCTCCGTGAAAGTCTGATTTCAATATTTTGGATAAATACCCACAAGTGCGATGCTGGATCATGTGATTTCATTCTGTTTCTAGAATATATACAGGGATTCCAGCATACTCCGTAATTCTTACATTGTGTTGTGTTGTTTTCTTTTATACATACAAATGTGTACACACACACATAAAATGCATATAAAGTGATAATCCTAACATGTGTGTTGTGATAACTCATAGTAGTTTTGTTTTGCACTTCCTGGTGAATAATGGTATTGAGCAATCTTTCATAATACCTGTTGGCCATTTGTATATCTTTGGAGTAATGTCTACTCAAATCATTTGCATGTTTTCAAATTAGCTTTAAGGTTTTTACTGGTGAGTTGTCAGAGTTCTTATATATTTTGGACATTAACTCTTCATTGATACATTCAGTGTGCACACGTTTTGTCATTCTACTTTGTTTGCTTTGCAGAAGTTTTTTATTTATTCCCATTTTATTTTGCTTAAGTTGCTTGCCTATCTATTTTCCCTCTCCATCCCAAGTATTTGCTGACTCTGAATTCTCACAGGATTTTTAATAAGTGACAAAAAGAAAACTGATTCCTTCCTAATATTTTTGAATCATTACCAAAGAACTCATTGTACCAAATGAAGTCATCAAAAGTAATCTTAGAACTAGTTCATTCAGTTCTCAAACCTCACAACATTAAATAGTTACTAAGGGTTTTAAACTGATTTTTCATTTGTAAAGGGGAGATAAATGTTAAATATATCTGACTTATATTTTGGACTTATGAGATATAATTTTGAATGTAACTTTTGTGTGGAAAAAAATTACAAAAATTTTTCTTTTTGCTTAGATTTGGAGTATGAAACAAGACAATTGTGTCCATGATTTGCAAGCACATAATAAAGAAATTTATACTATCAAATGGAGTCCAACAGGGCCAGGGACAAATAATCCAAATGCCAACCTTATGTTAGCAAGGTAATATTTCTGTTTTCCTCTTTCAAGTCTTCTATAAATACAGCTTAAAATAAATATGGGGGGGGGAATTAGGAAAGATTCCAAGAAATGGACATGTATTTTGTAAAGAATTTCTCTTTTAATGGAATTTTTAAACACAGATCTTTAATTAGTATTTTAAGTCATAATGGATTTTTATGTCTGGATATTTGCTAATATTGGTTATTGATTCAAACCAAGTAACTGAGGCACAATGCAATACAGTTTCTTCAGCATTAAAAAAAAAAAATTAAAATTATCATCATACAATGTTCAAGAACCATGCGTCAATAATATGGAAATTACTTAATAATAGAGCAATGTGGTGAAATCAGCTCATTTGTTTCCATTTTGTGGATGTGGAGAGGCCTCTAAGTTGCCTCTTCTTACAGGGCTTTCTTTCATATCACTTCTTCATAGCCCCATGTATTTCTCATAAGGAGCTGGTAGATAGCAATTTAAGAATGACTAAATGTTGTATATTGTGGGTGGGACTGAGAATATTTCATTACTTATAAAATAATTTTCTCCCTCCCTTGTCAGTGCATCTTTTGATTCTACTGTTAGATTATGGGATGTAGACCGAGGAATTTGCATCCATACTTTGACAAAACACCAAGAACCTGTATACAGTGTAGCTTTCAGTCCTGATGGCAGGTATCTGGCCAGTGGTTCTTTCGACAAATGCGTGCACATCTGGAACACACAGGTATTTCTGAGTTATATAGTCAAGTACTCTTACATTTAGTAAGAAATATTTCTCTGTATAAATATTCCTTTCTGCTTACTTTCTTTTTGTAGTATTAATGCAGTTCTTAGTTTCTAAATAAGTTTAAGCTAAGTATACATTGAAACTAATTGAAGTTGTTTTCAGAATGTAGACCAGATTTTAGAAATAGATGCTTTGTTTCATTTCCCTAAAGTTTACAGACATTAAAATAGAGTTGAAGGTGCATTTGTTTAGACAAATAGTATAATTTCTAAAAAAAAAAAAATAAATAAATAAATAAGATTTTATGACTGGACCAATTACCAGATATAAACAATATACTATATTACTTTTTCAGGGATAGTGATATAAAGATTCTTCTCTGTAAATAGAAAAAAATAGCCTGTCACTTTATTTTTTGAGTATTTTTAGTTATTTTGCCCCATAGACTGTTTCTTTAATAAAAGTGACTTGCGTCTTTTCCACCTTCCTACTAGTAATCACATCTTTGCTGTTGTAGTAGGCACAGATAAGTTACTATGGGTTATTTCTTTTTATGTAGTAGGCACAGAATAAGTTGTTAATGGGTTATTTCTTATCATGTAGACCACAATTTAACCAACTGTTGTGTATAAATTATCCTTTTCAAGTGTTACTTTTTCTTAGTCATTCAAATTGTCCCATAAAATACTCCAAAGCACGAAGCAGGTATATACTAAAAGGTCTTGCCTCCATTTCCTTTCCTTCTTGATCCCCTGCCAGGTAACTTTTTTTTTTCCCCCAAGTTTCTCTTTCAAAATTCTGAGTTATTTTGTTAAAGAAAAACATTGTGGTTCTTACATTTTGCAACCCCACTGGCAATATAGAAAAATGTTCCCCACAGTCCAATCAATAGGTAAAATGGTATTTCGGTGTAGTTTTACATTTGCATTTCTGTTTTGAGTGAAAGTGAGAATCTTTATATGTGTCAGTGTTCTTGTTAATTTTTCTGTGAACTGTGGTGATTATATCCTTCCCTTGTTTTTGTACTGGGTTATTGATCTTTATTTCTAGGAATTCTTTATATTTTAGAAAACTAGGCCCTTTGTGTTCTGAATTGCGCTGTTTATCATGTTTGGAGCATTATGAATTTTAGCATCTTATTGACTCCATTAACCTTACTAAAGCTCCTTTATTCTAATAGTTTATATTTCCCTTTGACTTCTCTTTAATCTTTCTGTTGTGATTTAATGGCCAAGATTCTTTGATTAACCTATAAATAATTACCCTACTGTATATATTTTCAGTCATTTATTCCCATTAATGAGAAAATCAATTTAAATGAAATTTGTGTATAGAACTGTAAAGGTCCGATGGAAGATACTACTTCGGCTGTTAAGAATATTTGCGCAACTACTCTTACTATTATATATTGGTACATTACTATTGTGTATCAAAAATATAATTTTGCTGGGTTTTTAAAAAGATTTATTTATTTATGCATACAAGAACTGGACTGTAGGCTAGAGGTGCGTGGGGGTAAGGTGAAAGAATTCACCAGAGACAGAGTGGGGAGCAGAACAGGCAGATCTGCTGAAATATACTGCTGAGGAGAGTAGCAGGACAGACAGGAGAGATCTGCTGCACTTTATGAGTCTGCTCCCTGGCTGGGGATCACACTCATGCTGCAGAGTCTGTCAGTAGCTTCATAGTGCTGAGACTTAACCCTCTTATGCCACCAGGGAGGCCCTTTGCTGTTTTCTTTTTTAAGTTTGAAAATAGTAAAGTGCGTCTAGTGAGTTTTTAGTGCAGGAGAAAAGCATTTTATTTTTGTTACATTTACATTTAGTTTTAACTTTTATTACTTGGATTATGTGTTGTCTTATAAGTATTTGACAAGTAAATTGTTGAAGTCTTGTTTGAACATAAATATAGATTTGAGGTGCTCTACCGGCCATTTGTTAATATCTTAAGCTATGACTTGTTTTTCGTGTTTTCTAGTTCAGTTATAACCTACTGAGAGCTTAGATACCTGAGGCTTTAAAATAGAGTTTACACCAAAGTTAACTTTCCTTTAGATATCACCAGGTTTTAGATTTTATTGGTGTTAGTCCTTTCTCTACAGATACTAGAGACCAACTATATTCACACTTCTTAATTAATCTCTTAAGTTGTAAGGAAATTTAGGTACGTAAAATTAAAACCAATTATGTGTTCCCTCTGTGGATAAGCATTAGCAGTCTATCTTTTTTACTATCTGGGAGGTAATTACAAGATACATATCTTGCTTTGAAAACATGTCATGTTTTTAAGTCATTGTGCTAATTCTTCATTTGACCTTTTAGGTCACCCCAAAATTTGAGAGATACTTTTCTGGTTTTTTAGTACAGAACACTAGAAGCATAGTTGTTTATTATCTTTTAGTATTTCATAGAATAATCTCTGACCTTTGCCCTGTTTAATGACTAGTTAACTCAGAAAATACATGTTTGCCCTGAGTTTTTCTCTGTGACAGCTGAATAGTTTTGGTTTCAACTGCTGAAGGGATAATATAGCTTAGTTATATATATGATTCAGCTGTATTGATGATGAAATTATTAGTTTTTCTGGTTGTGCTTTCTTTGTTCACTTAAAATATCTTTTAAGAACAATAAAGAACATGTATTCCTTTAGCTTTTATAACTCCCCTAATTTAAGGACAATTCAGTAAATAAGGTGTAACTAGCAGTCTTAACAATAGAATTGTCTTTACTAGTTTATTATACTTTCTCTTTAGGAGGTTTTGTCAAGTTCTTACTTGTGTTTCTCTACATGTCTAAACTGGTGCCCTCTTCAAGAACAGCAGCAAAATATATTTTAAGTCATACATTGATATACCCTATAAATGGCTAGAATGTATATTTCTAGCCCTTGTTAACTTTCAAATATGCCAGTGATATTTTACGTCAGAATGGTTATCAGTACTGGATAAACAGAATATATGTACATGATTTCTTGAAAATTAATTCATGTTATCTTTAATAAAAAGATTATCATATCACATTTCTAGAATTTCAGGACTTGTATTTACTTTGGCGTTAAAGCTAAATCCTACCTCTGATTGTTAGAAGTAAAGTCATGTAAATTTTTTGCCTCAATATTTACATTTGTAACATGTTATTTTTAAGATTTGCTTTTCATTTCTTTAGACAGGTGCTCTAGTTCACAGTTACAGGGGAACAGGTGGAATTTTTGAAGTTTGCTGGAATGCAGCAGGAGACAAAGTTGGAGCCAGTGCATCAGATGGTTCAGTAAGTATAATCAATTTTTCAAAGGGAAGGGTGTATGTGTGTTTGTAAGCATGACTAAAAGTGGCTTATTGTGATAATGACCACAGAAGTGTTTCTTTGAAAATAAATTGTATGATTGTTATATTATTGACCTTTTTTACTGAATACTTTCATGTTTATATCATTCAAATGATAGAAACCAAATTTAGGCTACTTTGTGAAGAGAGTCTTCATAATCAAGAAGTGAAAGTTATTTTTAATATAAACTTCCATTATTAAGTACAAATAAAGCAGAATACCACTCTGAGAGACCAGACTTGAAAATTTAATACTTGTTTTCTACCTTCTCTTCCCTGCAGATGTTTGTTTGTGGCTCAGGGAAAGGGGGGATTGAGGTTATTCAATCGTGCATTGAGGGACATGTGATATTAGGAGACTGAGGATGAGGTTGGCCAACTTTTTAGAGAAATGCTAGTCATGGAAAGTGCTAAAAGCAAAGGGAAGGTGCTTAACCATTAGCTGTTTACTAAAGCAATAGCGTAATGTGATCTGTAGCAGTTTTTATTGAGGACTAAGAAATAGGTAATGGTCCATTTTGAGCAATTTTTATCTATTTTATTTTTTAAGATTTATTTATTTACACATACAAGAACTAGGGTAAAGGCCAGAGGAATGTATAGGGGGTGAGAGACTTCACCAGAGGCAGTGGAGTGAGGAGCAGAACAGGCAGATGTACTGAAACATAGTGCTGAGGGGAGTAGCAGGAGAGACCGGAGAGGTCTGCTGTGTCTTGTGGATCACATCCCTGGCCGGGGATAGAACTCATGCTGCAGTGGCTGCAGAGAGCTTCATAGTGTTGAGGTTTAACCAGTTGCACTACCAGGGAGTTCCCTTTTGCTACCTTTTTTAATTAACCAAAAGTAATTCTTCCAAAATTTTAGCTTTGGTCCTTCCTTTGTAATATTAGACCATTGTTGTTTCCTTCCTCTACTTAGAAGACTTAATCTGAATCTGTTCATTAAGTCCTATTACCACGATGACATTACTTTGTACCATTTTCATGGGCTTGGAACTAAGAAATAGATTCCAAACTGAAGTATAGTTAAGCTAAAGTGTACAGTGAAATTCTTAACATAGTCATTGATTATTTTAATTTCTTACAGGTATGTGTATTAGACCTTCGGAAATAGCGCTACTAGTTGGAAGCCATGGACCGACTATGAATGTGTACATAGCCAAAATGACTGTCCCTGACCCATGTACTGCTATAGTCCCACTTGAACCATGGCCAGTCCACTACAGCCAAATCTAAAAGAAATATATACATACAGTGTATATAAACAAAATTGCACCCTGAAGATGACAGAATTTTATCACAGCTTGTGAATTCTGTTCACCAAGTGCTGGAATCTAATCTGCTGTGCCCCTAAAATAGCATTTAGACGTTTTGGATATGAAAAACAGAAGAGAGAAAGAAATATGCGTTATTAAAGCAGCCCATACATGTACCAGTTTTTGGATATTAATAACAGCCTTGTTTCTCCCCTTTGAATCAGCAGACACCATGGATTATATTCTTTTTTTCCTGTCAGTAGTTGAGCAGTTTGTATGTACAGAGAAAATGGACTTACAAAAACTTGCAGCAGTAGTTTGTTCTTGCTTTTAACTTTGTTTTTGGTTTAGTTTATGGATGCATGAAGTAAGGGAGTGAATCAGTTTTTTGTTTTTTTTTTTTCTTTTCTTTTCTTTTTCACCTTTTAAAAAAATTCTTAAAAATATTTTAATGCATTCTTTTGAAGAGATAGATGTTTGGTACATTTTATGGCTCCCAGAGCATATGTTCAGTTGGTGCATGTTGTAGAAGGGGTAATTGGAAATTAAATGAAAATATATGACTTTGGTCATGTCAATCTGTAAGACACATCAGTAAAAAGGGTATTATGCTCTGTTTGTTTTTTAGTTTTTGTTTTTGGTGATGTGGCTTAAATGCAATAGTTTCTTTATGGGGGAAATACTTCTGCCAATTAAAGACTAGAGAAGGGCACAAAAATTTTTTTAATACCATAGAGAAGATGCATTAAAAAAAATCTTCTGATGTTTTGTAGCCATAACTAAATTATGGTTAAAATGTGCACTATTGTAAAAAGGAGCAAAGTAGTTTTTTTGTTTTTTTTTTTTCGTTGTTGTTGTTTATTTGTTTTGCTTTGTTTTTTAAGAGATTAAAATGTTTCTGGATAAGGATTAGCTTCTCAAAGTGTCCATCATTCTGTGTAGAAGCTTAAATGTGTAATGTAACCAAACTCCAGTATTAAAAATCTCATGTTACTTTTCTTTATACAAAGCAAGATAACGGCATATAACACTGCCATTACATGGCAAAATGTTTGCTACCTTAGTTTAAAAAACAATCTTTAAAACAAAAGACTTGCTTCAAGGTGTTTTTGAATAGCAGTGATTCTGAATTTTTAGAAAGTATAATTGCACTAACCTCCCTGCTGCTCTGATTTTGCATTTGTGGTACTAGTGACTACATTTTTTTTCAAATATAGATAGGTTGAAGCTGCTATTTTTTTTTAATAGTAATCACTACTATATCATGTCTTTTACTCTGTTTATAATATCAAGTATTTTCTTAAAGATATAGGTATCAGGTCAAACTTTCCTGTGCTCATGCAATTAAAAGCTAAAATATACAGAAATTAGAAATGATAGCATGGGGCTATGTTTATATGATTAGCAAGGTTTGTCATAATTATCTTAAGATTCAGAAATGTCAATTTTGAAGAGAATAGTTGTCAAATTTATGTCTCAGATTTTAATTAAAGGATTGCTTATATCAAGCATAGCAAATTTATAACACTAGTTCTGTCACTAATAATCTTGAGGCCTTTACTACTAAAATTTTAATCTGTATTTTAAGTAGAAATTGATTTAACCCAAGTAATGCAGCTTTGATTTTCGGCATTTGTTTTGCTATTTTTTCAAAACAGCTTTGATTGAAGCAAGTCTTGGTTTTACTGCTAAGGTAGGATAGCATTTGCTGTTGGTAAAGAAAATAAATACACTTAATTTCACAATACATTGTTATATGTATCCCAGTTGTTGTTAGTGGGGACTATGATGCTGTAATATTTTTAAAATTTACATCCAGAGAGGCAGTCATTCATGATGGTTTTGTGCCAGCTGTTTTTAGGGTTTTGGATCACATTATAGATATTTAGAACTATTACCCTGTGACTTATGTAGGAAACCTAATATGCTGAATATCTGGCACTTGAAATCCTGCTTTTATTGCTGGAGGTCCACATCTGTGGTTAACCTCTATTGTTGTTTTAAAAAAAAATAAATAAAAATAAAAAAATCTGTGCAATAATTTTTAAATGTGCTCCCAGGAATAGACACAAATGTTTTGAGTATGTTTAAGCTGCATTTTCCTTTAGCGATGCATTTGTCAATTGCACTGAATTTAAATCTGAAAGTCAGAGGTGATTATTGATAGTACTTTTGTATTTTGATATGGACAATTTATTCATTTGCATACAGTTATTGAATTTTTCCAGCTGATTAAAAGATAGTCAAGAGTTCTACAATATAGCTGCCAAAATAGACAGCTATATTTTTATGGTATTGTCATCTTTTCTTTTCTTTTTTTTTTTAATCTGTAGCTATTTTACTTATGCATAATAGCCACAATAGAACATAAAAAAAGATTATAAGTACAGAGCTTTATTATCCTGAAGTTTTGGGTCTTTTTAAGTATAAACTTCATCTGAAAGGTATCCACTTTGTAGGCTTGGGTTTGTTATGATCATATGATTGTTTTTGCTGCTGTTCTCAACATCATCATTGCCTGCTGATGTGCCACGATGCTGCTCCAATAGACAAAAATAAGATTGCTTCTAATTGAGCAGTAACATGATTGTAAGAGACTAAGTTTCACAACCTATAAAGTTCTATATTTGAGGTTCTTGCTTATTTTCCTTCTTATTTTATTTTTTATTTTTTGAGAACTTGTTCCTGAAGCTCAACTGGTTCCAGTAGATTTTCTATGGTATTCATTATATATCATTGTATAAGCTACTGTAATACACTTATCATGGGGAGAAATAGAAAGGAAAATGTGAATGAATACTCATTGACTAAAATAGAATAAAGAAATAGCAGTTGTCGTTCTTAAAATTATAAAAGATTGTCCTTTCTGATCCATATAGGAAATCTCCTAAGTTCTTAAAATAGTTTGATTCCCCAATATTCTATTGTTGATCAGGTACCATCATTAACATTCAAATAACTTTTTAGCAGTAGTAATTTTTAGTTTCCTAATAGGTCTTAGAATATATAAACGTCTTTTAATTCTTCATTCTCTAGATATGTTTTAAGATTAAACACCTTTAACAGATACTGAAAGTGCCTCCTTTTGTGGTGTAAAAAATTATGGTGCAAAAAGTAATCATTATTAGGTTGAATTACATGAAGGTGTTTTGATTTTTGACATAAAAATGTCAAGAGAAAGGCCAAAGATTTGTACTTTTTCACGTAACTTATAAAGCACTCCTTTTTTCCTTAAACTTCTTTCTGTCAAATTAGATTTAATGAGAGAGTACTATTTTTAAGGAGCTGTTTATGTAGAATGATTTTGTTAAGAGTAATGTAAACTATTGAGTAAAAGACTAAAGAGGAGAATACATTTTTGCTATTTGAAGGGATCACGTATGACCATCCTATGTGAGTAAATGTTTTGCTAGGTATCTAAGCAGAAAAAATAAATCTCACAGGTAGTTCTATTTACTCCTTTCAAGCAGTTTTTATTTTTTAAAGCACATTGTACATTTCCATAGAACCTGCATTTATCCTTGCATGCTAAGGATGGTACTTACATATGGTGAATTACTGTTGACAGTTTTCACAGAAATCCTATTTCATGGACCAACATTGTGGCATGGCAGCAAATGCCAACATTTTGAGGGAATAGCAGCAAACTTACAAGAGACCCTGGTTGGTTTTGTTTTGTTTATTTGTTTTTATTCTTCCTTCCAAATCAGCAGGGATGGAAGGAGAGTATGGCAGTTATGAATTACTCCTTCTGTTAGTAGCTCTGAAGTGTCACATTCAATATCAATTTTTTAAACATGATTCTAGTTAAATGTAGAAGAGAGAAAAGAGAAAGTGTTCACTTTTTTGATACACTGATTTAGAAATTTGATGTCTTATATCGTAGTTCTGAAGTATTAATAGCTCTTTATTTCTGCCTTTACGTTGACAGTGTTGAAGCAGGGTGAATAACTAGGGCATATATATTTTTTTCTAGTAAACTGTTTCACAATGTTTTCTTTGGTGTTTCTGGATAAGTTCAAACATTCTGCATGTTGTATCTAGTCTGATGTACTTATCCATCTCATTAAAAACAAAAATACAGACTGCATTTTGTAGCTCTGAATCCCTAAATACAGAAGTGGTTTCCTTCTTTCCTGACTTTGACATTGTAGCTATAATGTTCTAATTTTGATTTTACAAATCCTTTGGGTCTAATTCTGTGAGCCTACCTATAGCACTGGATTAAAATGTCTGCATCATTTCTTTAGTTATCCAGTTAACTTTAAAACTGTTGTAAAAGTGTAAACCAGCCCATGACAGTTTTTTGTACTTGTTAAAGAACTTTATTGTTCAGTTTTCATGATTATTGTGTAAGGAAGACTGATATAGATGTTCTATGCTGTCCTGGACCATGTTAATTACACTTACAATGTATTTTGGTTCCACATCACAATGATTTGTCCCCAATAACCCTTTTATCCTTTCTAGGCACATTTCTTTTTTTTTGTTGTTGTTGTTGCAGTTTCCCTTTGCATTGTATTGCTTTGACAACTGTAATTTGAATCAGATCTGAAAGAGGTCCAGAATAAAATATATTTTGATATTATGTTGGTTGTGTACATATATAAAACCTTTGATATCTATGTAGTTTGTATAGACTATTTACTAGTCAAGAGAGAGGGATGCTATTTCTTGTTTACAATTTCTTGTTTACATTTTAATTGCATTTACTTCTCTAATGTTCTATTGTAGAATAAACTTTTTTGCTCTGAGTTAGCCTTAAGTAACCTATATATAGCATGTCTATTCTCTCCCATATTGACATTACCAGTTGTAACTGCCGTCAGAACCCAAACTACTTTTTTCATAACTGCATTGTTTTTGCAAAATACATAAGTAAACCCATAGATAAAATTACAAAGTTTATTATTTTATTACTTTTCACAGGTCATAAGACTTTTTAAATCAAGGGACTGTTTACTTATTTTTATTACAGAACACCAGAGCATTTAATCAGCAAAGGAATAATGATTACTTGTAAATTAATTTGAAGCGTCAGTTTTGTATTTAAGGACATTTCATAAATTAAAAGGGAAATCAAATTGCTCATCATGTAGTTGAGCACAACACAAGTATGTGTGTAAATGGAGCTTTCGGGTAGAATGCTCAGCTTACTTACTGACGTTTTCTTCATACAAACCTGTCATGACTATTTTCTTCCTTAGATGCTAATGTCTCTAAAGAACCTAATATTATCTGAGTAGAGATATTAACTAGGCCCCTTCTAGTTTTGATTTATACCAACTCCTTTATAATGAGAGATTTCTTAAAAGAAAAAATGGGCATTTTGTTGTTACTGTTTACTAAAAACCTATATTTTCCAGGTGTTCTGCTATTTCCTTCATGTGTTACTAAATGAGAAGCAACTGCAGTTGCTAGAACCCTCTGGCAGCCTTTTATTTTTAAAGGGTTAACTTTGCATGCATGACATAGAGTGTTAATAATAATTTGCATTTTACATTTTCCCCAAAGTGTTCGACTACTAAGGATTAGAATCCATATAAGCTTTAGGTAAAATAAATCGGTTTGATTAGCCATAGAAAGTATTTTTAATTTCATAGTACTTTACAGTAGATCAGAGTCCTTACCTATTATAATACATAGCAGATCAAATTAAAGTTTACAATTTCCCTGATATATTCTATTGCAAAATGCAGCGGAGGAAATGACACTGTGGACAGTAGTTTCATGGTGCCTTTCTCTGCTGTACCAAAGTGCTGTCAACAATGAAATGTTAACCCTATGCTACTTTTGCTGAATGTTTCTTCTCAAATGTCTTTCTCAATGCTTAATGTCCTAACTTGTAATATTTTTGTATTAAATTTTTTAGGAGTTCCTTGTAATTTCTTTATCATTTAAAATATATTAAACACTAAGTGTTTAGTAAAGTACAGAAGGCAATTACTAATGTTTCTTGGTTGTTGGGTTTGTATGGTCAATTGTACAAACAGCTCACATTTTAATAACTAGGGCTTGTGGGATAAAATCTATAGAAAAGAAGTTGCTGTCCCCCTGTCACTTATATCTATCTGGTAATGAAAGGGTTTTACTAACTCAAAGGACAAAAAGAAGACAATTTTATTTAAAAGAAAAAAAAAAGTTAGGATGTTACTCTTATCTATGAGAATAGGATGCTTTAAGAGATTCTGCACTACTGGAACATACCAAAATCATACATTAGAGGGCTGTTGGTCAGGACTACTGTGGAGGAATCAAGTTCTGAATGGCACCTTGAGTAAGCAAACATGTGCATGAAAAACCCAGTGAAACCAGGCATTTGAAAAAATCAGTTTCCAGAATCTCTCACATTCATGTTAGAGTATTTAGAAGTCTTTGAACAAAGTCATTAAATCCTTTTCCATATTTGCTTTTCCTGACTAATTTAGATCATCACCTGACTTGGTGGATTATCTGATTTTCCAGCTTGACTACCCGAGGGGCATACACTTCAATAGGAGACTAGGAATGTAGCTAAAATTCCTAGCAGAAATGAAGAACTGTACATCTGGCATGGGTATAGGAAAGGCTGAGAGTCAGCAAATGATATGAGAAATAAAGCTACATCAGTAGGTTTAAAATATTTTTAGTGAAGTGGTTGAAACAGCATATGGAAATATGAAGTTGGACAAATGTGTTGAAGTCTTTGATAAATCAAGGCTAGAGGTAAGTAAATTTCACATTTGGGGGGAAAGGTTTCTTTTAAGTGCGTACAAGAACTGGGGAGTATACCAGAGATACAGGAGTGGGAGGTGAGAGGACAGAACAGGTGGACCTATAGAAATACTCTGCTGAGGGGAGCAGCAGGCGAGACTAGAGAGAGGTCTGCTGCACCATATCGGCTAGTTCCCTGGCTGGGATCAAACTTATGTTGCAGTGGTTGATGATAGCTTTATAATGCTGAAACTTTAACCCCCATGCCACCAGGGAGGTCCCAAATTTTACATTTTTTAAGCATGCTAATTTAGTGTATTAAAAGCCTTTCTAAGATTATACAGCTGGCTCTATCCTTAACCCAACTAATGTGGTATCACTGGGTGTGAACTTTATATGCTTGTTTGTCATAGATATTGGTGGGAGAAATGAATGGAGGGAGGGGAGTAAGTCATTGGCATAGTAAGTATATATTACAAAACACGTAACTTGTAATCAAAAAATAAAATACCTGTTTCCAAACTGCTGACCAGTTTCTCAGTGATGACCACTGTTAAAATTCTTTGGTTTTTGTCTTTGCAAATGTTTTTATTATATACTTTAAAAAGAAAAATTACAAATTTAATTTTTCTGTAAATTGTAATAGTCACAGATCTCAGAAATGCATTCTCTGAAAGCATCAGGGATTTCCCCCCCGCCCCCCCCCCACCCATCAGTATAGGTACAATCGTATATCATAGAGATTAAGAGCGTCAGTACTGCCTGCATGATTGGGATGAATCTCAGCTCCATTACTTAACTAGCTGTTTGACCCAAGGAGTCACTATGCTGGCTTTTCCCTATGAAATACTTCATAGCGATGGTTATGAGAATTAAAATTGTCAAGATTATATAAACTGCAATAACTTCTGATGTTTAATGGCTGCATTGTACACCATTATTTAGCCTCCTATAATTATATTTACTGTTTCACATTACAGTGCTGTAATTAATGAATATTTGCATCCATAGAACAAACAACAGTTGATTTCTCAGCACACCTTTGTTAATAGGCACTATCAAAGAGTTGACACCCACTCATTTTCTGGCATTAACTGAATCATTTTAAAAGTAGTCATTTAGGAATTTATAGAAGGGAGATTTGTTGGGGATAGTGCTTTGTATATTGACTCAGTTGCTTACAGAAATGAAAGTAAATAAATGACAACTATGTGGCAGGAGTTAGCAGAAAACTATTTTTAAGGCTTTGTTACTATGAAAAAGTACAGCTAAGATTTTGTTAAACATGAAAGAAAATATAGAATACAATATATAGATTAAACCCAGTCATGAACTAGAGCTACCAAGTGTATTTAAAAGGTATATGCTAATATTTCTGGAATCTAAGTTGTTAGTCCTTAGCTAAAATCGGAGATAGTAATTTCCAAGTTTTGAAATGCCATTTTTTTCATGTCTTCAATCTTGTTTATTTTTGGCTTTATAGCTAGACTCTAAAAGCAAATAGAGGGGCAGTGGTTTTATGTCAGAGCAAGTACTGTGAACCTTCCTCCTGATCATTCACATAGTACCTCTACTTAATCTGCTTCTGGTTTTACTGCATGTTTTCTTAACTTTCTCAGACACAGATGCATCTAGATCTGGTTTAGCACTACAAAATAATCTACCTTCTGTAAGTTGGGATATATATGCTTTCAGGGAACATTCTTTGTGTTAACCATGCACTTTTTGACAAAGGTTTGACTTTTCTAGGAAAAGGCTAGAAAATTACCCTCAAGGTGTGTTTTCTCCTTTTCTAGGATATGAAGGGAAAACTTATCTCCAGAACTACTTCCCCTGCCCCCCCCCGAGATTTTCTTCCACATGATCTAGCTATTCCATAACACTTTGTACCTTTTCAGATTGCTTTTCCAGCAGCTTCAAAGAGAGCATTTCATTCATGCCAGCAGTTTCAGAGAGCCCTGAAATAGTGCTGACTACCTCCCCAAGTCCTGTCCAGTGGCATCCACTTAACCCTGAAACAAGAATCTAGGCACCTGGGAGGTACAAAGGCAACTTTGGATAGCTGGTGGAAGGATAGGACACTTTAACTTTGAATCTTGGGGCTGGGGGAATCCTCTTTCTACTTCCATCAGCATGTAATTTTGTGAAGAGTGTCCCAAGAAATGTGTTTACCACAGAATATGTAATAGCAAGAAAAAAATAGGCCCTGCTCTTGTGAAGTTAACCATAAAGGAAAAGAGTACATTAAATGTTAAACAATTAGGTTGAAACATGAAAGTGCTGTCTTTCTGTTGCTGTTTTCAAAAGGTTCAATGATGTGGGTTACTGTGTCAGTTGCAAGGGGTACCTAGCAGTTTAGGGTATTAATACCTTAGATGAAGAAAATTCATCTGTCTGTCCCAGGACACCCAAAATACCTGAGTCTTGAACCAAACACTATGTTCCTCTCCTCAAACCTTATTTCTAGCACATTTTGTAAGGCAGTTAGGCAAGGAAAAAAAAAAAAAACTATTACTAATTACCTATTGTAAATATTTTGTCACCTACTTCAACTGTCAAGAGAGAGCCTGGTTTGGAATTTGTGTTTTTTAGGGCTTTGTTTTTCAAAGTGTAGCCCAGCAACTTTACTTGAAAACTTGCTGTAAATCAGCTCAAGTCCTATTTCAGGATTTAATGAACCAGAAGTTGTAATTTTAACAACTAAGATTCCCAGGTAAAATGTGTTCACCTGACAGAAGAACTAATTTAGGGTCCAAGTCAAAATAGAGTATCCATGTCGACCCTCCTTGTGCTGCCTGTCCTGAATTCCTTGAGATTGGCAATGTACCTTGAAATGCCATAGCACAGTACTGGTGATGGTAGGAATATACTACGTCTACCATCACAGTTACTGGTGATGGTAGAGGTAGAGGAAAGGAGGAAGAGCTCCCCAAAAGAGGTTGACACAGCTTACTGATTAGACATGGAGTGCAAAAATATTAAGAGTACTAAAAGCTCAAAGCACAAGAACCCTCGTTTTAATGAGCTCATACCTCAGGCTCCAACCAACTACCTGGGTGACCAGAGGCAAGGTAGCCCCTCTCATTTTCTGTAAACTGGGCAGTAAAGTTACCTGCGCTGGTTTACAAGATTGAATGTGGTGATGCATATGGTGCCCTACTTGTAGTAAGCATTTGAAACAGTAACCACTGTGGTAGCGATTGTGTGAGAGGATGCTGGAATGATGTGACAAGTTCCCCACCTCTTGTTGAGATTGTCATCATTGATTTGGTCTTCTCTAATCCCTGTCATCTGTGCGCAGTTTTAAATTGCAGTAATTTCAGTTTTCAATGTGAAACCAGGCCACTTCCTAGCCTGAGTTCATTCAGAGCGATCCTTTAATTGGATGGAGCTCATCTTCTAATTGGGCTAGTACTATTTTCCTGAAATCCTAACATATTTGAAACTCGTGCTATGTTGCATAAAAATGAATATTTGGTAATGTGTTTTGTTCATGGGTCACAATTTCTAGTATCTCGGTTGATCTGTAGTAAAGTATGAGAACTGATGTGAAAAGAAATGGCATTCCACCCAACACCTACCTATTAAGCCAGAACATTCAAGGTGAGGCTTTGCATCTGTTTTCTATCATCTCTCAGAAGGTCCTCATGTCTGTAAAAAGAACCATTGCTATCTGCCTCTGGCAGTTAACACTCCTACTACCAGGCTAAGGCCAAGGGAGCCTTTCCTCCTGTGAGAGTATGCCCAGATTGCTGAAGATTCTCTGCTCTAGGAATTCTGTGAATCCTCAGAAAGGGCCTAGATATTGATTGTGCTTGATTCTGTCCTAGAACACAGCAAATCAAGTAAACACAGTCACCCACATTCACATTTTTCTTCACTTAAAAAATTTGGAATTTTTCCTTTTTATGCTTTTAGAGGTGCTGCAAGCCCAGCTGCAACTAGTCACGTGACTAGCTGGTGGCACCAGAAACCACACCATCGTATAATTTTTCTCCACGTAGGGAAGATGAATGCCTTAGGTGACGAAAACTAGCAGGAACTAGAGGTATTTAATAATCTATATACATTTTCCTAGAGAATTAGTACTTCCAGGACTGGAAGTCTTAGTGAAGGAGATACCTGGAACAGGTGTGGGTAACATTGTGAGGTCAGGTTTCTGTTGTCTGAGAATCTGCTTGGCCTGATTTAGAGTTCAGGATCACTGGCTAGCTTAAGTATGCTTGGCATGTGGGCTTCCTGGGAGGATTCCTGCTAAGATGAGAGGGCCTGTCAAATTGGATATTGTTACCTTTGTTCATTGCTGTCACTTAGGAGAGGAGGATGTGGTGTAGAGACTAAGTTACTGGTGGTAGGATGTTCTCATTCGTAATAGTGAATTTAAGTGGCCAAGGAAATTTTGTCTTTCGCCTTTCGTCACATTCTTATCTAGTCATACTGAAATAAACGTGCCTCCCAAAAGCTACTTTCTCCACCTTGTAATTGCTTCTTCCTGACTGCCTTCTCCCCTGCCTCATTTGCCTAACTCCTAATTATTGCATTCATTTAATCCTAGTGCTGTGGGAAGACAGGCCACACACCTACACATTGCTCACTGCCTCGGATATGTGTGAGGTGCCCCTTCCACTGTCCTTGTTCATAGAATGGCTGTTTACACTACGCTGAGGAGAGGGCAAGCCCTATGTGGCATACTTACCTCTGAATCTTCAGATTCCAGAACAGTGCCTGAAAAAATATTAGCTATTGGATTAATGTGTGGGATTGACTAGAGTGGTAAAGCTCTCCTAAAGAGAAATGCAAGTGTGAAGGTGACCTACTGTAGTGAGAAACCAGTACATTTTTCCTATGGATGTGAATTGGAATATATGATCATCAATTTCTTACCTGTTAGAAATATCTATATGAAATACTGTATTTTTTAAGGTTGTTTTCAAGGTTAGCAGGCACATGGATAACTTAGCATAGCGATGGGCATAATATGATACATGTTATGATTATTCCTGCTATTTTTACACTATAAAAACCAGCAAAAAAAACTTGCCTGACAGAATAATTTGTTGAAAATAATTTGCTGTAATAGATTGATAATGCACTATTATTATGGCCATGAAAGTAGAAATAGTTACTGAACAAACTTACAATCATTTTGTTAAGATGTGACACCTTAAAATATGTAATTTTTTGTTTTCAATATTGCTGAATAATGATGATGTGTGTAAAATCAGCTCCCTTGTATCTGTATCTGTATGTTTTAATGTCTTTACCTTAGTCTGTACTACACTTCTTTTGGCACCGTCAAGAATCAGAAAACGCACTTTAAAAAGTGACTCTATGCCAAACATCCATTTTATAATCTATTATTTATAGAGAAACATTAGAAACCATGTCAATATTAAGAATCCAGGTTCTAAAGGCTTAGCATTTCACTTCTAACTTAGACTTCAATTTTGAAACACTAATCAAGGTCAAATAGCATTGTGCTGCTTTTTTTTTTTTTTTTTTAATTTTATTTGTACATACAGAAGCGGGGTACAGGCCAGAGAACTCAGGGGCGGTGAGAGGCTTCACCAGAGACAGAGTGGGGAGCAGAACAGGCAGATCGACGAAGTACAATGCCGAGGGGAGCAGCGGGCGGGTCAGGAGAGGTCTGCCACGCCATGTGGTCATCTCCGGGACAGGCGGGGATCGAACTCATGCGGAGTGGCTTTAGCTTCTCAGTGCAGTGCTTTAACCCGCTGCGCCACCAGGGAGGGCCAACATTTTTTTTTTTTACTGGTTCTATTAACTTTGGTCATTTGACAAAGGTGTCTGTAAGGTTTCTCTGTTCTAGTGTTGCTAGTTTTCTCTTTACATTCTCTACTCTTCCTAGGCCATACTCCAGGAGAGAGAAATTAAAAGCTACCTCCTGAAGGAAAGAGTAGCTGTTGTACGATGTACCACAGTTTGTTCATTCACCTGTTCAAGGATGTTTTGGATGTGCCCAATTTTTAATGACTAGGAATAAAACTGATGTAAACACTTAAGTACAGGTTTGTGTATGAACAAATTTTCAGTTCATTTGAGTGAGTAAAGCATAGGAGTAAAGCATAGGCATGAGAAAAAACAGCTTACTGTTTTGTACTTTTTGAAAAAAAATTGAATAAGGGTCATAACATTTAAAATTGTCAGGGTTTTTTTTTTTTTTTAAGCCTAATAAAACTGTGTAGTTGTATCTCGATGTATTTTAATTTGCAATGTATTTTAATTACCTAATGATGAGTGATGTTGAGTAATCTTTCCATGTGGTTATTTGCTGACCATATATTTTCTATAGCATTGTCTGTTCAAAACTTTTGCCTATTTTTTAATTGGGATGTTTATTATTGAGCTGTGATAGCTTTTTCTATTCTAGGTGTGACTCCTTTATCATTTTATTTTTCTCTTACCATTGTTCTAAAGCAGGCATTCCTAATTTGATGAAGTCTAGTGTACCGTTTATTTATATTTTTAGATTTATTTATGCATACAGAGCTGGGGTACAGACCAGAGGTGCAGGGGGTGAGAGGATTCCCCAGAGACAGAATGGATATTGATGAAATACACTGCTGAGGGGAGCAGGAGGTGAGACAGTAGAGGTCTGCTGTGCCATGTGGGTCGCCTCCCTGGCCAGGAATCGAACTCATTCTGAAGCAGTTGTGGCTAGCTTCGTAGCGTTGCACTTAAATCCATTGTGACACCAGGGAAGGCCCAAGTGTATCATTTGAAAGCAATTATCATTTAATGTCATATCTAAGAAATTTTTGCCTAACCTATGTTCATCAAAAATGTATTAAACATTTCTGGACATTTTATAGGTTTCATTTTTACATTTAGATCTATGATTCATTTTGAAGTTTTTTTTTTTTTTTGCATATGGTGCAAAATATTTATAGCAAAGTTCATTTCCTTATACATAAATACCCATTTTTAAAATCACTTCAAGATATTTTTTAAATTTTTTTTATTTATTTATGCATACAAGAATGGGTACAGGCCAGAGGTGAGGGGTTTTGGTGAGAGGTTCACCAGAGACAGTGGGGAACAGACAGATAGATTGACTGAAATACACTGCTGAGGGGAGCAGTGGGTGAGACAGGAGAGGTCTGCTGCACCATGTGGGTCACCTGGTCAGGGATCTAACTCGTGCTGTAGTGGCTGTGGATAGCTTCACAGTGTGTGCTTTAACCCGTTGCATCACCAGAGAGGGCCCTACATGAAGATATTTTCTGTAGACATTTCCTATAGATAAGAAATCAGTGTTCCATGTAATTTGTTCAAGCCCAAATGCATGGGGATTGGTGTCACTTTTTCATTATAGAATGTTGCTTTCTCATTTCTGTAATTTTCTCGTTGAGTATTGTCCCATTTTCCCCAACGCTTCAAATCCATCAAACAACTGCTATTTTTCCAAGCACTGTTCTAGGCTCTGTGGATCCAGAGAAAAGCCTGTTCCATCCCAACAGAACAAAATTCACGCTGAGATGACTGTGGTGTTTTCTGCCAAATTTTCATGGAAGGAAAAATACCAATTCTAAATAAACTTTTCCAAAAGATCAATTACTTCCCAGTCACTTTATGAAGTCAATTTTATCCTGATACCAAAGATTTCTTTTAAAAAAAAATAACAAAACCATAGAAAAATATACCTGATGAACATGGCATAAATGTTAACAAATTAATTCACATATATAAAAAATGTATTATATCATGACCTAGTGGGAATTATCCCATGAATGTAAGATTGATCCAACTATTAAAAATCAATTCATGTACTTTATTTCAAAAAGCTTAAGAAGAAAATCCATGAACACCCTAATACATGTAGAAAATCATAATTCAACATATGTTCCCAATAAATTTTCAACAAATTACAAGCAGAGAAGAATTCCTTCTATCTTATAAAAGTAATTTTTGAAAGTATGGCTAGCACCATACTTTATGTTGGAAGACTGACAGTCCCTTTAGGATCAGAAAAACAAAAAGTTAAGAGGAACTAATTAGTAACAATACACATTTTAAATCCATGTTTTAAATGGCATGCAGAATATAGAAAGAAATAAAACCTTGTCTATCAACAGATTACATTATTATTTATGTAGAAATTTTCAAGGACTCCAAAATGCTAACTAGCACAAATAAACACATGGAACAAATTTGCAGAATAGAAGGTCACTATAAAAAAATAATTGCAATTATGTATTAGCAATAACCAATGGGGAACTGGAATTTAAAAGCAGTAGTTCTGTCTGCTCAAAACACATGAAATAATTTAAATATAAATCTAGTGAAGTGTTGCAAAGGCAGTTCAGTAGAGATGTATATATTCTGAGACTGGCTAAATGCCTATATCAATATATCATACAGAACATTTTCACTAACCTAAAATCTTCTATCTATTCATCCTTCCATCTCTCCTACCCCTTGTATCCAGGGATCACTTTACTGTCTCCATTGTTGTGCCTTTTCCAGATGACATGTAGTTGGAATCAGACAGTATGTGGTCTTTTCAGATTGGCTTTCTTCACTAATAATATGTATCTAAGCTTCTATATCTTTTCGTGGCCTGATAATTCATGTCTGTTTAGTAGTGAACAATATTCCCATTGTCTGGATATACCACAAACAATACTGAAAGCCAACTTGTTTGCTTCCAAGTCTTGGTAATTATGAATAAGTTCTCTGTAATTATCACTGTGTAGGTTTTTGTATGGACATAGGTTCTCAGCTCCTTTAAATAAATATCAAGAAGTTTGATTGGTAGGTTGTATGATAAAAATATGATCATTTTATAAGAAAGCACCAGTTATCTTCCAAAGTAGCTAGACTGCATGAACATGAAGGGATATTTAGTTTGCTATCAGATGAAATAGTCTATAGATGTCAGTTGTTATTACTGTTGAATTTAACTATGTCCTTACAAATGTTCGCCTTGCTAGATCTGTCCGTTTCTGGTGGAATGGTATTCTTCATGTGATTCCTCAGTTTCTCCTTGTACTGCCAGTTTTGTCCACACAGGTTGATTCTTCCTTGTTAGAGGCACATACTCATTAAGGGTTATGATGCCTTCTTAGGGAATTATATAATTCCTTCCTTTATCCCTGATAACTTTTGTATTGTTAAGTCTGGTTTGTCAGCTATTAATATAGCTATTCCTGCTTTCTTTTGATTAGAATCAGCATGGTATAATTTTATTCATGCATTTACTTTAAACTACATATGCTTTTGTATTTAAAGTGGGTTTCTTGTAGATATTGTATATCTATGAGACATTGATTGGTCTTATTATTTGATGCCTCTGACAATCTCTATTTTTTTCTTCTAGCTTTATTGAAATAGATTGGCAAATACATGTTTTAGACATCTAAGTTGTTTGTGATGTTTTGGTGTACTTGCACACTGTAAAATGATTATTACAATCATACTAATCAAATAGTCCGTCACCTCACATAGTATATGTATATGTGGAGAGAACTCTTGAGATATATTTCTTATACACAATACATTATTATTTAACACAATCACCATGAAATACATGTCTCTAGAAGTTACTCTTCTAATTGAAAGTTTTTATCCTTTGACCAACATCACCCCTTTAGCCCCATTTCCCAGATTCTGTGAATAAAACAAAATTTTATTCGCTGTTACTATGAATTTGACATTTTTTTTTTGCATTATTCATGTAAGTAAGGTTTGGTCTTTCTGTGTCTAGTTTATTTTACTAGCACAATGTCTTGAGGTTCATCTTTGTTGCAAGTGGCAGAATTTTCTTTTTTAAAGCTGAATAAATTCTCTGTTTGTGAACCACATTTTCTTTATCCATTCATGTGTCAACAAACACAAGTTGTGTACATGTTTTTGGTTACTGTGAATAATGCTGCAGTGAACATAAAGAGCAATTATCTCGTCAAGATAGTGAGTTTATTTCCCTTGGATATATACACAAATGGGATTGCTCGATCATGTGATACTTTTATTTCTAATTTAAAAGGACTTCCATACTGTTTTCCAACTTTTCTATATACTAACTTACATTCTCCCAAGAGTTCTCTTTTCTTTACATCCTTGCCAAAACTTACCCTTTAACATTTTGATAATAGATATCAGTGTCTCTGGGATGAGGTAACATATCATTTTAGTGTTGATAGGAATTCCCTGATGAATAGTAATGTTGACAACTTTTCATGTAACTGTTGAACTTTTTTTTTTCTTTTAGAAAGATGTCAGTTTAGGTCCTTTGTTGATTTTTAAATTGGTTTAATTTCTTTTCTGTTACTGAGTTTTCTAAGTTCCTTGAATTCTTTAGATATTACTAAGGATATGGGATATGTGGTTTGCAATTATTTTCTCTCATTCCATAGGTTGCCTTTTCATTTTATCGATTGTTTCATTTGCTCTGTAAAGCCTATTTAGTTTAAGGTAGTATCACTTATTTTTGTTTTTGTTACCTTTTGCAAAATATCTGCCTTTTAATTGGTACATTCAGACTGTTGATATTTAAAGTGATTATTTACATATTTGGATTATTATCTACCATTATTCATTACTGTTTTCTATTTGTTACTCTTCTCTTTTCCTATTTTTGTCTTTCAGTCTTTTTCTCTTTGTAATTTTAATTGAGCATTTTAGAGGATCTCATTTTCTCTCCTTTCTAGCATACTAGTTACAACTCCTTTTCTGAAATCCTTTTTCAGGATTTCCCTAGAGTTTGTAGTATATATAACTAACCAAAATTATATCCCAAATAAACATATACTGCTTATTCAGTAGAGATTATTTTATAATAACAAAAGAATTCTAATTCCTCTTCTTGTAGCTTGTGTTATTGCAAATCTTCATTTCACTTGTGCATAAGCATTCATAAGCATACCCAAAGAAGACATAGAAATAATATATGTTTACATATTTGAATAAGTTATTACTTTGAACAAATTGATTTTGTCAATTAAAAATAAGAAAAATTTAAAAAATAAGAAAAATAATAGTTTTTATTTTATCTTCACTTTATTTTTCTCTGATGCCCTGTCGTTAGGTAATCCACATTTTTTATTTTGTATCATGTTTCTTTATTCTGAAAAACTTCTTTACACACTGACTGCAAGGCTTTAACAGGTTGTAGAATTCTATGTTGGTGGACTTCTTAACACTTTTTGATATTTACTCTTTCTTCTTGCACAGTTTCTGAAATTGTAGTAATTACTTTTGTTTATTTATAGGTAAAGTGTTTTTCTGCTTCTGGTTTCTTTCAGGATTTTTTCTTTACATCTTATTTTCTATTGTTTGAAAGTGATATGCCTTGATACAGTTTCCTGACATCTTGCTTTGTGTCTGTTTTTGTTTTGTTTTGTTTTGTTTTGTTTTGCTTTCTGGATCTGAAGCTAAGATTAATTTGGAGAGAATTATTTTTGTTTCAGATATTCCTTCTATTTCTTTCTCTTAATTCCTGATATTCCCATTTGATGTATACTGCACCTTTTGCAGTTGCTCAACAGTATGTATATTCTGCCTGCATCCCACCCCCCATGTATATTCTATATTCTGCTTGCCCCCCCCCACCCGTCCCCTCTACGCAGTTTTTGTTTGTTTTCTCCAGTTTTGGAAGTTCCTATTGAGATACCAATTTCAGATTCTTTCCTTAACTGTCTATAATCCACACACACACACGTAATAAATTCACCAAAGATATCTCCTCATTTCTATTACAGTGTTTTTGACCTCCACCATTTAATTTATTTTCTAGAATTTTTTATCACCTCTACTAACATTCTCTACTTGTTCTAGTATGCTAGCTACTTTTAGAACTCTTAAATTCTCATACGCTAATCCCAATATTTCTGTTATGTCCGATTATGATGTTTGCTCTGTTTTGTTTTTTTTTTTTTTTCCTTTTAGTATACCTTATAGTTTTTTTTCTTTGCATGAAGTGGTAGCACAGTGTGTGGGGTGCTTTCTGTAGTCTTACGATTAGGTGTCAGTCTTATAGTAAGGCATACCTCTGACATCATCTGAACTTCGATAAGGCACTGGCATTCTTCAAAATGTTTCCTTCCTCTACATCCCCTTGCTGGAAGAACAAGGGAATTTTTCTCTAATATTTATTACGTGAAGTTAGTCTTATTCCTAGAGGTAAGTCCTACAAAAGAGTGAGAACTTGTGTCCTCCTGGAGTCTTTCTTTCTTTCTTTCTT
>NW_004567104.1:14383386-14409876 GCF_000260355.1 Condylura cristata | reverse complement strand
TTTCTTTCTTTCTTTCTTTCTTTCTTTCTTTCTTTCTTTCTTTCTTTCTTTCTTTCTTTCTTTCTTTCTTTCTTTCTTTCTTTCTTTTCTTTCTTTCTCTCTTTCTCTCTTTTTCTCTCTTTCTCTCTTTCTCTCTTTCTCTCTTTCTTAGATTTATTTATTTACTCAAACAAGAATTGAGATGCAGGCCAGTGTTGGGGAAGGGTTGGGGTGGGAGAGCAGTGAAAGGATTCACCAAAGATAGAATGGGTTGCAGAACAGGCAGATCTACTGAAATACACGGATGGGGAGCAGCAGGTGAGACAGGAGAGGTCTGCTGTGCCATGTGGGTCAGCTCCCTGGCTGGGTATCAAACTAGTGCTATAATGACTGCAGATTGCTTCATAGTGCTGAATTTAACCCCTGTGCCACCAGGGAGGCCCCTCCTGAAGTTTTTAATTCTCAGACTTCCTGAGGCTTCAGCAGTTTATCATCAGGTTATTCCAGCCGTGGCCCTGAATCCCATGACTATTTTTGCTTTTGAGTGTCTGCTTCTATAAGTTGCATCTGCCTGTGTTCACCTGTCTGCCAATCTGTGTCCTCATCTCTTCTGTGCATCCTAGAAAAGTTGTTGGTTTTGCAGTCTTGATTAGCTATTTATTTGTTTGGGCAGAGCAATAACTTCCAAGTTTCTTGTATGTAGAATTAGAAACTGAAAGCTTTATCTTTCACTTTTAAAAGACTCTATTTACTTTGAGCCTACTTGACTAATCCAGGGTAATCTCCCTGTTTTAAGGGCAGCTGGTGAGCAACTTTAATTCTGTCTGCAACCTTTGCTCCTCTCTGCTGGGTAGCATACCACATTCACAGGTTCTGGTTACCTGGATGTGATCATCTTTCCGGGGTGATCCTTATTCTGACTACCATACCCCTCTATGCTGCCTTTTTAAGAAAGTAAATATTAAAGATTAATTGTTGAGGGTTATAGTGCCAGAAATCTATCCTATCTACTCTACACAGCTACTGTTATTCCTGGATAATATTTAGAGATACTATACTAAATCCACCTCTTCCTTTCATTCAAGCAAGTAGCTAGCACTATCATCACTGCCTTGGGGAAGGCATATGGCAGGACAGAAAATAGAAATTGTCTTCAAGTCTTTCTCAGTTTTGTTACTCAAAATCTCGAGTCCTTAAGAGAACTAGTAAAATTTCACTCATGTTAAGGATGTTACAAAGAAGCATGAAGAAAGAGAGATTTTCTCCAAACTTCACAGCTTGTGGTAAGGGGTTGGAGAGCACTTGAGGGGGAGAGAGATATATTAAAAGAGTGAAAGGTCTCTGGGCTCCAAAAGCACAGAAAGTCATTTATTGCTTCCAGAAAATACAATTGTGAGGTCCCTCAAACCCCGAGAGGAGAGCACTAAGTTATGTTTAAGCAGAAGTGACATGTGCTGCCAGAGAAAGATTTTCTTTGTTTCAAGAAAAGTGGAAAAATAGCAGAGAATCTCTAATTCTAAATAAGCCTTAACTTTGGGGAAATGTGCGAGTTTTTTGCACCAATAATGGATCATCTGAAAAAACACATTCCTGCGTGTGGCGCTATATAGCACCACCCAAGGAAAAGGGTGGTGGGAATTTCATTAAATACGGGTATTTTTGTTTTCCTTTGGCTTTATAGAGTGGTTTAAATAGCAGGATGGCTCAGAGTCAGAAGTTAAGTTTTATATTTTAAAAAAAATCTATTTAACATATTAGCAAATGACACTATTGCCTGATGCTTTGCAATTAATTAAACTGGAAATCATTTATTCTGCTCAGTGATAAAGTGTTCCTGTGTTCAACTGTGTTGAAAAAGAGTAAGAAAAAGGGTGTTTGCTGTATATCTCTTTGTTAGCAGTCCTCTGACAAATAAAACTTAGAAATCAGCTGGAGAAAGTAATAAAAGTCCAAATGTAAATATTTGGCAATCATTTGGTTTTGAAGCATCCCAGATAAGTCAGAAAGATTCAGGGTGGATTTAACCTCAACTTGCTTAAAGATTTCCCCTCTAAAATCTAATATTGTCACTTAATAACATTTTTACAAATTCCTCACTTTGCTTTAAAAGAAATTCTCTAAAATTGCTTCTTGACAGGTAATGACAACATTTTAGACAAATAGCCTGAAATGGTGTTGCTTCATTTTCAGCACTATATTCCAAAATGAAATTAGGGTTCTCCGGAGTGAAGATTAGTTCTTGAATACACATTTAATGGAGAGAAAATAGAAAACATCTCAGTAGATCTGAACAGAATGATTTGAGAATCCTTGCATCATCACTCAGCAAGTTGATCAGGACAATGCTCTCCACAGGCAAGTGCTATTAAACGAAATGCTTGCATGTGGCATTTATTACAAATAAATGAACTATGTGAAAGCAGCCAGTATAAAACCAAAAAAACTTTCCTAGCAGGGACGATTCTTTTTCAATTGCATTTGTTTCAAATTGTATTTTTCAGAACCTACCATGTAAGTGTTTTGAGTGAATGATGACCTGAATGAATGAAGGAATCGGGTTGATGTATTTTGCATTGCTTATGGAGAGGGGAGTACCTGGCACATGGGGTACTCACGTGAAGTCTTGTGTGAAGGGAAGGACAAATTAATAAATGAACACAAAACAGCAAGTCCTCATTCATCAAAAGGTCTTGTTGCCATCTCCACAGAGCAAAGATAGTTATAGAATCACTGTCACTGTTCAAGCTTATACCAACTAGGGACTAAAGCTTGGGCAAGCCCTTGGGCAGTCTACTGTGCTGCTTTTCTTTGAATGGAGTAGAGAGGAAAGAGCTACTAGTTTTGAGTCAGTGAAGATGTTTTCATTTCCCCCAACACTGCAGAGAACTGTTCCCTCATTTGTGAACTGAGAAACTCAAGGCAAACTAAACAGGATGGCCTTGGGATTAACCAACACTTAACAAAGGGTGTCAAGCCTTGCAGATGTAAGTACAGTTATGTGTCAGTGAAATGTGAAGGTTCTGGGACTGTGTATGAACAGACTTAATGGTTTTGTTCTTGCAATTGATGTTTAATTAACCTAGATTAGCTGATTTATTCACTAGGTTATACTGTGTCAGGGTTACTGTTACCCAAATTTGGTAGAATTATCTGTTCCTATAAATCAAAACTATGCTATTGTCAGTTTCCCTTTAGAGCCTTGACTATCTCTTATTCTGAGTCTTTTAGCCACCTTCTTTAAAAACTTTGATAATGGAGAAAAATGTATCATGCTTATCATCAAAATAGGGTAAACTAATTGCTTATGGAACTCTAAACCAGTAACTTCTCTGTACATATATTAAGAGACAGCAAGAATAGTAAATTACAAAATAATGGCAATGCATTAAAGATAAAATTAAAAAATACATTTTGCATGAATATTGGAGATCATGAACATAAATGAAACATCAAGCTTGCTGAATTTAAAGACCTAAGAAGAGTTAATACTAAGGAATTTGACGTGTTTTGATGAAAAGACTAGATGACAGGCTATATTCTAGTTATCCTGACATAGAATTATAGAATTTGGAGGGAATATAGAGAAAACATAAACTAATTGCCGTGTGTGGCTTTTTCTTTTCTTTTTAATGGATGGAAGACTGAGGTGAGGTCAAGAGAAATTAAGTGACCCATGAATGTTTAGCAGGCAAAAGTAAACATTTAACAGCTAACAGTTAATAAATATTGAGGCAATAGAATAGGACAAAACAGGGATTTTATCTATGGTATGTATCTTAATGTTTTAGCACTTCAATGTCAAGTTTTTGAGAAAAGACATGGATACTTGGTTCTGGCTAGTATTTTCTCCAATTACTTACTGAAAGCCTGGTAGTGTAGTAAAAAATAAATAAATAAATAAAATAACCTTGGGCAAATCTCATGGTCTTTAATTTTTTTCATTTAATCTGTAGAATGAATCAATAACGATGAATGAAATGAATTAATCACCTATTTTGTGGTCACAAGGTGTATATAGAATCACTTTGAAAAATAATCTTATGTCTAAAATATAAATATAGATGATCACCCTATCTGTAAAGGTTCTCAAGTGGTGGCCCTGTGACCAAGACTTGATGTCGCAGATACATGCTGTCATGCACCTTTATGTTTGACATGATGCTAGTGGAGATGTGGCATAGTGACAGGTGTCTGGGTTTCTTCTCAGGCCCACAGTCCTCCTTCTTTGGACAATGCTAGCATTTCCTCTCTCTGGGCTCACCCCCAAAAGCCTGCAGAGTGATGGTTAATTTATAGTGACAGGTCAGTGACCACAAAGTTGAAGAAGATCTCTCTCAGTGGAATGATTATAAGGACAATCTACTTAAAAAGCAGATCCTGATCATGATAGTTCAGTAGCAATAAATTCAGAACCATTTTTCTTTCTTCATTCTTACTTGAGTTCTCAAGAGAGGGATCTACTGTTCCCTGAAGGCCAAGTGAAAAATACAGGATGTGACTGTATTTTATACAGTCTATATATCTCTGTGCTGGAGTGACTCTGTCTTTAGTTACTACTAACATCTTATGGTCAGAAAGCCTTGCAGAAGGAAGAGCACCCCCTTCTGCCATGGGGAACAGGGGCACTATCGCATACACCTTTCTCAGAAGAGCATAACAAACCTGAATCAAAAATCCGGGGCTTTTCAGAGCTCAGCTCTGCTGAGACGTGTGCTTCAATGCACAGAGATTGTCTGCATTTCCATCTGTTCCTGGCTGGGCAAACTTCAGTGAGTTACTGACTTCCTTTCATGCTCTGTTTTGTTCCATTTATAAAGTAGGGATAAAAATACCAACCTTTCAGAGCTATTGCAATGATAAAGTGGCGTGACATATGTGTGAAGTTCTTAATGCACACAAGTCAGCTTGATAAATGGGAGTTTCCCTCTTTCTATGAAGAGAGGTGCAAAGCTATTCCACATGGATGCCTGCTCTAGAAAAGGTAGGGAAGTGCATCTACTGTGTCTTGATAGCCACAGAGACATAATTACATTCCCTGTTAGGCCTCTTTGTTCTTCCTTGGAAGGATGGCTAAGATCCCACTGGCAATTGGATTTCTTTTGAGGGACGGAGGACAGGATCAAACTTTCAAAATCTAACAGCATCCTCCTGGGTGTGTATGATAGCTATTTGAAAGGGTTCCTTCTCCCAACTGTGGAAGTTATATAGTAAGTGTGGGGCTCCAGGCTTTCCTTTTGGGGGGGGGATGATAGTTCCTGTCCAAAAGTAGCAAGTTTAGAGACCAGAGCAAGTAAAGGACAGGGCTTTCACCTGCTGTTGGTTTGGGAGGTGGGGATGCAGGATGCCAGTGGAGGGGGGGGGGGGCCAGGGCAGCGAACAAGTGAACACAGCGAACCTCGATGGGCACCCACAAGGTGCAGTCAGTCTACCGATTACCCACATGCCCCAGCCAATGTGAGGTGAGGCCCATGCTTACAAGCACCGCTTAATGGAAGGAGACAATTTGAGAGATGTGAGCTGTCACTGGGCAGTAGGTTCTTGCGATTGCCCTTGTGTATGTGGCCCATGGTTGATGCAAAGCATGAATGCCACCTGCATTTCCCCTGAAATCTGCACTAGCGGAGGTCTAAGTGGAAACAGCTCTTCACTGGCCTCAAAATAATATCCAAATACTTTTAAATGGTTTTTAATTGCCTTTTAGAGATTTGGACAGAGCCTGCATCTCCAGCATCTTTCCTTTGCATGTAGATGATGCTTCAGTCACAACGAAAGGAGTTCTGTTTTTTTATCTCATGCTGGTTCTTTGGTTCTTTGGTTTCTAGACATTTTCCAGAGACCCTTTGTTCCCTAAGATGCCATTTCCACTTTCCCACCCTCACTTTTGCCTGGAAACTGTATCTCAGGTCACATCTTGACATTTCCTCAGAATAACCTCATTCTATTCCTGTGCTGCTCAGGTGCTTTCATTGTGTTAACTAATCTATTAATCTAATTAGTTAATTGTTTAACTCTCATGATGTAGTGAGTATGAATATTAGATCCCAGCTCAGATGCAAGTAAGACTTTTTAAAATAACATAATAAAATGTTTAACATTAGTTTCAGGTATACCGCATAACGATGTAATTATTTGTATATATGCTAAAATAATCGCCACGTTAGTTAACATTCATCATCACACACAATTTTTTTCTTGTTATGAGAGGAGTCATCCACCACCTGACATTTTTACAGACTCCACCCTAATCTCCACACCGAAGAGATTTCGCGCACCAAGAACGACAACTTCCCGCACTCCATAAACCTGACTTCCTGAATGGGGGATTGCTGGGAAATAGGGGTCATACTTGGTTTAAATTGAACACATCCAGGCTCGTGTTTCTCCTGCTTATCCCACACTGATTTTCACCTTGATACTACTAGAAGGAGACACATGGGAGGAGACTTGCTGAGAAGAGACATTAATTGCTACTTGGAGAAGAGATTTGGAAAAGAGATGGTGGTGAGAAACTCATTGGGTGGCTTCTCCTGGTCTTTGGCAGAGGCAGTGGTATATCTGGTATCTTGACTTCATGTTGGATTAGATGGTGTATTTTAAATTCGAGTCTCTCCTCCTGTGTCAGCTATTGGGACCTGCTTAACCCTTTTCTTATAGTTTCTTTTCAGGAGGTACCTCAGACATATGACATGCTGTCAGGCCTCAGGGACCCCACTCTGGGACAAGGCTGCTTGGCTGGACATTTGCTCATAGGGGATGGATAATTTTAGGAGTTGTATTGGGTAACTATTATTTGAAATCCTTCCTTCTCTCTCTGTGCACCTAAGTCTATTAAAATTTTTTTCACGCTAAAAGCCATCTTTCTTTGCCCTTATGCATGCAGATGGCTGAACCCCTATTAGAATGTGTACCCTTTACCAGTTTGGTCTTTGGGTACCCATCAGTCATATTCTAACATTGTGATATACTCTTCTTTTTAAAAAGATTTTATTTATTTATGCATATGAGAACCCAGTACAGGCCAGAGATGCAGGGGTAGGGTGGAGAGGGGTCAGAGGATTCAACAGAGATAAGAGTAGGGTACAGAACAGGTGGATTGGTACTGAGATGCATTGCTGAAGGAAGCAGCAGGTGAGAAGGAGAGGTCTCCTACACAATGTGGGTCAGCTCCCTGGCTGGGGATTGAACTCATGCTGCAGTGGCTGCTTAATGGCTGCTGATAGATAGCTTCATAATACTGCACTTTAACCCCTTATGCCACCAGGGAGGCCCACAATGAGCTCTTTTTTTTTTTTTTTTAAAAGATTCATTTATTTGTGAATATAGAGCTGGAGTACAGGCCAGAGGTGCAGGGGGTGAGAGGATTCACCAGAGACAGAGTGGGGAGCAGAACAGGCCTATTGATGAAGCATACTGCTGAGAGGAGCAGTGGGAGGGTCAAGAGAGGTCTGCTGTGCCATGTGGGTCACCTCCGGGGCAGGGATCGAACTCATGCTGAAGTGGCTTTAACTTCTTAGTGCTGTGTTTAACCAGCTGTGCCACCATGGAGGCCCCGATGAGCTCTTTTTAAAGTTACTATATTTGAAAGCAACTTTCAAATATAGCATATATTATCATTAACTATAGTCTTCATACTTTGTACTATATTCCCAGGGTGTTTATCTTATACCTAGAAGTTCGTACTTTTGATTCCCTTTAACTCATTTCTCCTTCACCCCAATCCTGCATTGACAACCAACAGTCTGTTCTCTGTGCCTATAATCTTGTTTTCTTTTTAAGACTTCATTTTACACTACTCATTTGATATTTAATATCTGGCCTTTAGCTCCACCTTCACCAACCTAGAGGAAAAATTTATCTTCAGAACTTTGCAGACATTTCCTCTGTTCCCACTCAGGGTTAAGCTGTAGTTTCAACATCCAAAACATGAGTGGGAAGGGTGAGGAATGTTGGAGAGCCATGTAACCCCTGGAACTTGGTGTTGCCAAGTTGGTCTTCAGAAGCTTATTGTCACTGCCTGTAACATCCCTTTAGATCCAGCCTGTTCCAGCTGCTCACAAGTTCTTTGCAGGAATTTTTCAAAGATGGCTTGTTCTTCTAGACTTGACATTCTATACCACTGCCTCCTTGCCAGTGTCACTGGGGCTCAGATCAGGGTTCTTTTCATTTGAAAATAATTTATTTATGCATATAGAACTGGGGTACAGGCAAGAGGTGCGGGGCAGTGAGAGGATTCACCAGAGACAGAGTGGGCAACAGAACAGGCAGATCAACAAAGTACATTGCTGAGGGGAGCGGAGGACGGGTCAGGAGAGGTCTGCCTTGCCATGTAGGTCACCTCCCTGGTGGGGGATGGAACTTGGCGCTGAAGCTACTGCAGTTCATGGTGTCACAATGGGTTAAAGCGCAGGACAGGGCTTCTGCTCTCATACCAAAAGACTTCCTTCCTTTCTCTTTTCCTTTAAGTCAAGTTCTCTGTAAATCTGGAGGACTGAGTCTTAATCCTCTTCCTTTACTGTTTCTCCCACACCAGCTACTTAAGTTTGGGTGTTCCTTCCTGTATTTTATTTCCTTGCAAACTTTACATTTTTCTAAGGGGGTTAAATCTTTTGAAGAACAAAGAATCCTCCCTGAGGCAATGATTACACAACTGACTACCTATTTGAAGGCTGAATGCAGGGAAAAAAATAGATGGGGTGCAGGGGGCCCCTTAACATCCCACTCGCTGCTGAGCATCGGGACACAAACCTAAAGAAATAGGCAATTAAAGACATTCTGGGCTTATCCAGATCTCAAAACTTACAACATGATGTTGTAATTATTCCATTACTTCCACTCCAGCATTTATTTTTGGCCGCTCACGTCCCATGTTACTTTCTGCAAGATCCTTTAAATATCCCTACACCAGACTTAACTATTTGGACAAAGCGTGTATCCAAATTGGAGTATTAAAAATAACAGAACCCAGGGAAGCAGACCAAAACTCTGTTCCTTCCTCCTGTCACCAACAGAATATACATATGTAGGGCGATTTGCCTTTTCTGTGAAGGAATGTCGTCATCACAAATCAAGATAGGGGATCATTCAACGTATTAGAGAGAGGGGGCACTTTCTCCACACATTTTAAAAGTATTATTATTTTGCTCTGTTCCAGAAAGGAGAAAATAAGCTGCAATAATACATGCAGTCGGAATACATTTCATCTCTCTTTAAAGTACACATTTTGTTGTTTTTAATTATCAACTTCAATACCGCAGCATACAAAGTGCCTTAGGTTTTTTAGACGATATAATAATGACTTAATGTACTTCATTTGTCTGCGGTACATGCCGCCTGCTCTGGCAGCTGTCGAGGCAGCGGCTTCCCTGGGAGGCACTTGCCTGCGTTTATGTGCATATTAATGAAACGCTCCAACTTTCCTAGTCTAACTTAAACACTTCACTGCCACTTCAGCTGATTATGGTCTTGGATAATTGCCACAGTGAATCCTGTATTTAGTGGAAACAAAATATATTGATGACAAACATGTTTCCTATCAAAAGCTAGCAAGATGGGTCTGAATTCAGATTGTGCTGTAAAAACAAGCATGTAAACTCATTAGACAGATGAGATGTAAATTTACAGAGCCTGGGAAAAATGATGAGGACAGCTTCAAATCTGAGGAGCACATAGGCAGCGTCAGGCCTCATTACTGTAAAAGCTTGGCTAGAAAATAGATTTTGGAGGGCATGCTTGTGTGGAGGTGAATATTAAATCATTTAGTCCTTTGGGAGGTGGCAGATGGAATGCCCAGTAACTGTGGTGAAGCAACAATTGGGCAGGGCTCACTGGCGTCACGCTTGCCATTTCTTGTTGTGGTTGCGTTCCAGTCTTGCCTCATCAGAGAGCTGAGCCCAGTATGTAAGACCATGGATTTTCTCTGTACATGGGCTAGGTGGCTGTCTCAGGATGTTCGGGCTGCTAAAGTAAGTTATGATAGACTAATTTTACACAATATTTCTCACAGGTTTGGAGGTCAAGAGGCTAGTAGGCCTAGGATCTAATGAGGACCCATTTCCTCGTTCATAGGAGGCCATTTTCTTTCCGTCCCCCTATGGTGGAAGGGGAGAGAGAGTTCTCTGGTACTTAGACCATTCCTAAAGAAATGGCAAGCGTGACGCCAGTGAGCCCTGCCCAATTGTTGCCCAATTGTACCTTCATGATCTAATCATTACTCCAAAGACCCCTCCTCCAAATACTGTTACCTTGGAGACTAAGTTTCAACATATAAATTGTGTAGGCACACAAACCTCAGTTTATAGCAATGGACTTAGAGTTCAAAAAGACTTGAGTTTTACATACTATGGGGTCAAGCTTCAGTTATATGTTCTGCATATATATGACATGTGCCACTTAAGTTTTTTTTTTAAAAGATTTACTTATTTATGCATATAAGAACTGGGGCATAGGCCAGAGGCTCAGGGGGTGAGAGGATTCACCAGAGACAGAGTGGGGAGCAGAACAGGAAGATTCAGTCATGTGGCTGAAGGGAGCAGATAGAAAGACAGGAGAGATCTGCTGTGCCGTGTGGGTCAGCTCCCTGGCTGGGGATCAAACTCATGCTGCAGTAGCTGTGGACGGCTTCATAGTACTGAGACTTAACCCCTTGCAACACCAGGGAGGCCCACATAAGAATGTTTTTTTGATCAACAATGTGCTGTGTATACGATGGTGGCCCCTATATATATTCTAGGTGTATAATAAACTTGTTTTGTGGAAATATACTTTAGGATGACCATATCATGTACTAACATTATAGCTCAGGAGAAATTAGCTTGGGTGATGCAGGCCAGGTGGGCCCAAGAGGGAGGCCGAGATGACTTGACACATAACTGAAGAGAAGGCACTGTGACTATGAAAGCAGAGAATGGGGTGATGTGAACCCAAGCCAAGGATGGTTGGCAGCCACCAACAGCAGCAGGACGCAAAGAAGGGATTTTCCCCTCAGGCCTCTAGAGGGAATATGGCGCTGCTAACAATCTAGAGAGAGTGATTTCAGACTGCTGACCTCCAGAACTGTTAGAGAACATATTCCCATTGTCCTTCCTCCCCTCCCCCCACCGCCCATGATTTTAAACCACCCAATTTGTAGAAATTTGTTTAGTAGTAGTAATCGGGAGGTAACCCATCTTCCTTGCACAGCATCTCCAAGAACTCAGATAGTATGGGTCTTTGCTAGCTTCCTCTCCCACAGTTTCTCATACACACTACTTCCCTACCCCCAACCTAAAGTAGGGTCTATCCCAAGAGTACATCACCTGTTTTTTGTTTTGTTTTGTTTTGCTGTTTCTGATCTTTTCCACATGTTAGTTTTTCTTCCTACAAGGCTGTTTCCTCTCACTTGTGGTTTCCCGTAACCCTTATCCTTCAAAGATCTGGTCAAATGTCACTTCCCCATTCCAGTGTTGAATAATTTGTCAGAAATATGATAGTGCTTAATGTTGTCTTGTATTTCTATTTCACTTTCCATGTGTGTGTTCCATGTCTTCTCATCTAGCATAAGAATGGAAGTAGAACATTTTTTTTATTATGTTGCTTAAGATGTTCAACAAATACTGTATGATAAATAGTAACACCCAGCAACTGCTGGAACTATATCAAATTGCTGAGGAATTGATAGCTAAATAAAACAGGTCTTACAGCAGTACTGTTTGACTATAATGTTGACTAGCTCATCTCATAGGAAGAAGTACTGTATTTTTTTTTAAAGATTTATTTATTTATTCATACAGAACTAGGGTACAGGCTAGAGATGTGGAGGCTGAGAGGATTCACCAGGGACAGAGGGGAGAGCAGAACAGGCAGATTGGCGAAGTACACTGATGAGGGGAGCAGTGGGAGGGTCAGGAGAGGTCTGCGGCGCCATGTGGTCACCTCCGGGGCAGGTGGGAATCAAACTCATGTGGAAGTGGCTTAAGCTTCTCAGTGCTGTATTTTAGCCAACTGCGCCACCAGGGAGGGCCAGAAGTACCGTATTCTTACTCCATGAAATTTCCTTTTTGAAAGGTCTTTTCCTCTGAAAAAGTCTAGTTTACTTTTTTTTTTTAAAGGAACAATGTTAGTAGTTGCTTTATTCTTTGAACCATTTTTTAAAAAAGATTTACTCAAGAATGCATACAGAACTGGGGTACAGGCCAGATGTGGGGGAGAAGTGGGAGGATTCACCAGAGACAGAGTGGGGAGCAGACTGGGAAGATGTACTGAAATACACTGCTGAGGGGAGCAGCGGGTGGGTTAGGAGAGGTCTGCTGTGTCATGTGGGTCAGCTCCCTGGCCAGGAATTGAACTCATGTTGCAGTGGCTGTGGATAGCTACATAGTGCTGCACTTTAACCTGTTGCACCACCAGGGAGAGCCCCTAATTTTCTTTGTTAAGCTATAAACCGGTAATGAACAGAGCTTTATCTGCAAGTAAGAACAAGGCTTTTATTTGAAATCTTTAGGGAATTGCAGTCTGAACACACCACTGGTCGAGACGGTAAGTGCTTTGGGGTGAGGGAAAATGCAGCTTATACAGGCTGAACTGTCTCCTGTAGGTAAACTGATAAAATTCCTTTAAAAAGGAAAGAAAAACTCACAAAAAGGAGGGATGCCTGCATGTCAATGCAGTAATAGTGTTACAGGGTAGGGAGAGGGGCACTCTAGTGCCCCCAAACCTGCTCACCCTAAATAGGTTCTGCCATTGGCTGCCTGAAGATAAAAATACTCTAGTGTGTAAGATCTTTAATGGAAAGGAGCTTTAATAAAATTAATGTGCAACTAAGAACAGACAAAAGACTATGCTTTCCACATCAAGCAGCCAAAGTTACCCATCCCCTTGTGGCTAAATGCCAACCAAATAAGGTTGGCCCAAAGCAGGTCCACTGAAGCCTGAAAGCCTGCCACTAGTCTAAAGCACCTTCTAGTGGGGATTTATAGAAAAGGGTCAGAAACAGCTAGACCATTCTGGAAGGAAAATAACAAAATCAAAGTCAAGATAAACGCGCCATAGTTAACCTCTCCACGAGTCTCTCATTCACATCTGTTTCAACCAGTCCATGACCAAGAAGCAAGCACAGTTTCTTCACATGTCTCTGCTCCATGTGGCTCCTCCAAACCTCCTGGTTCTCCATCCTTATTCCTTCCTTCCTCCAATATCCTCTCCAGCTGCTCTTCCTCCCTGCTCAGCTCACCCTCTCTTGGGCAAGCCAGGAAACATGGAACCTCCCCTTTTCTTGGGGGCCACCCTATTACAGTCGCTTGAACTTGTTGAGGTGGAAGCACAGTAGTATTTACCAGCTGATGAGAAGGCTTGCCACTGCCTTCCAACACCCTCCCGCATCCAGCCCCAGGTCTCAGTGTCAGGGTGCTGGGTAGCTGACAGTGATCTCTGCGCTGGAAATCCAGATGAGCAGCAGCCTGCAGTGCATGTTCCAGGGCTGAAGTTATACTCTCCTAGGGCCCTTAGTTTCATTTATCAATTTTAATATTGTGATTATTTGGCCATCTTTAATGGAATTGAAGAGTAGAATATTTAGGATGGAGTTGTCACAAGACCAGAAACTGGAGGTGGGGGAAAAATGATTAATGTAGTTGTTAAACCAGCTATAGAAATAAAAAGTCCTGGGGACTCCCTCACGGTGTGTGTGTGTTGGGGGAGGAGTTGGGGGTTGGAGGGGCCAAGTCCCAGCACTATCAAGCTATCACCAGCCAGTGAGGCACAAGTTCGATCCCCGGCCAGGGAGGTGACCCATGTGGTGCAGCAGACCTCCCTAGTCTTGCCTGCTACTTCCCTCAGCAGTGCATTTCAATCTGCCTGTTCTGCTCCTCACTGTCTCTGGTGAATACTCTCACCCCCCTCACCTCTGGCCTAACCCCAGTTCTTATATGTATAAATAAATAAAATAAATCTTAAAAAAAAAGGAGAGAGAAATCCTCTGGTGCCAACTGCTCTAGCATACAGCAGATGCAATAGAAAGAGAATCAGGAGGTGCAGACCAGAGGCAGACATGGGAGGACCGTTTAGAAAATCTGTGGTCCTTACAGATCAACCAACCATTGCCTGCTAAGAACTGCTTTAAAAACAGATAACAGCTACACAGGGGAATGCACCCTACCCAAAGGAAAAACACTAGCCTAGCAAAAGTCCAATTTCTGCACTGGCAAAGATGCTCCCCCCATGCCTGCTGCCAGTGAAGATACAGGCCTCTCCTTTAACACATCTGTCCCTTCCGTCCCGAGGCAGCTCTCCACCATTTGACTATGCAGGTATTTCTTTCAACAAACCTTTTCTCCGTGCGGTTCTTTCTGCCCATTTGTGTTTGTGCAAGAGTCCTTCTCTTTCCTTTTTATTTTTTTTTCAATATAATAAATCTGCCCTTTTGGATAAAACGAAAAATCTGCCTTGTGCTGCTACTGAAAGTAGAGCTCTGGTAAAAATTTTTTCTGAGAAGTAACCCAAGGACCCCGTTCTCTGAACCCAAGGCCTCTCCAAATCTACATCAGTCTCCACAACTTAGCAGGTAGATCTAAAGTATATACTATGATAGCTCAGACTTTGGGAAATGAGCCAAAGTTGGGCTGTGCTTTTATCTTTGTCTTGTTAAGGCCACAAGACCAAACGGTCTCCTGTGATGATAACTAAAGGGAAATGATGTTGCTGCTATAGTCAGCTTGGGGGGAGGTAAGTCCTGGGACACTGGGAACGGGGCACTTCCTTACTCTCTGGGAATGGGAGTGAGTGGGACCTAAAGAAGTTTCAAAGCTTCAACTAGTGCGGGGGTGGGGGTGGGAGGTGGGTGGGCGCTGAGTGCTGAGTGCTCCTGGGCATCTGGAAGCATGCTGAGGGCAGCGGTCAGGGCACGTGTCTACTTTTGGGGCAGTAGCATATTTCACTTGGGGGTGATGGCCGGCTACTGTCAAGGCCAGTTCCTGGGGAATTGATGGTGAAGTCTTCAGGTCACAGGAAGGTGCATTTGACTTTGGGAATTATTAGTAATGGTAAGAGCTACTTGGGATATGAATGAGCGGTCTTGGGGATTTGGGGAAACAGCAGAAGGAACTTTGGGAATGACAAATTTCTGTTAATTTGTTTATGCAATTTCTTAAAGTTGGCACGTCTGAGAACTAATTTGGTACCCTAAGTTAGTAAAGATAGATATTTGGACTGATACAACTGGCAGGGTTATACAGCTTTCTTACAGGGTACAATGAGATTTTTCTAACTCTCTTGGTGCCCCTAACAGATAACACCCCTGACATTTCTTCTTTCCCCAAAAACTCACACAGCACACATTTAGTGGCCACATGGCAAAATTTGACACAAGTGGACGTAATTAGAGCTGACATGTGTAACTTCTAAGTCATTTCTAAATAGAAGATGCTTTCCTTGTAATATGTTTTTCCTTTCTCCATTGGCTGATTTATTGATGTAGTGTTGACCTAACTTCAACCAGGAAGAACAATGCCCTAAGTTAATGCAGAGGAATCAGATGGAAAGAACTAGACATCCTGAATGAACTCCTGGAAAAGGGCTGTCCCACTTGTCTGGACTTACTAGGTTGTGAGAGAAAAATGGAAGTCAATCTTTCTGAAGTCTCTTATTTTTGGTGCTTTTTGCTTTTCCAAAAAGCTCTTATTTGAACTAATGCAGCTATTGACATCTATCATTATAAAGACCATAAATATGTAGAATTGCACTATATGTAAGGAAGTAGGAAATGAAGAAGCAAATACTGGAGATTTTGGGAAGCTGGTGAACTTTGTAATAGTAAGTCAGTATTTAGCAAAACTGTCTTCTGCAATTAGTTGGAACACAGACCAAAGGTCTATGTAATCACTAGTCCTAGTGAAAGCAGTTGAAAAGAGCCAAAATATTTGTATATTGGCTGCTCTCTACTGCTTTTATGAAAAAGAAATGAGCCCAAACAAGAATTGGCCAATTTGCAAGAAATAATAGGAGATAACAGAAATCTATGTGGTTGGAAAGATCAATTACTCCAAATCCCAGAAAAGCAAGAGATAAAGTATTACTGAACATATTCTTTAAAGTTCTTCTATCAGGAGACTCTCAACCAAACAGTTGGAGTTAGACCTAGCAAGCAAGATCAGAGTAAGTCTATTGTGTCAAATGGTCTCAAGAGAATTACTCTTGAAGTGGGACAGGCAGTGATGGCTAAACTCCAAAGACAGAAAATAAGACAAGCTTAAGAAATAATGCCCAGTTAAGAACTCTGGGTGGTTACTGACATATTACATCAACTCGCAATCAGACCGCAAACCTCCCATATATTTGAGTAAATTCTATTGCTAAACAAACCACAGGTCTGTGATTATTCAATTCTAATGCAATTGTCAGACCCCTAAAACTTCGGTAGGACGTGGTCTAAAAAGAACTGGGTACCCTTAAAGGAGACCTCACGAAAGAAATGTCTCCAAACTCAGATGTGGTCATGAAGGACAAAGGACAAGGAAATGCCAGCCAGAGGCAGAGCCATGGGCTCTGGGGACTGTGGGCATGAGAATACTTCCAGAAACCAGAACCAAGATCTAACCAAGGAAATGCCCCACTGTTTGAAAAGCCCTTGATACTTAACTGCCATTGCTAAGGACCAGTGGCTCCTGGTGAAGCGCTTCTCTTTTATGAGAAGACATTTCTACTGTGCAGCTCTTGTTTGATCTGGCATTATTTATGGAGGATGTTGTGATGTGGGGATGGGTGCGGTGGGGGGTAGGAGTTAACTGGGGGGAAGGAGTGAGCTGATAACATGTCTACTAGGAGCTGCATCCACATTTAGTGGAAGACTGCAGCTTGCCCAGAAGATGGGCTTTAAGTTGTTCAATTCTCAGTAGTTGGGTGGTGATCTACCCCTTTTTGGGGAGAGGTTAGAGTGTGTGAAGGAAGAGGAGGGTATACTCAGAACTTTGGGAGATCAGAACCGGTGGCCTTGGGAAACTGCTACTTACTCCCAGCTCTCTTTCTTATTTGGTCTGGACATTTACTCATTTTGACAAATAGAAGGTGCATGGGGATGGTCTGTGTAATCTTGAGATCAATTTCAAATTAACCACAAGCATCTTTCTCTGGATTTCAGCTTTCCCCTCTTCTCATTGGCTATAATTTGTATGTTAGGGTTCCTAGTTTATACCACATGGGTGAGAACAATACCAAAGAGATGGAGGAATAGCAGTTAGAAAGAACCTGTAACCCTGACCTATATAAACTTCTCTAGTTCATCCTGGCATATTAGTCTTGAGAAATGCCTTCTATCTCATTTAAAGCACAATAGTTTGGGGACTCTGTTATAGCAGCTTAGTCTTTTACCAACTATTATCTACTTCATATGGCTTCATGTGTGAAGGTTTATCTATTTATTTATTTTAAATATTTATGCATATAAGAACTGGGGTGTAGATCAGAGGTGTAGGGAGGGGGGGATGAGAGAATTCACCCGAGACAGAGTGAGGAGCAGAACAGGTAGATCTACTGAAATACACTGCTGAGGGGAGCAGTGGATGAGACAGGAGAGGTCTACTGAGCCATGTGGGTCAGCTCCTTGGCCAGGTATCTGACTCATGCCTCAGTGGCTGGTGATAGCTTATAGAGCTGACTTTATTTAACCCCTGCACCACCAGGGAGGCTGGTGAACACATGAAAGTTATTCTGGATTATACATGACAATTTTCATTATACTGACGTGTTAGAGGCTGAGATTACTTTAGGCACAGGTACATTTCTCACAGTATTACTCAGTGTCACAGCTAGAGAAACCAAGTGGCAGTCCCTTTGGGCTGCTGTAACACAATACCACATATATAAATGGGAAATGTGTTTCTTGTAGTTTTAGAGGCTGGAAGTCTGGGATCAGGGTGCCAGCAAATTGGGTGAGGAGTCTCTTCTGAGTTGCAGACTTCAGCTGGTGTCCTGGTTACAGAATGTGTTACCGTGAAAGGCAGTGACCTTGGGAGTGGGTGCCATTTTCCCTGCCAACACGACAATTCCCAGTATGCCCTGGATTGGATTTTTCTGAATGGGGGCATCTGGGAAGTAGGATCGAGTGGAGAGGATATATACTGAAGGTATAACAAATGGACAGGGAGTTAATTGGAGGAGATGCTTGGGGAGAGACACTTGGAGGAGAGACATATGGGTGAAAGATACATTAGAGAGGCTGGGACTGAGCATTTTGGCAGTCAAGGGCAGCCGCTTTCTCGATCTTGTGGGGGATTACATGGCACATTTTAAATTTCACATCTTGGCCCTTCCTGGTGGCGCAGCAGGTTAAAGCACAGCCATAAGAAGCTAAAGCCACTTCTGCATGAGTTCAATCCCTGCCAGCCCCAGAGGTGACCACATGGCGTGGCAGACCTCCCCTGACCCGCCCATGGCTCCCCTCAGCAGTGTACTTCGTGGATCTGCCTGTTCTGCTCCCCGCTTTGTATCTGGTGAATCCTCTTACCCCTGCACCTCTGGCCTGTACCCCAGTTCTGCATGAATAAATAAATCTTAAAAAAAAAAATTCACATCTCTCTCTGTCCCACCTCTCTGGGGATTGCCTCTCCCTTTTCTTGCCAGAAGGTGCCTTAGACTTGTGGCAAGCTTTGGGCCTCAACTGTCCTGTGTTGAGCCTGTTTGGACATTGGCCCACCAGGAAGTGGGTAATTTTTGGAGTTTGATGTTACTTGAAAACCTTTCTTTTCTTCTCTCAATGCAAACAATGAAAGACATTTTACACAAAGAATATGCTTTCTTTGTCTTAGTGCACATGGATGGTTACACCCTTAGAATGTGCATCCCTTAACAATTTGGGGCTCCTGGGGACTTCTTGGACATACACCTATACCCTCACATGGTGGAAGGTGCTCTTCCACCATGAGGTCAGAGACCTGACCTCCCCAAAACTGTCACCTAAGGAGTTAAGTTTCCAACATACCAACTTTGGGGAGGACACAAACATTCAAACCGTAGCAATAGGTGACTGTAACTCTGAACCACCATTTTTGAGTATAAAGACAGAACAGAATGTTGAGAAGGTAAAGTGCCGTGGTCCCTTGCCACTGTCCTCACGACTCATCGGTTGATTCTAGGCTGAACTGCCATGCCTGCTGCTTTCACCACTGTGACTTTTTTCTCTTTCAGAGATCTTAATTTAGTTCCCAGTGATTTCTTCTGCACATCTAAGTAATTTGCAAGCATAATGAAAAAGATCAATGTGCATTCCCTTTAAACCCCAAAACCTCTAAAATATATCAAAGATTAGGGTGAAGATATCACTAAGATCCCACTACTGCTGCTTCCCTCTCTGATTAAAATCCTCTCACAAATGTCTCCCCGTGTGAGCTGTATGCTTAAGAGCTGGTGAGACTCAGGAACCTAGCCACTACTAGAAGCATCAGTAGGGGCCCTCCCTGGTGGTGCAGTGCATAAGCACGCAGCACTGGACAGCTCTCCCCAGCCACTGCAGCACCAGTTCGATCCCCTGCCAGGGAGGTGACCCACATGGCACATGGCACAGCAGGCCTCTCCTGACCGCCCGCTGCTCCCTTCAGCAGTGCATTTCATCAATCTGCCTGTTCTGCTCCCCACTCTGTCTCTGGTGAATCCTCTCAGTTCTCACACCTCTAGCTTGTTCCCCAGTTCTTGTATGCATGAATAAAGAAATCTTAAAAAAAAGAAAAAGAAAAGAAAGAAAAACATCAGTATATCACAGTCTAACCATTTCCTTATTTATGTTTCTAAATCAACTGCATTCCCTCATTTGCTATTAATTTTCCTGGTGATGAGAATTATCAGGAAGGAGGCAACCTTCCTATTCGGGATCTTTCAAAAACACTTTCATATTTCACTTCTTTTCTCAGAGTGCCTCTATCTGTTTATTCTTTGCTTTAAAATACGAGAACATGATATTAATTGGTCTGTGAGTAGGGCATGAATACTGGATCATTTTCAAGTCACATTTTTATGCATGACTACCACTTAATAATTGTTACCCTGGTCAGAAAGAAAATCATTAGGTGTCCAAAAAGTCTCAAATTGCATGTCAGTTGTTCTGATTTTCTAACAACCTGGTTCATCAGAAAACCTTTGAAAGGAGATTGCGGTGATAAGATAATAAGAGAATGACTTGGAATTGGGGGTGTTCCTGTCACCTTGGATTTTCCCTTGCTTACATTTTTAGGATGAGGCTGTCTATTTTTGAATTAGACCAGATTCCCCTTTTTTTCCCATGCACTGTGTTTAGTTTAGTATTTTTCTCATATTCACCTGACATTTGGCTCATCGCCTACCCCAACTCCTATTCTGGTGAAAAGTATTTATAGCGGCCCCATCTGCTCATGTGTTCTAGTGCATAACCCCCTCCAGTTTTCCTCCTTTCCTTTCCAAGTAAATACAGAGCCTGTGTGATTATTTGGCATTATGCTCCATATCTCTGTATGACACAATTTTTATGCTTACATGCAAATAAGCATTATCTAATAATAAAAAGTGGTAGCTGTACTTGAATCAAAAGCTTTGATAATTATACAATCTTTAAATTAATTAATGAGCCAAAGGCAGCTAAACATTAGCATTTAGAAAGATCTCTACAGCATTAGCTACTAATGAGTTCATTTAGATCCATCGTGCAACCCGTTTTAGAAAGCACAGACCATATTTAATCACATTCAATCAGATCTAATATTGAAATTATGAACACAAGCCATTGTTGAGTGTGAAATTACCATAGAATTTTAATTGTTAAACACATTTCTTGTTGGTACTCCTAGATGAATGATAATTTGAGGAGGAAGTAGGTAATCTGTATAGAGTGGGCTGTTTACAGAATAATAAGGAATCCTAACGTGTCTAAGATGTTCTGGGTTGAGCATTCACATACAAATTCTAATTTCATTTGCCTCAACTGCTTCCAAGCTTCTATTGCCCTCAGGCAAGAAAAATATATAATTTTTTACTTTCCCCTCTATTCTGTAATTTCTTTTTTGGAAAGAACATAGAAAATAATAAAGATATGTTGTTTCAAAATCAATTTATAATATTAAAAAATTAAAATGTAATAATAATACTGCAGAAATCCCTACGCCTCCCAACTACTGGTGGCACAGTGGGTTAAAGCACAGCACTAAGAAGCTAAAGCCACTTCAGCACAAGTTCGATCCCTGTCCTGGAGGTCACTCCCACGGTGCGGGAGTGACCCCTTACCCACCTGCTGCTCCCCTTACCCACCTGCTGCTCCCCTCAGCAATGTACTTCATCAGTCAGCCTGTTCTGCTCCCACTGTCTCTGGTGAATTCTCTCATCGCCCATGCACCTCTGGCCTGTACCCCAGCTCTGTACAAAAATAAATAAATCTTAAAAAAAAAAAAAGATGTTTGTCTATTTGGGGGCTTTATATAAATGGAAACATATTTTGTATGTGTGTGTATTTTGAGTATGGCTTCCTCTGCTTAACAGATGTTATGTTTATAAGATTTATTCATATTGTTTCATGTCACAGGTTATACATTTTTTGTTGCAGTGTAATATTTCACTGGTTGACCAGCCCACAGTTTATTTATTTAATTGGTTAAGCAACCCAAAGGTTGGCTAGTGGAGGACATTTGTTTAAAGTTTCTGGCTATTATGAATTATGCTACTCTGAACATTCACTAGTACCTGTTTTTGTTTTTGTTTTTAATTGTGATAAAGTGCATATATGTATTAATTACCATCTTGAACATTTTAAGTATGTAATTCAGTAGTGTTAAGTACAATGTTATTCAACAAGACTCCAGAACTCTTATCCTTCAAAAATGATCCTCTATACCTATCAAACAACTCCCCATTCTCCTTTTCCCCTAGCCTCTGACAGCCACCATTCTACATTCTGTTTTAGTAAGTTAGACTATCCTAGAGACCACCTTTGATGGCTGTTGTCTTTTTGTGACTGTTTTATTTCCTTTAATATAATGTCCTCAGGCTTCAGCCATGTTGTAGCTTGTCAGGATTTCCTTCTTCTTTAAGGATAAATAACCTTTCATTGTACATATATTCCCATTCCAGTAATGCTTCTGATGAGCACATGGGCATATTTCTAATGGGATTTAGATAGTTGGGTCATAGAATATGCAAGTTAGGCTTTAGTAAATCTTGCCAAACAATTTTCTACAATGGCTTTACCAATTTACACTCTTTCCAGTCACGTGTGACCTAGTTACATTTTAATGTAGTAGCATTATTGTTTCTTGTAACTAGGTAAACTATAATGACCAAAGAGCAGTTATAGGACTATACTAGGTATAATCCTATTTTCATTTTTAAATGTGTACTATTAGTTAAAACAATATCTGTTTCTGCAATAGACACAACTCACTTTTCTCTCACTAAACTGTTTGGTGTGCATGTTCCTGATAAAGCAGTCTCCAATTCTCTAAGAAGTGATTCAAGGGGGCTCCCCGGTGGTGCAAGGGGTTGTCACAGCACTATGAAGTTTTAAAATGAGTAAATTGGTTACGACACCTAAAACTGTGTGTGTGTGTGTTTGCATGTGTGCATAGGGTGGTTTTGGGCAGGGGGGATATTTCAAAAATAGTAACTATAGGCAGAGTCCTAACATTGTGAAGTTACTAACTGCTACATTCTTTACCTGCAAGATAAATTGCAAGAAGAGGAAACTGAGGTTCAGAGAGGTGACCCACAGTCGGTCAAAACCTCCATAGATTTCACAATTGAAAATGCTCACAGTCAGAGATGACTGCTCCAAGTTTCCTTGCATCATTCCATGGGAAAAATAAAAGCTTGCTTTCTAGAACGTGAGCATGCATGCTTCCAGATAGCCAGGTGCTGGTCTTGGTGGCTGTCTTGCAAATGATGGATGGCAACGCTGTCTAGAAGCGACTGCAGTGTTGCTATTTGTTTTGAAAATGTGCAGACCAGTTCTACAAACCACTGAAGCATTAGGTCGTTACAATAAATACCAATAAAAGATACGACTGCCCTAAGAAACTCCTAGATTTTTGAAAGATGCCTTTATGTTTGTGTACTATATGTCAACTTGCTGCAAAATGATCATATATTTACCAGCAAGAGAGGCAAATTAATTCTGTAGTAAAAAGGAGTTTAATTTGTTATCCAGTCAGAAGGAAACTGTGGAAATAGCAAACTATATCAAAGGTTTCTGTTCCTTTTAAGTGTCTTATTTTGCTTCTCAAAGTACTAGCCACTATTTGACCTCTGCCAAACAGTTGTACAAATTTGGAGAACATTTACATTTTCCAATTTTGTCTCATTTGTTTTTAATCTCATCCTTCAAGTACCCTTATTTTTGTGAATTCCATAACATATTTAAGTTCATCAGAATTGCTTTATTAGAGGTATTCGATCAAGGTAAAATTCAAATTTTCAGTTGCATTAGCCATATATCAAGTGCTCATTCTTGACTACTGAGGTAGTACAACTATAGAATATATCCACTCTCTCAGGAGGTTCATCAGACAATCTGGCCTTTTTTTGTTCACCTGGTCAAAGGTCAAAGAAGAATGTAGAAAGCAAGTTCTCTTCTAAAAAGTCTTGGTCAGGAGATGACACACATCACCTCTTGCATTTCATAGGCAGAAAGACGTCTTCTGTACTTCTCTTTAATGGGACCTGGTGTCTTAGTTCACGTGGGTTGTTATAACAACTATATCACAGACGAGGTGGTTATTTTGCACAGTTCTGGAGGCTGCAAGTCCTAGACCACTGTAGGTTGGCTGCTGAGATTGCCTTCTCCCATGGAGCCCTCACATGGTGGAGGGAGTGAGAGAGATCTCACTTCTATAAAGAAAGACACTAACTCCATTCATGGGAGCTCCACCCCATCACCTAATCATCTCCCTAAAGCCTTCCTTCAAATATTATCCTTTGGGCTCTAAGTTTTGATACAATTATTTCCGTTACAGCACCTGGAAAAGTCCAGTTCTGTGAACATCAAAAACTCCATTTTGGCAGGCAGGTTGTCATTTCCATAAGTATGGCCTAGAGGAAAACTTTTGCAAATAGACTTAGATTCAAGTAGGTTTGCCCTCCATCCCTTAGGCAGGTAACTCCATATTGTTTCTCCTTCTTCTCAGTCTTTGGATTTGGATTGAATTGTATCACTACCTTTCCTGGTTCTCCAGCTTGGAGTATACAGATGGTGGTATTCTTGACTTCCATAACCACATGAATCAATTTTTATAATTAATCTCTAATTTATACCTCACATAGCCCACTGGTTCTGTTTCTCTGAAGAACTTTAATGTAGTCACATTACTGTATAATTACTATAAATGAAGTATTAATGTTGATAACATGAAAAATGAATAGAAATCTTTACAGAAAATATTTAAAATTCACCAAGTAAATGATTAAAGAATATGAACAGAAATTTTACAAATGAAGAAATACAATTTCTAAATCTTTCCTGTTCTCTGTGGGAGAGAATGCTATTTCTGGCTTCCTCTTAGTTCAGGCCTTTCTTTGTGGCCCCTTTCTGTTGAGGAGCTAAGGGGAATGAGATAAGTTGGTATTCATGTTAAAAAAAGGAAATATTTGCTTATTGAAGTGAAATTTTACTTTAATTTTTAAAAATGCATTTATTTACATATACTTTACACCACAGTTCATTTCTGTCCAATGTTTGCTTTCTCCTCTCAGGTGTAGTTCCTGTGAAATTCCCACCACCAGTTCACAGGTGCACCATCATCATAGTCCCTTGTGCTCTTCCCTCCCCATTTTGATTCCTTTCCCTTCCCTGAAGAATGTTTCTTCTTCTAGTTGCCTGGTAGTTTTGTTTTTAAAATTTATTATTATTAGTGTTATTTTTCCTGATCCTTTATGTGTTTCCTCTAGATTCCTCCTCTATGCGAAACCATCCAATATTTTTCTTTCTTTCTCATTTATTTCACTGAGCATAACCCCTTCCAGCTCCATCCATGTTGTTGCAAATGGCATGAGTTTATCTTTTTGATTGCTGAATAGTATTCCACTGCGTATATACATACCACATCTTTAAAAGAGAAAGTTTTAAAACAACAGATGCCACAGATGTCTACTAAGAGATTTGTTAGTGGTCAAAAAATTTAGATTAAAATGTTCATAAAAAAAAAAAAGAGAGAAAAAACTAAGTTGTAATAAACCCCCAGAGGAATGCTTTGGTAGGTAACATTTATCATACAAATCATAAACAGATAGGTGAATATAACTCTGAAAAACCATGCAAGGTGACAATTGTAGTCAATGGTTCTAAGAAACAATCTTTTTTTTTTTTTCTTTATGTCACTTATAAATTTTCTTTGTGTGAAAGGAGAAAATTCAAATAAGTGGGGAGGTTAAGACTGGGTTCTGAAGGTAGACTAGTTGAGTTAAATCCCAGTTCTACCACTTACCAGTGTGACCTTGGATAAGTATTTTAACCTCTCTAAACCTCAGGTTCCTCATTTGAAAAGAAGGAAAATAATAGTAGCCCTCCCAGGGGGTTTCTGTGAATATTAAATGAGGTCGTGCTTGTAGAGTGCTTAGCATGCATATGGACTCTCAATGAATGTCAGTTATCATGTTTTATTACCCATAATCCCACCATTTAGAGATTGCTGCTATTAATGTTTTGATGTATAGAAGGGCCTAATTATCTGCATATTTATTATCTGAGTCACAGCAGTTGCAAAGCTGTTAGAATATAGCAAGCATAAAAATGTTCACTAATTAATGGACCAATTATAAAGTGTCTGCTCACATATATCCCTCCTTCCTTAATCCTGTGACCAGCCACCCAGTGTATTAACATCCGATGTTCCAATGTCAAAACAAGGTAAAGTCAAAAGTGAAACTGTAGATCTTGTAAAAGATTGGGGATTTCCTTCAGAGAGTTGGGGACTTAGAGTAGGAAATGAGGATTTGGCAGTGTTGGAACAGTTAACAATTGAAGAATGGACAATCAGCCAAGGTAATGCCTCAATTTAAATATCAAAGAACTATAGAACCTCTTGGGAGAAATGAGGACACCCTCAAGTATTTCTGCAAAAGAGACTTGTTATCCTGTTTTTAGATAGGAGCTAATTTTGTTAGACACTTGTCAAGACAGATTATTTCTTTTCAGTAGCTGCTACACCCATGTCCACCAAAGTGTGACTTCTAGGCTGAGTTCTCCAGCATTAACCAATTCCATAAATATTGATTTAGAAAAAAATCAAGGTCTGTAGTGACACCCTTTTGTTTTCCCCCTATTGAGAGAGGAAATTTGTATTACCAAAAGAATTGTTGGATCTGCAGAAATATTACCTTTTTAAAAAAAAAAAAAAAAAGATCAGATCTTTTTGCCTTTTTTTTTTTTTTTTCCCCCTATTGAGAGAGGAAATTTGTATTACCAAAAGAATTGTTGGATCTGCAGAAAAGATAAATCTTTGTAAAAAAAAAAAAAAAAGATCAGATCCTGGTACATAAGTCAGGAGTCCTGGATTTTAACATGAGCCTTGCCAATTCAGAGTGTCAAGTCAATTTAGC
>NW_004567104.1:14349315-14383286 GCF_000260355.1 Condylura cristata | reverse complement strand
TTTTTTTTTTTTTTTTTTGGTATCAGAGCTCTATGTTTTGGGTTATAGATCCCACTGAGATGGCTATTAATTATGTTCCTCTGGAAAAATGCACATTTGCTTCTACCATAAAGTTTTTTATACAATTGGAAGGGAAGTTCACTGAATTCCATGTGTAGGTCACAGGTTAATAAACCATGCTTTAACTATTATATTTCAATATCTGAAAGTATTTGCATTCCTAAGCTTAGACATGAGTGAACTTTTTTCTGTTCAATAAGTATGAACATGATCCTTGGCCTACACCTGTCAGGGATAAAGGAGAAATATTGGACTGAGTTTCAGCTAAATCAAGGGACTCCCCAGAGGGTACAGACAGCAGATGGTTAGGTAAAAAGATCCTGTCAGTTCATGTTAGCCAAGAATTGCCCCAAAATGTGATCCACAGAAGGTACAGGAATCAGCCTATAATGTTTGGGGTAAGGCTTGGAGTTCATCAAAGGTTTTTGGTGCTGAAGCTCAGGATATGGAAGAATGTGCAGATAACAAACACAGAGTAGAGTTAAAGACTTTTTACAGGCTTTCATCCAGGGACACACTGACCCCAGGTTTACATAGAGTGACCTGTAGGGCAACCTACTCATCTGCCAGCTCAGTCTAGGCACCATGTGGCGACTGCAACCATGCAGGCTTCCATCTTGTTAAATGTATTGGGAGAAGTTCTTAACTAATGAAAATAACAATGGAGAATGACCGAGTCTACATGTGAGTGAAGCAAAGTCATTTCCTTAAACAGCACATCCACAGCCAGACACATATATGCAGCGCTTAAAAGAAGCTTTAAAGGCGTAGCTTTGGGCTGTGCTGGTGCAACTCATGAATTCCTCCTCACTAGGGTATTGTGGAGCCATCAGCCAGGCAGCATGACTTATTTCTGTGCAAGTTTTGAAAGGTGCAGCTCTCCTAACTATATATTCACTGTGCAAAACACTTGCTATAAAATGAATTCCCCTAAGTCCTTCTGCTGCGAGTGGAGGTCTCCTAGGGCATCATCATTTTGAGCAGGAAAGTAATGGACTCTTACCTAGGAGAATGCTCTGTGGCTTTATATCTCCTTCCTCTCACTATCCACTACCTAATTTTATTCCTCTTCCTTTCCACTGTGGCAGCTAGAGTTAAAAAGATTCATCCTGGCCCTCCCTGGTGGCGCAGCGGGTTAAAGCACAGCACTGAGAATCTAAAGCCGCTTCCTCATGAGTTCGATTCCCGCCTGCCCCGGAGGTGACCACATGGCGTGGCAGACCTCTCCTGACCCGCCCGCTGCTCCCCTCAGCAGTGTACTTCGTCAATCTGCCTGTTCTGCACTCCACTCTGTCTCTGGTGAATTCTCTCACCCTCCACATCTCTGGCCTGTATCCCAGTTCTGTATGCACAAATAAAAAATAAAATCTTAAAAAAAAAAATTAAAAAAAAAAAAAAAAGATTCATCCAGCCACCTTGCCAAAATTTTGTAGTTTTGTTATTTAATCTTCGGTGCAAATGAATCACACCTGTAGATTAACACAGACACACCTGACTTGGTTGAAATAACAATGATGGAGCAGAACTAGGAGATAAGACTAATGTATAATTTGAAGACTGTAAGACAGTGCTTGATCAAGTGCTCAATAATGTGATTGATGTTACAGGAAGGCATTAGGATGAAGGGAGCTGTGAATGCTGTTTTGAAGTCAAGGTGGCCAGCTAACTTTGAAGGACAGATTGAAAGTGGGAAGGGGAAAGGAATGTCAAGGCATCATATATTTTTCTAGGAAGGCAACGTGGTGCAGAGTGAAGGGCATGGGGTATACAATCCATGCTCTGCACAAATACTTATTTCGAGTCTGTCCATGTGCAGCATCTGTGTTAGGTCTGTGATAGAGTAGTGAAGCAATGTGCCTGACCTTCAGTACACACATGCTCAATGAGACTTGTGTTTGAATCCCGGCTCTCTTAAGGATTATCTTATTCATGTGGAGAAAACTGTCCAACCTCTTGAGTCTCAGATTCATTGTCTGTACTACTGAGTTGTACAAGACATGTGGCAGTTTGACTAGGGTAGAATAAGTTAGCAAACACAGCCAAGTCATTTAATAAACTATACAATTTGATGCCAATTTTAGTTACTATTCCAACTAGTCAACGATAAGAATATGACTTTTAAAATATGCATTCTTGGAAGAAAATGAAGTTGTTACCTGGCTAGTGAAAGATCAAGAAGATGTCAGCGCTGAACACACCTGCCCCTCAGCTTTGGCTCTGGAGAGAGTGAGCAGAATGAAATGAGATGGTGACTCAACATAAAATAAATGAAAACCATGAAGAAAACACTACAAAGGAAATAGCTGTTTGCACCAAGTGATATGGGAGAAGTGCTGATTCAGGTGTTATGGAACAGTGAATTTTAGGATCTGGTGTGCTGGAGTTCAAGGATGAGGTTGAAAACAATGTTTATGTATATACATATACATATGTATATATATATATATATATATACACATATGTGTGTATATATATATATATATATGTATATATATATATATATATAAAGTTCATCATTAGCATCATTAGTAGAACTGTGTCCGCAAGCCCACGGTCTTTAGGATCAACTGCAAATGCTCTATTTCTTCCTAAGAGTTTAGGCTAAAAAGCTGTCCTTTATATCTTTAAAAAGCTTCTGTGTGGCTTTTGGTGGTAGTGACCTAAATACCTTCATCAAGCCTCAATTAAGACTCTAGGCCAAAGCCATGTGCCTCTAGGGGAGCTAATTACAAAAGCTGGATTAATTTGCCACTGAATTATTTATATAAGCATAAATATTGCAGAGGCAATTAAACCTCAGGTATTTCTTAAGGAATAGGTAAATCAATTTGCATTGTGTTCCTTCAGTTCATTTCAGAGGAAACGTTTGACAGGAAATAGAAATCTTTGTCAAAAGGTAAAGATACCCTTAGAATCCATCCCTCCATTAATTTTCTTTGCTCTCTAAACATACCCTGTAAAGTAATTCCGTGTGTTATTGTAATTCTTTCCAACTGCCAGAGATAATAAGTCAAAAGACATTGAGAGTTCTCTCTTGTCAATACCAGGAAGTCAATCTTCTGTCTATTCCGGTATAATTTAGCACAGTGAGAATCAACTGATTTCACAGATATTAACTTTATCGAATATACAAACGGAAGTGTTATAGGGAAAATAATTTCTCGGTGAACAGCAGAAGATAACTTAGCAATCAGGAAATGCAATCTCTTTTTGGTCTCAAAACTTACTCAAAGGCTGAAGTGAGCCTGGAATCCACCCCCCTTCTCCCCCACAAAGCAGTGATTTACAGAAATGAAACCTGCGGGATACATATTATGCAAACGCTCTGGGGAAGTGAATCATAGCACATCCAAACTAAAATTGATGGAGCTGTAGTGAAAATAAAGTTATTAAATTTGTGGTGAAGGGAAAAATGCAAAAGGTAACACGTTAACGGCATCCCATATATAAAACTAATCATCTATTTCCAAAGCCGTTACTTGCCGTCATCACAGCCTCGGCCGCCTTGCCCCATCGTAGACTTCCGCCTCTAACTTAATTTTTGGCCTTTTCTCAGCGTGTGAAGCAAGATTTCAATTCCTTTATTTTTATCCCATCTCCAGATTCAGAGCTGCATCTTGTACTTTTGTTTTATATACAAGGCCACCAAAGCGGGCTCACAGCTCTCATTCAACCCTCCCCCCCCCCACACACACACCCAATTTGACACATTCAGGTGTTATTTCCCAAAGCAGCAGAACATTTGATAGTAAAGTTTTTACTTAGATTTTTCCTATGGTGGGCACACTGAGGTATCCTAAACAGAGAAGTTGAAGGATTAAAAGACCTTAATCAAATTAAACAAATCCATATAGCACATTCAAGTAGAAGTTACAGGAAGAAGGGGCTACTCTTCATACTGATTAATAAAATACTTTTTTGCTTCATTTTGAGGCGTTTGGTAAGCAGTGAATGAGTCAAGCCAAATTCCAATGTACTGGGGCTGGGGTGTGTTTTATATCATATATAAGAGGAGGGGGAGGATGAGAAAGAAGGACAGAAACTTAAATAATTTATCATAAAGCTAGAACACTGTTTTACCCAAACTTGTTCATCTTCTATGCCATAGAGAGTGGTGTGGTTGGAATGCAAACCTCACTTTAATACTTCTTGACTTAAGACAGATCTTTGGCTACCTGCTGCTCTTGGTGTAAGGGACCCAATCCTTCATGTAGTCTGGGGAGGCCTCTGTCTACCGTCCTCCCTTCATTTAGTTGTATGTGTTAATTGCTATGCAGCCACTTCCTTTAAAACCCCATACTTTTTTCCTGCACCAGGCATTGCATATTGCCATTTCTTTGCCTGGAAAGTATTTGGCTACAATTCCTTAAGTCCCTCCCACCTTTAGAGCTTAATACACTGCATTTCTTTAGGAAAAACTCAGATCTCTGTGATATGAAAGACAGATCTTTGTGGGCTCTTTCCTTCCTCATTGGTCCAAGCTTCTGAGCAAAGGATACTTGAGAGCTAGAGGTAATGTTTTTTTCTGAGAAGAATTGAGACTTCTCCAATGAGACACCTTGGTAGTAAAACCCTCTTCTTCCCCTTTCTGGAGACATTTATTCACATTCCAGAGTAATAATGATGTTTCCCCTCTTGTCTAGAGGCGATTAATTTACACTGACCTCATATTAATCTCTTGTTTTGTTTCCAGAGCAATGGATGGGCAGATGGACATTCTTACATAAAAAGCAGGCTCCTAAAATTTGAGGTGCCCCCTCGCATGCAAGGTCAGGGAATGTCTGTCCCTAGTTGTACCCTGTGGTGACTTGGGAGTAGGAAAGGGATTTGAGATCCTGTCACAGCTGCCATTTGGATATCAATGACAAATGCTCCATTTCTCTGGCCAGAGAAATGTCCCAGGTCTCCTATCACTTTAGGGACATATACCTGGCAGCCTCTGTTGTCAGCTTGCAAGCAGGACAAAATTTCAATTCTTCAGTTTCTCCCTGAGCAACATTAGCCACTCATTTATGGCAAATAGAACCATCAATTTTACACTTATCTGGCAAAAGTTTATCTCTGCCTCCCAAAGGGCAGAATATGTTCCCCCTCTGTATCCCTTAACTGACATTCATTAGGCCTCATAATTTTACTTGATGAATGTGGAAAGAGGTGATCATTCTAATGGAGAAGATGAGGAAAGGTTTCAAAGAGAAAGAGATGAAGTGGGTGGAAAACAGAGGTGGAAACAGAATGAGATTGTCTGCTGTGGGAAGGGAGTAGTCAGGATGGGAGGGAGTGGTGTGGAGCTGTGTGACAGATTCATTTTGGCTTGAGTGAGGAGCAATGGGTGAGGGGAAATAACAAAAAAGGAGTCATTTTCTTGGCAAAAGTAACTTTATTTCTGAACGCAATAAAGTGTAGAAAATTCTGAAGGCTGGTAGAAATGAAAGACTGACATGTTTGTAGAGATCTAATTTCAGCAAGACCAAATCAGGAAGGGATGTGCCTACCAATTAGATTCAGATTTTTTTTTTAAATACTGCTAGTGAGGAAGTTTTACATCTTGATTTTTTTCCCCCGTTACCTTGGGGTTAGATGGAGAAAAGAGAGATTTATCTGAGATACTGTGTTGTTCTTTTGTGCTTCAAAGATGAATTTAGTTTTGGTTAATCCCAAGGCATTTTAGAACCAGAAGAAGTGAGAAATATATCAGGACTCAAAACAAAACAAAATAACAAATGATAGAAGACTACATTAACTGCGGTTTGTGGGAAGTGGAGGCTGGGGATGACTGTAGACTGTAGGCTTTTCTACTGACAACTATAACACTGTTTCTCTGGGACTTATGGTTCTTCACAGGGAAGGGATTCTGGTGTGCTCCCTAGGGCATGGTGAAAGAGCTATGCAATAAATCCTGTTACAAAATAAAAAATGTAGATTGAGCTTAATTTGCACATTTCTAACAATTATGAATGCTTTTGTGTTTTCTTTATTTGTTCTTTTATTTAAAATGGAATTGGTAATTAGTAAATTAATTCTCAGGGATTCTTTTAAGGAAAAAAGCATAAGAATAGGAAATCATGTATCGTAAAGATACAAGATCTTTTTTCTGTTTCCTGAAGTTTTCAAAAGGAAAATGGCAACTCCTAGCTACCTCAAATCAAATGAAACACATGGAACAAAAGAAGAAAATCTTTCCTGGGAGATTGTCTTTGGTAATAACATGTACAAAAATTATCTTTAATGGAACTGTCATGACTAAACCTCTACCCTTTTTAATATTTTAGGGCCCTCATTAATTCTTGAGTTCTTCTGAATTTTGTTATATTCTCTAGGGTGTTTTGATTCATACAATGCTGCCTGTCTTTTTACTAAATGGCCATAGATAGCAGTGCCTTTTGTAAGTAATAAAGTTGACTTTTTGTGACTTTTCAGTTTCTTTCCTCAATTTCTGTTGCTATGGGGTTTCCAGTTTTGCTTCTGACAGAATGTCTTTCTATCTTTGTCATTAATCTCTTTGAAAAGGAGAGTTTAGAATAAACAAGCTGGTGAGAGTTGTTTGTAAAATAAATGCAGATTAACTAGTAGTGATGATGTAGGGAGCTCTATCAGTTAGGGCCAGGTTGGGCTGCACACAATAAAAAAATCCACATTAACATTAACTTAAATGGACAATGGTTGTTTTCACATAACTTAAATATGCAACTAAGTAAGTCAGGGACAGCATAGAGTTACAGCAGATTTTGTTTTTCAAGGATGACCATAAAAATACCTTTTTTTAGTAGCAGTTTTTTTTTTAAACATTTATTTATTTATGCATACAGAACTTGGGTACAGTGAGAAGATTCACCAGAGACAGAGCGGGGAGCAGAACAGGCTGACTGACTAAGTACACTGCTGAGGGGAGTAGTGGGCGGGCCAGGAGAGGTCTGCTGCGCCATGTGGATGACCCTTGGGGCATGGATCAAACTCAATGCTGAAGTGGCTTTAGCTTATTAGTGCTGTGCTTTAACCCACTGCTCCACCAGGGAGGTCCCAGTAGCAGTTTTTAAAAGGAAGATTTATTTGATAGTTTCACTTAATGCAAAATACCTAGAAGGAAATCACACTACAGTAAAAAAAATTTAAATCAAGGCCTCAGAATTTCATTCAAACACCAAAATCAAAATCCTAAAATAGTGGTATTGTATCTCAATTAACTTAAAAAAAGAAAACTAAACATCCATTAGAAGTTATTAAAAGTTTCTAGAATTATGGGATCAAAAACGGTGGGGGGAGGGAAATGCACTGGACTATGGTGATGGCGGGTGATTTGGTGATGGGAAGCCCAAGAGGATTACAATTGAGATGGAAAATGCACAACATGATGTAAAAGCAAACTATTATATTATTTATTAAAAAGAATTACTAGCATTAAAAAACATACCAAATGTTTCACTTTTATTGTAAATGTGACTCCTATTTTGAGTTTTACAAAAAAGAAATGTCTTTCAACATGAATTGAAGCAGTATTCAATGTAATGTGGTATAGCAACATTTAACATAATTCAACTGTTTTAATTGGAATACACTTACTGCTTAAGTAAGTCTGACAACAGAAATGCTGAAAATAGTTTAAAAGCTATAGTTTACTGCTTATTAGTGTTAAAGAACTAAACCTTAAACATTAAAACAATATCGATTTCTACATAGACTAAGCATAAATAATAAGCTTATATTGCAAAAATTATCAAACAATTACTGTTATTGATATATACAGGGAAATCACAAGCAGCAACATGGGCATACAAAAACAAGTACAGCACATGACATCTTGAGACTCAGGGAGTATGACATCATTAGGAGAGAACAGTTCTCTAGAATCTAACCACAAATGCATGGAAAGATTTTGTTGGATATGGAATTCAAAACTGCTACAATAAAGAAAATTAAAAAATTGGAATAAAACACAGAAAAGCAAGTCAAAGTGATAAATAAGAACCCAGAAAAGTGAATCAAAGAGAGAAAGCAAAGTTGAGTAAAACATATAAATGACCTAGGAAATGGAATTAATGAATAGGAAAGACAAATTTAAGATTTAAATTAGAAAATAACAGAGATTTGGGATGTGAAAAAGACAAAGATGATATAAGAAGCTCTAGAGAAAGGTATGGAAGCAGAATAGATTAAATGGAGGAGTGAATACATAATCTTGAAGATTAGTAATGCTCAAAAGACCCAAATGGAAGTAAAAAAAGAAATACAAAGTAGTAGATGGAAAAAAAGAAAAAACACTTCAAAAATTCTCTGACCCCATCAGAAAAGGCAACATAAGGATAGTGGTATCCAAGAAGTGGAAGAGAGGGATGGGGCAAACATATATTCAAAGAAATAATAGAGAAAAACTTATGAACCCAGGAAAGGAACTAATTATACAGGTCCACAAAGCTCAAAGAACATTTAGTTATCTAAATGCAAAGAGATCTATAGTAAGACACATAGTAATGAGACTATCAGGAGTTCAAGACAAAGAAAGAATACTGATGGTGCTAGGGGAAAGAAGTAGATAACATATAAAGGTACGCCCATCAGGCTTATAACAGATTTCTCTGAGGAAACCCTACATGGAAGGGGGGAATGGAATAACATATTCAATACTTAAAAATAAAACTGCCAATCGAAGTTATGTATCTGAAATATCTTTTTTCATGTAAGAGAAAAATAAAGTCGTTCCCACACAAAAAGAAGTGGAAGGGATTTGCAAACAGTAGATCTCTCCTATAAGAAATGTTGATAAGAACTCTCCTATCTAAATAAAAGAGAATACCTGTTATAAAAAAGTTGAACAACAACAAAACAACCAAAAAACTCAATACACAATGACAGTAGCACTTCATCATATATAAAAAGATTACCCTGAATCAAAAAGCTAGTTGGATCAGAACACAAAACCAACTTTTGATTTTCTCCAGGAGATAGCTTTTAGCTCCAAAGATAAACACAGGCTCAAAGTGAATGGTTAGAAAGTAATTCTATAAACAAACGGGATACCCTACTAAAGGACATCAGTAAAACTTATGTAACATAAAATTGACTTCTAGTTTAAAAGGTAACATTAGGGCCCTCCTTGGTGGCTCAGGGGGTTAGGACACAGCACTGCAAATTAGCAGCAGCAGCTTCCGTGCGAGTTCAATGCCTCCCAGGAGCTGACCCACATGGCGCAGCAGACCTCTCCTCTCTTGCCCACTGCTCCCCTCAGCAGTGTATTGCAGTCAATCCTTCTGTTCTGCTACCCACTCTGTCTCTGGTGAATCCTCTCACCCCCTGCACCTCTGGCATGCACCCCAGTTCTGTATGCATACATAATTTTTTTTTAAAAGGTAACATTAGACAGGGATGGACATTTAATAATGAGTAAGGGATCAATACATCAGGAAGACATAATACTCATAAATATATATGTACCAAAAAAAAAAAATAAAAACAAGCAACACCAAAATATATAAAGTAACTATAAACACATGTGAAAATAGATATTGGAATGAGCACAATAGCACAGAACTTCAACAGCTCTCTTTCATCAATGGATAGATCAACCAGACAGAAAATCAATAAAGAAACAATAGTTTAAATGAGGATTTAGACCAGATAGGCATAATAGATATTTACAGATTAAAAAAACAAAAAGAAAAAGAAAAAACTAAGTACACATTCTTTTCTAGTGCCTGTGAAACATCTTCCAGGATAAGCCACATGTAGGAGCACCAAAAAAGTGTCAATAAATTACTGAAGATTGAAATGTATCAAGTATCTTTACTGATCACAAAGATCTCAAACTTCCAATCAACCTAAAAAGAAAGCAAGAAATACCTCTAATATGTAAATATTGAACAACAGACTACTAAGTGACCATAGATTAACTTGGAAGTCAAAGGAGGAAAAATTATTTTGAAATACCTGAAAACAAATGAAAATGAAAAAATAAGTTGCCAGAACTGATGGGATGCTGCAAAAGCAGTTTAGGCCCACCTCAAAGAACTCAAATAAAGAAACATACAAACTTTTTTTTTTTAAGATTTATTTATTTATACATAAAGAACTAGGGTACAGGCCACAGGTACAGGGGCAGTGAGAGGATTCACCAGAGACAGAACAAGCAGATCTACGAAGTACACTGCTGAGGGGAGCAGTGGGCGGGTCAGGAGAGGTCTGCCACGCCATGTGGGTCACCTCCGGGGCAGGCGGGGGTCAAACTCATACTGAAGTGGCTTTAGCTTCTTTGTGCCGTGCTTTAACCTGCTGCACCCCCAGGGAGGGTCTGCATACAATCTTTTAAGACTGAATTCAGAAGAAATAGATAAACTGATCGGACCAATTCCAATCTGTCATAAAAATCTCCCCCAAAACAAAAGCTGAGACCAGATGGTGTCAGTAGTCAGTTCTATAAAACCTTCAAAGATGAACTAATACAAACTCTCAAGAGGGAAAGCTTCCAAGTACATTTTAGGAGGCCAACATTACTCTGATACCAATAACAGATAAGGGTATCACATAAGGAATAAACTTACAGACCTATATCCCATAAGAAAATACATGCAAAAATCCTCAACAAAATCTTAGCAAACCAAATTCAATAATATATTAAAAGGATCATATATCATGACCAAGTAGGATTTTTTCCAAGGGATGCAAAGATGGCTCAACATTTGCAAACTGATAAATGAAATTCACATGGACAAAAAGAAAAAAATAAATATATGCCTTTATAAATAGATGCAGAGAAAGTCTTTCACAAGATTCAACATCATTGATGACAAAAACTCTCAGAAAACGAGGGTAGATGCAACTCTCCAAAGAAGATTTACAGATGGTCAAAAGGAACTTCACAAAATGTTCATCTTTATTAGGCAAATGCTAATCAAAACAAGGAGATTCTACTTTAAACTGTGAGAATGGCTTGCTTCACAAACACCAGAAACAATAAATGTTGACAAGGGTGTGGAGAAAATGGAACTCTCTTGCACTGCTGATGGGACTGTACACTGGTCCAGGCCCTCTGGAAAACTGTACAGAGGCTTCTCAAAGTATCAAATACAGATCTGCCATATATCCAGCATCTCTGCTCCCAGGTGTCTACCCAAAGAATGACAAAGATTAATTTTCAGGGATATATACACTCCTCTTCACTGCAGCACTAACAAAACCCAAAGGATGGAAACAAGCTAAGTGCCCATGGGTAGATGAGGGGAAAAGAAGATGTGGTGTATATACACAGGGGGTTACTACTTAGGTACTAAAAAAAAATCACATTTTGCCATTTGCAATAACATGGATGGAACTGGAAGGGATTATGCCAAATGAAATAAATCAGAAGGAGAAAGATAAATGAAGAATGATTTTCACCTATGTGGAAAGAAATACAAGATCAGGCAAAATTAAAGCAAAAAAAAAATAATTTAGAAATCTGACTATGGAATTGAGTCCACCTCAGTGGAAGGGCTTGAGGAGGGGAGCAGACGGTGAGAGGAGCCAAATGACTGTTGTGGAGGATTATGGGTGCTTTGGTGGTGGGTTTGGTGTGGTAACTTACACCTGAGGAGGAGTGAACCTTTTCCCCGAAATCATATATAGTGTTGTAAACAATGTTACTGATATATACATATATATATGTATGTATGTATGTATGTATGTTTATATATACATATATATGTTTATATATACACATATATATTTATGTATGTGTTTATATATATATATATATATATATATATATAGACACCACTAAAAGAAAAGCACTTAAAAATATGTTATCTAACTCAACCACAATGACTTCATTAAAGCCATTGTCAAACTGATATGGGCCAAAAAAGTAGTTTAAAATGCCAAAAAAATATTGTTCTTGCACTCTAAATTTCAAGTGGTCTATTACTCAAAACATGAGTTTAGAATAGGGATTCATGAAAGTTGTTAGTGAACCAGGTCTTTCCAGCTCTCTGCTCCATTACCTCTGGAACATAACTCTTAGCCTCATGTTTTAAGATGCTGCTAAAGCCCTTGAAAGCAGGATTGAGTTTCGCTTTAGGGGAAATTTCTTGGAAATCCCTTACAATATTTCTCTATTTTAGTGGCCACAATTTAGTCACATGGTCACTCAGGGAAGACTGAAAAATAAATCTTTACTTTGGGTTATAACTTACAAAGTGAAATTATTGTGCTGTTTCAGGAGAAAAAGCAGAGTGATGATTGTGCTGGCTAACTGTTAGTTTTGAAGGTTTTCGTATAAGCCATGCATCAGAGCTCTATGCCCAGGAGCTGGAACTGTTTTACTATAGTCACAGTATCTTTGATTGGTGATTAAATGCCATCTTTGTATAATTTTCACTGTAACTAGAATTTCAGATTGCTTATTCTGGTGTTTCTGCATTGTGATGGTAACTGAGAAGCAACACCTTTAAGCTTCCTATTAAGATACCCACCAATAGGACCCTCCTTGGTGGCGTAGTGGGTTGGAGCACCGCATTGTGAAGCTAAGCCAAGCAGTGGCGGCTTCGGTGGGAGTTCAATCCCTGCCCTGGAGGTGACCTACAAGGTGCAGTAGACCTCTCCTGCTCACCCGCTGCTCCCCTCAGCAGTGTTCTTTGTCAGTCTGCCTGTTCTGCTCCCCACTCTGTCTCTGGTGAATCCTCTCGCAGCCCTTACCCCCTCTGGCTGTACCTCATTTCTGTATGCATAAGTAAATGAATATTAAAAAAAATCCACCAATAACCACAAAAAGATCAGCACCATAGCTATAAACTGAGGAGAAAACAAAAATAGTTAAATCTTGATAGTCTATATTTTTACAACATAATTTGGATTTCTTTGGGGAAAGCAATTCAAGCTTTATTTATCATCCACTGAACAATGAGGAGAAGAATTTTGACTATGGCTAATGATTACCCTTAACTCTGGGGCACGAACTCCTCTCCAGAGAATGAATCAAGTAACTGCCTTTCATTGCATGGTTCTGAACCAGCAGTAATTTTTTTCTATGGTTCCCAAATCTTCAGTGCTCCCCCTAACTCCTCTGGCCTCCATTAAGAAGTGTGTGTTCTTCAAGCACTATAACTTTTAGGATTTTTGCTAGACAGCAAAACTGGTAAGAGATTATAGAGGCTAGGCCATGAGAAAGTGTATCCTGGGATATCTCATTACTTTAGAAGGGCCCTGATATAAAAGGCAGAGCTGGAAAAGAAATAAAGGCCAGAGCTGAGCAAGATGAGGTGGGTGGGTGAGGTGGGCATGGACAATTTTTTGCTGAAGGAATTAGAAGTGTAGAAGATTCCCCTGAATCAATGGCTGTATCCCCATAGCTGGGAAAGAGGCTGGGCACACTAGGCTTCTCTCTACATCTACGCCACTTAGTGGAGAATGTCTAGTTCCTAATGGTTGGGGGTTAGAGAATGGATGAAAGACCCTGGCAGACCCTCCATGGTGGTGCAGCAGGTTAAAGCACAGCAGTATGAAGCTATCACAGCCACTGCAGCATGAGTTCAATGCCTGGCCAGGAAGGTGACCCAATAGGGTGGCAGACTCTTCTGACCTACCTGCTGCTCCTGTCAGCAGTTTATTTCAGTACATCTGCCTGTTCTGTTCCCCATTCTGTCTCTGGCAAATCCTCTCAACCCCCACACCTCTGGCCTGTATGCATAAACTAATAAATCTTTAAAAAGAAAAACAAGAAAGACCTTCTCACCCTCTCACTGGTGGAGAAATGAGAGGGGTGGAGGGGGGGGGAGGAGGAATCACTCCTGTCATTTAGAGAGCAATAAAGAAGTTCCCTTAAATTCAATAAGATGGAGAAAGTTCACAAACAAAAAATCTTGCCAAACTTCTATCAATTATTTATTATTTTTTAAGGGCAAGGAAGAAAGCCTTATGGGAGCATCTCAAGGTCATTAAGGATTCTGTCTGATCTGTTACTCTCCCACAAGTACACTTGCAGGCCTGTGTGCTGAGAACTGTTGTTCAGCATGAGAACCCACAGACACTGCGATTTTCAATCATCGAATATCCATTTATGTTCTCTATGTTCTATTTACTAACGCAGAGCAACAGACATTTAAAAGAAAGGTTTCTGTAATAAGAATTGGCTTTAGTTTCACAGGCATTGTATTCTCGTGGCTGCATTTGTTTGCTGATGCAATTTCAAGTTCCACCAGCAAGCCAGGCAGACAATGCATGCACAAGGAGAAAATGCTGAACATTTGCTTTTGGGAGACCTGGAAACAGTAACATGAAACAAAAAGCATGTTTTAACTTTCCACCATCTCCACTCATAGCCTGACAATCTCCCATCATCAGTTTATGTCTCTGCCTGTCTCCGTTTTTATGTCAGTGGATATATCATTATTGTTATTATGCACACTACTTTTTGGTATGGGTCAATGGGGATTAACTATTATAGAATTTATTGCATTATTGTCTGTTTTGTTATGGACTGAATGGACTCTTCCAAAATTCATATGCTGAAGTCCTACTTTCCCAATTGTAATATTTGGAAATGGGGCCAATGGTAGATGATTAGGGTTAGAACACGCCAAGATGATGGAGCCTTGCAATAAGATTAGTGATTTTATAAGAGAGGAGAGAGAACTCTCTCCCTGCCATGTGAGGAAACAGTGAGAGGGGCCATCTGTGAGCTAGAGAGACAACTCTCATCCACAACTGAATTGGCCAGCACATTGATCTTAGCTTTTATAGCTTCCAGAATTGTGAGAAAATAAATTTGTCTTGTTAAGTCACCCAGTCTATTAGATTATGATATTTTGTTTTGGAAACCTGAGCTTAGTTAAGAAAAAAAAAAGTACAACTTTCTGTTTAACAATGATCATAAGAAATAGGATGATGATAGTAGCTAATGTTTGTATTCTTGCCATTTGCTAGTTTTCAGTGATTTCCATGCTCAGGTGTTTTGAATCCTGAGAACAATACTATGAGTTAGAAGTTCTCAGTTGGTCTCATCTGACAAATGAGAAAAGTTTTACTCGAGTAATCAGAGCCCTGGAATCAGTAAGTGGTAGAGTTAGAACCTGAATCCCAGACTTTGACTTCAAAGACTATGTCCATGTTCAGTGCTAGGGATTGTACTTCAGTGCTAAGAATCTTCAGTTAGTAATTGTGATACTGTGCATATTATACTTAATGTTTCAGAAAGTGTGTATTTATTTGCACCTGCTTCTCACAATGTCCCCATAATGGGCAATATACATCTGAATCATGAACATCCGTATCCCTGGGTCACATCCAGTGGTTTGTCTTTTTTTTTTTTTTTAAGATTTATTTATTTATTCATACAGAACTGGGGTACAGGCCAGAGTTGCAGGGGCAGTGAGAAGATTCACCAGAGAAAGAGTGGGGGGCAGAACAGGCAGATCAACGAAGTACACTGCTGAGGGGAGCAGTAGGCGGGTCAGGAGAGGTCTGCGATTCCATGTGGTCACCTCCCGGCAGGGATTGAACTTGAACCAAGGCTGCTGCAGCCAGCTTGCAGTGCTGCATTCTAACCCCCTCAGCATCTGTTTTATCCTTACTTTGTTTCCCCTGGCGTGAGTTACTCATAGGTGTTCCTCCTATATTTACTGTTTTTGATTCTTAAGTTATTTCGCACACCCTCTACTTTACCTTACTGTCAGTGTCACAGCTGGGATAGTGTTGCCCCAATGGAAAAAGCTCATTTGAACTACTTACATCTAAGTTTGTGAGACTAGATCCATACTGAAGTTCATCTTTGCACTACTGACTAGGAAAACAGAGGATATTTAAGAATGGTATAAACAGACATGAATGGGAAACAGTTATCTACCAAAGAGAACCTTTTCTTTTATTGTTTAAACTACTATTTCACACATACTTGTAAGATAAGCAGACTTGACTTTTCACAATTACTGTAAATCATGTTTGCCTATTCACCAATGCAGAACTTTTAGGTAACATTGGTTCATTTATTCTTCAGAGTGTATAAACTATCTTCACACTCACTTTGATCTTACCTGGACTGTTCTATTTGGGCTCTGGACTCTGTGGTGCCATTTTATCTCTGTGTGTTCTTAGAGAAGAAGGGGGGATGTTTAAGCATGAAATTTCCCATCATGTTCATGGATGGTGTCATGAAAACTTGTTGGGTAGATGCCAAGTTCTCAGTGCTTCAATCTGTTTGGATCTGTAGGCATGGACTTCCAGCTGCCATCTGCCATGTCTGGCCCAATCTGATTCTACTTTTATTCGCAATGATTTTTTTTTTTTTTTTTTTTTTTGTTCAGTGGTAACTCTGAAGGTAAACAAGCTATGTCTATTGACTCTGCTGGGAATTTATAATTCTGAACTCAAAAAACAATAGATTTGGGAATCATTCTGGAATATCACTATTCCAGAACTGTGGTTTTTAGCCCCGGTTTTCCATTAGGATCAGCTGTGGAGTTTTTATATACACTTATTCAGGGGCCCCATGCATAGAGATTCTGATAAAATTCTCTGAGTATAGCCAAAGCATTGGCTGCATTGTATTATGCAATCAAGGTTAAAAATCAGTGCTCTGTAGGAAATTGCCAGTGGAGCATCACAAAATCCTTCCAGTGTCCTTCTAGTAAATTCCCAATCTGTCTCTCTCTCTCCCTTATATCCTTCCTCTCCTATATGTCTCTATGAATCTAGCCAGAGCTGACTCTGAATGAATACTGAATTTATTCCTTACCAATAGGAGAAACAATTAATTTAGGTGATATTGTTGTCAGGATTGCATCCTAGGAGTGGTTTTTTGATCACAGAAATATATCTATTAACTATGTGATTTCCTATATTGATTGCTATTAGGCATGGGGTTGAAAGTAACTGCTATTTTGGGCTTTCCACAATTTTCTTAAAGGATCATGCATATTTCCTCTAAGATAATTCTATTTTGTTTTCCTAAGGTTTTCAGGCACTAATTTGAATCCCTTATTTTAGCTACCTGTCTTTATGCTGCATAATTCTTGTCATGCAGATTTTACTTTTGGTAGTGAACAATAAGAATAGAATACCTTGAATTTGCATTGGGTGAGTTGGAGTTTACATATCTTCCCTTTATTCACCTCTGCTTGCTTGTGTGTGTGTGTGTGTGTGTGTTTATTGCTGTTTTAGTGACAGTGTAGTGCCTGCTGTCCCACATTAACACACTGTAAAATAGCTCATTTACCTTTTTTCATTTTCTGGGTCTTTCTTTTTCCTTATTTGTGCCTCACAATTCCAGAGATAAGAAATTGATCTTGAGCATTTGTGTTGCTTTTTGTGAGTCTGAAAAACAGTTGCCAATAGGCTATATTTGTTCGCATCCTCAAATATTCACACACACACAAATTTTAGTGTAGCCAAATTGCCGGATGCGTCTGGAATGGCTGTCCTGTCAGTGACCAGCTGAGACTCCTGCTACAGAGTCTGTGCCCCCAGCAGCACCTACCAGCTGGTGGTGGCCCCTCGCTGGTACCCAGTTATCTTAGCCAGCCCCACAAACACACCATTCCCCAGAAATAGCATCAAAGGGCTGATTTCCTTCTTTGCACAGTCAGCACAAATGCACTTTCTAAATGACTTCAGACAATTTTGCAAGTGTGAAGGTGATCCACTTATTAGCATAACTGTGTATAGCCTTATTTAGAGTTAGGAGAATTCAATGATTTTTAAATAGAAAATAGTGGTCACTGTGAGATTTGTATTATTCTTGTCATGAAATTTCATTATCCAGGATTGAGTCAAAGAACTTTTGTGAGTCAATGGACTCATCTCCTGGACAGCTGCACATTTATTTGAATTTCTGTGCTGCCCTGGGCCTAAGAACGTACTCACTGTTCTCACTCTTAGCACATGACATCCTTTCAGGTTTCTGTTTTAATGTGTGGGCTAGTAAACTGGGCTGCAGATCGAGAGATTAAATATTTGGGTTACATTTCTCCCACACAGGTCACCTGACTGCTGATTTAACGAGGTTGGGATTTGATGGTAATTTATTGAAAAAGAATTGCCATACCATTGATCAGCACTATGCTTTCCAAAGATATCCAGCCATCAGGAGTTATCATTCCTTTAATGCAAGAGAAGAAAATATGCTCAGGGCCCACACATAATTGGCAATCTCATAAGACGGGGGCAGGACACTGAACCCTTCCTTTCCTGCTCCCTGTTTTTGTCAAGTTCTTATTTGCTGCCCTGAATCTAACCTCCAGGTCTGTTTCTTCCCTTCTATTCTTTATCAATTCCATATAGGGAAGATAATGTTAATTTTCCATCCATTTTCACTTATCTAAGACAATGTATCTAATCGATTTTTAAAAACCGTCTGGAGATTAAGCTTGTGCTTATGTGCATGTGTGCATACATGCGTGTGTGCATGTGTGTGTGTGTTTGCTATGGACTGATTTGTGGCCCACCATATCACATTCATCTGTTGAAGCCCTAACCTCCATTACTTCAGAAGGTGACTGTATTAGGAGATAGGATTTTTAAAGAGGTAATTAGCATAAATGTGGTCATTGGGGTGGGACCTAATCCAGTGCTGCTGGTTATCTCAGAAGAAAAGGTTAGGACACTCGCACATACAAAAAAATCACGTGAAGACATGGGGAAGAAAAGATGACTATTAGCCAAAGTCAAGCGGCCTCAGAAGAAACCAGCCTTGCTGACACTTTGATCTCAAGCTTCCATCTCCAGAAGTGTGAGAAAAAAATTTCTGTTGTTTCCACCACCCAGCCTGTGGGTGGTGGATGGCAATTCTAGAAACTGACACAGAACATTATCAGGAAGCAAGGCACAATGGAGTAACAGACATCTTTTTCAATTGTCACTTGGGCTGCCCTCACCCTTGAGCATATCTCATGGTCATTTTGTTCCTTTTATGATTTGCTTCATCTTGTTAGTACCTTTCTTTCTCCTTAGGCCCCATTGTAGTTCTCAAGATGAGGGCTCTGAAGAGTATCTAGGAGGAACAGGCATGTGGGGAACCATGCTTCCAGGGGGGTGGTGAGGCCTTGGGGGACCTGGCGACTCCTATCTTGGCTCCAGCACTTCCACCGGGCCACTCTGAGTAGCTTCCTGAAACTCTCCATTCACAAGGTCCTTATCTTTAATCTGGAGATTTTAACCAGAATTGTTTTGAGACATCCCCAGCACAACAAACTGCACCCTAAGTAGGGTGAGTTGCCCCAAGTCCTATTTGAGCAGATGAATAATTCATAGTCTGGCCCAATTCTGTCCAACTCCACCTACCACACTACCTATGAGGTGCCAGGATAGGCACAAAGCATTAAATCTTGACTAATGATTATCTCACAGTTTCCTGAAGGCCACATGCACAGTTAGAAAGTGTGTGTACCCATGATCTGAGTGTTAGCCCAACCCAGAATAAGCTTTAAAGCTGGTCTCCTCTGACCCTCTTCCCTTAACTCCCACTGAGGACCCAGGCTATGTTATTTTCCACACTGGCTTTCTCATGCTTGAGTCTCTCTAATAAGACCTTGCCTGGTTCAAGGACACAGCACTCTGGTGAATTCTTTCCCTAGAGGCAAAGGTCCCACCACTCTATTGTGTGGGGTCTGGAACAGTTTTGACAATTAAATAAAACAGTGCATGTAAAGCACTTAGCAGAGTGCTGAGCTCAATAAGAACAAGCCATTATGATGTCACTATCCCACCATGTGCTGCATTAGTGGCTAGAGAAAAAGGCTGACAAATTGCACAGGTGCTGAACAAGCCTATCAAAGTACTGAACAAGGTCACATTTCCTTTGATATACAAAAAGACCAGGGAAATGCTTCTTTTTGATTTAGTCTATCTCTATTTTTTTTTTTTTAATGCTCCTGTCTACACTTCAGGCTTCTGTTCAGGCACCATTAGGCCTGTTGAGGACCTAACGGGGTCACAGTGGGCCAAGAAACAGGAACCACTGACCAGCTATCTCATTTGCCTGGAGTACAGGTCTCCAGATGTCCTTTGGGTTCACAGAAGGTCCAGTCCAGCTCACAAAATAGGAGAACGGTGACAGAAATCTGTCCATTAATCAATGTCTTTCTCTGAGTCATATGCATATTTCTTAGGGACTAACAGTGACCATTAATGGTGGGCTGAGATTGAAGAATACGGGGATGTGACCCTTGTCATATTTTTCACAATCAGGAGACTTTTGTGTTTTGTAATTGAGGCTCAAGTAGAAAGTCCCTGAGTCAGCCATCAGGCGTCAGCCATAGATCAGCATGTGCCAGTGTCCTCTCCTGGTGGGGAAGAGCTCATCACCCAAAGGTGGTGAGTGAAGCAGTCTGTCAGAAGTGCATGTTCCCAGAGCACCCAGTGACAAGGAGTGCCAACGAGTTGACACTTCAGCCCCCAGCACAGAAGGTTCCTGATGGACACTGGTCTGTAGCATAGGGAGGTCATGTACAACAGTGTCAATATGTTCTGGCCAAGAATCTTGATTTTATGTCCTCTGAAATCTTTCTCTTTTATGTATCATTAATAGAAGGGATTGAGGAGAAAGCACCATTCAGGCCTTGACTTTTTGTCTAATGTGAATCCTTACAATTTTTCACACAGAGCTTTTAGGGGGTAGTTATTAATTACACACATTATGGATTATACAATCAATATGCCTGAATTCCTCTAAATTATCCCATAATTTGATCACAGAGTAACTCAGTTAACAAGGCAGAAATAACTTTTAAATGATGTCTAATTACCACCCTAACCACCAGATGTCAGTTTTTAAATGCAGGTCACAGATCAAAAGGCATTTTTCACAATTGTAGGGGCGGGATGGTGGCTGGGGAGGGAAGCTCAGAGCAGCCGTGGTGCGTGGCTTCCTGGGGAGAGTGTTTGGGAGTCAGAGCAGGCTGGCAGGGTCTCTACTCCCTGGCAGCAGTGCCAACTGGATGACAGAGCTCCTTCTGGGTGCTTGAGGTGACAGTCAAACCATAGGAGACAGTGGCCAGTGAGCTCCTGAGCCTCAGACAGCTTCAGAAGAGCTTCATGTTAATGCTGAGTCTATGAACAAGATATACGGCAGCAACTGATGGTAACTGATATGGTGGATGTCCCACGTCTGCACGGCATGGGAGGCCTGTGAGTGTAATCTATCAGATCAGTGATCGGCCTAGGGCCTGTCTCATTTTTTCTTTAAAAATATTTATTTAGGGCCCTCCCTGGTGGCGCAGTGGGTTAAAGCACTGCACTAAGAAGCTAAAGCCACTTCAGCATGAGTTCGATTCCCGCCTGCCCCGGAGGTGACCACATGGTGTGGCATACCTCTCCTGACCCGCCCGTTGCTCCCCTCAGCAGTGTACTTTGTCGATCTGCCTGTTCTGCTTCCCGCTCTGTCTCTGGTGAATCCTCTCACCCTCCGCATCTCTGGCCTGTACCCCAGTTCTGTATGAATAAATAAATAAATCTTTAAAAAAATATTTAAGTATGCATATAGAACTGGGGTACAGGCCAGAGGTGCAGGGGCGGTGAGAGGATTCACCAGAGTCAGAGTGAGGAGCAGAACAGACAGACTGATGAAGTACACTGCAGCAGGCAGGTCAGGAGAGGCCTGCTGCGCCATGTGGTCACCTCCAGGGCGGGGATCCAACTCATGCCGAAATGGCTTTAGCTTCTTAGTGCTGTGCTTTAACCCGCTGCACCACTAGGGAGGGCCCATCCTGTGTAATTTATTATTATTTTTTTATTATCATAGTTTATTTTTACATCATTTTGTGCCTTTTCCCATCTCAGTTGTAATCCCGGTGGACTTCCCATCAGCAAATCACCTGTGTGCCATCACCACAGTCCAGTGCACTTCCTCCCGCGGCCCATTATTACAGCCTGTGTAATTTTTAATAGAGCCTCTTGATCCGGTTTATAGATAAAGCCTCACAGCTGCCTGTGTTGTTTCTCAAAGCAGTCCAGATTTTAGCATTTCGGTGGCTAAAACACAATGTTGTTTTCCACCATTAAAACTCTCTTTAATACGTAAATAACCTGTATTTGGAAGCTGCATCCTTCTCCAGCCAAAGAAGCTCCTCCTTAGGGGGTCAGGAGAGCTATTTTTTCATTTGTATGAAAGAACAGGTGCCTTTGCCCTAATGGTTTGGTTTTTCTGGGTTGGCCCTCAGACACAGATGATGCAAGCCAGATCTCCAGACTCATGGGCAAAGTGGAGGAAGTGAATTCCGCAAGAGGCAGGAGAAGTGAAGATCCTTGAAGTTGCAGCGACTTGTTTTCTAATCACAGGTTTACTACTAATTATTTGTTTAGTTCAGGCAAAATAAAGTGAAGGATGTGGATGACAACACCCCTTTCCGTCAGTGAATGTGAGGACCAAGTGGAGGAGCGTCCCTGAAGGGCTGGTGTTCAAAGGCAACACCAATTCACATTGGGTTGCCTGACAGTGGGTCTTCACCTGTGTGCTTAAGATTCAACTGTAGGCATGCACAAAAGTTAATAATGGGCTTATTTACAAGAGAAAGAGAGAGACATAAGTTGATAAATGTGTCCTATCATTTCCACTGATCTGGAACCCCACCTGGAGAAAAGCCAAGAGACAAGCCAGGAGCCACCAGGCCAAGAGCCCCCCAGCAGCCACAGGTCTGGTTTTATATCCAAACCTGTATGCTTAACTCCACCCTCAGGTCCCTGCATGCTTCCCTTCGGTGTGGCTGGCATTTGTAGTTGCAGGCAAAGTCCACAAAGCCTGTATCTGTGGGGTTGGCTCAGGAGTCCTTTCCCCCTTACACTGGCACGTGGGAAGTCAAGACAACCGGCTAGTGGAACAGCAGTTCAATATAATACATCGCCACAATCCATGAACATGAAATCAACTCTTGACCTGCTGTGTTTGCTCCTCCCTTCCCTCCCTTTTTGTTCCACCTTTTAAAACAAATCTGCTCTTCAAGGTGTGACTTGAACCTGACTCACCTTATTCTTCCTTCCCACATCTTCCTCCACTGTTCTGTGTTTTCTTTGCAAGTAACTGCTACTCTTTTCTTAGTCTTCCCTTGGATCTTCCTTTGGTCTCCAGTGAAGGATCTGGAAGGTAGGAAATTGGCCACTCTTGTCGCTTCCATGTCAAGTAGAGCCCGTATAAGCAGAGATCAATATTTACTTGCATAATGAATAAAAGTTTGTGCAAGTTCCCATGTACATTCACTTAGTGATGTAGGTGTTATGGATTCAGACAGAGAATATAGAAGTTAGGCAAGACCTTTGAATTAATCTATTCTATCTTTTATACAACAGAGGAGCCTGAGATCCAGAAGTGCAGTAAACTTGTGTGATCTGTTGCTTCATTTGTATCATGGTCAGTGAAAGGCCAGAGAAATTTCTGTCAGAATGGACTAAATGTGGAAGCATCACTGTCTTTATGTGGATGGCCAGTTTCTTTTTAGAAATAATGTGGATGTTTGATTTTGCGAACAAGATCACTGTGTCTCCTTGTTCTTGTTAGAAAGGGGACTCCTAGCTGCGTGCTTGACCTCCATTTTCTCCTCTTTTTTTTTTTTTTTTTCCTCTAACAAAACTGGACTAGCACAGGTCTTCTCTGCTCCTTCAAGTAGTCCAAGGGACTCAGAAGAAGCTGCTCTAATCTGGCTCCTGACACAGATCACACCGGATCTAAGATAATAAATCTAATTAGATTTATTTTAAAGTTAGTTCAAGAATGCATATGTTTTGGTATTTTGGCCAATGAACCAAGAAAAATAGTTTGTCAGGTCTTAAGGGGAACATCTTCCTCCCTCTCTTCCAATCCTACTCTGCCACTGAATGTGAATGTTTTGCAGCCCAGATTTCTACTGGAAGCATCCCAGAGACCACAGAGGAAACTAATCTTGAGCTAAACAACAGTGTGGACAGTAGAGCATGACATGGAAGTACATGGACTCTTCATGATATTGTCATACCGCTGAATCAGCAACAACATATTACCTCTGGACTTCATTACATGAGACAAGAGAGTTTCTTAATGTTTAAGTCCTTTTCTGTTGGTGTTTTGTTCCCTGCCTAATATCCTAACAAAATCACTCATGGATAGATATTTCCCTGCAAGTACAAAGTAGTTCTTTGGCAGGTAACAAAATGTAATATCAGCTGTAATATGAATTAAAATCCTTCCAAAGCCCTCCAGAGAGTTCTGAACTATTCAAGCACTTCACAGTACAGTTAGAAATTTCCAGAATAGTGACTTCTTCACTATCACACAGCAACTTCTAACAACCCAAAGGGTTGTAAATGAACTACCTGAACACAGAAGGTTAATGGACAACAGGTTGGAGCCGGTTTTTGGTGGAAGTAAGTCTGATGGAGGCTGGGGGGTGACCATGATGATGATGGAGCGGGAAATTGTAGCAATCAGTAATGTTTTTAATAAACTTATTTTATGTAAAAAAGATTTATTTGGGGCCCTCTCTGGTGGCGCAGTGGGTTAAAGCACTGCACTAAGAAGCTTAAGCCACTTCAGCATGAGTTCGATCCCTGCCTGCCCCGGAGGTGACCACATGGCGTGGCAGACCTCTCCTGACCCGCCCACTGCTCCCCTCAGCAGTGTACTTGTCGATCTGCCTGTTTTACTCTCCACTCTGTCCCTGGTGAATCTCTCACCCTCTGCATCTCTGGCCTGTACCCCAGCTCTGTATGAATAAATAAATAAATCTTAAAAAAAAATAGTTTAAAAAAAGATTTATTTGTTTATGCACACAAGAACTTGGGTATAGGCTAGAGGTGTAGGGGGTGAGAGGATTCACCAGAGTTAGAGTGGGGAGAAGAACAGGCAAATCGACAAAGTACACTGATGAGGGGAGCAGTGGGCGAGATAAGAGAGTTCTGCCATACCCACATGGTATGGCATATTCAATTCCCTGGCCGGGGATTGAACTCGTGCTGCAGTGGCTGTACTTAGCTTCATAGTGCTGTGCTTTAACTCCTTGTGCCACCAGTGAGAGTCCTTAATAAATTTCTGATAAACCCTTTACGTAAGTTACAAAATTTAATAATAATGGTCACAATGTTAACTATTACACACTTATCAAGTATAAAGTATCAAGTACTTTATAAACATTTGTCCATTTACCTTGGAATAATACCTGTCTAACAGAGAGCAAACTGAGGATCAAAGAAATTTAGAAATATGATAAAAGTGTAGTGATAGAAGATAGAAAAAGGAGTTACCATTTCAACTTGTGTCTGTAAAATGTAGGCGACTAGCTAATATGCTAGATTGCCTTGAGACTATATTAGCATTTCACTTATTTACTCATAACGAACAATGAGTATTCAGGAAGAACTGGGCATGTTCTAGGTCATTTGAATGAGTAAAGAAAATGATGTTGCTGCTCTTATTGAGATTACATTCTGGAATGGATGGATAGATTAAAAATCAAACAAGTACACAAACATTATTTAAGTGTAGTTAAAGGCATATACGATGCAAAATATAATGACAAAATTCAACACTATTTTTTGTGTGACTTCTTTACAAAAATATTTGCATTGATATGAGTACAAATTTCAGCACTGGCAAGGTGCAGCGATCTTGCCTGCTTGTGACTTTGCAGGTGCCTCTCTTTCGCTTTCTCCTCTCCCTAACTAACCTATTCTTTTAAAGTGTAAAAATCAGCGAAATATTAGCATGTAGCAAGGTAAGTCGTACACTTAAATAATTGGCACATTTTGGCTGTATGGGAAAACCCTATCATTAGAATGTAAAACTGAAGTTAGGAGCTCTCGATCAAATGTAGCAATTTTTAATTCTTGCCAGTAGGTGGCATTGATGTCCTATAAACATTTCAGGTACGACCCTGATTGGCACTTAGAGCTTACAATGAGACTTTAAGTTCTTTGATTTTATAATGCTAGAGCTTTTGCGCTATCTAATTATCTCTGTTGAATGGGTTGAGTATGTGAAAGACTTAATCAGTACAATTTGAAATCCAGGTAATGTGGCTGTGTAATTTTAAGTGACAATTTATATAACTTTTATTTTAAGGTAGTCCTGAAAGTGGAGCACATTTTGCTGAAGCCTATGGATTATATTTACATTCATGATGAACAATGGACTGCATGATGAAAATAGGCTTATAAAGTGCAGCATTCTGCTAAATTATATGGTCAGAACACACAGAGTTGAGACTCTAATAGAGGTTTTCACGGAGGAAAATGCGATTGAAAAATAAATCCCATTCCTAGAAATTGATATGCCTTTTAATCAAGCTTGCAAAATTGCTCTGATAATCTGCATGGAATCTTTGCTATATTCAGGGAAGGAGAACATTACAATGCGCTGGATTTAGAAAGAAAAGACATGCACAGTCTGAGCTCTGACTAAAGAACTTTTGGTAAATCATCATGCTCACCATTTTTCTTCCAAAATTAAATTGAAGGGTTAAAACATGGAAGTTGAAGGCTGGGGCGCACCATTCTGTCCTGTCCAGTCACACCCCATTTTGCAATAAGTGATTGAAACCTGAGGTTGGGTGAAACTTGAAATCTAGAAGTGAACAGAATTTTACAGGGTTTCTCTGTAAACTGCTACCTTCATGAATGTGGTTTAAAGGTTCACCCACCAGCCCCTCCCACACTTCTTTTTCACTTGCAAATACAGTCCCTGTTCTAGAGCTTATTTTATTTGCAAAGACTTGCTTTCTGTCAGATTTACTATCTGTATTGCTCGGTAACATTCATATCCCTATTGTTTGCTTTAAGAACCTATCAGTCAATTAGTATTCACAAAATACATCCCAATTATGTCTGTTGCAGCCAGTGCATGTGTGACTCAGTTGCTTTTAGGCTGAAGAGATACCTGAGGAATCTAGTGTTTTCTCTTCTACATCTAACTTGGGAAAAATCATATTTCAGGAAGTTGCTCTTTTTTTTAACTTCATGAGTTTCAAGTGATAGCTTAGAACTTTGCTATTAAATTACCCTGAAGTTAATATAGCTACATTTATTAGTGTTTATTTCCTTTTTGCTCTTAGGGTGTGTTTCTGTTATCTCAGGAATAATAAAATGACATCTTCTTGAATTAAATTTCATTTATGAGGTTAAAACTGTCTTTTTCGCCTTTCTCTTAGAGGATGGCCAGAGTATTAGGAAGTTTTCAATTTCCAAAAGGAGTGTGACTCTTTTTTTTCTCAGATCCTTTCTCTAAAGTTCAGCTCATCTGCCTATAGCTTTTTTAAATTGAATCTTATTCACCTGCTTTCAATGCTGAATTCTTCTATATAAAATTTTATCTACTGCTTTCTTCTTTTATCTTAACTAAACCTTTCAATTAAAGAGAAAGAGTTCAGAATTTTTAACTGATAGAATTTTTATAGCCACAATTTTGTTTTCTTTTACTGAGAAGCCCATCTCTCTTGAAAAAGAAACAGCAGTAGCCACGAACTAGTAATGTCACAGATATGAAATGGATTGCTGCCTGAGTCCTCACCTGTGCACTTAAGGGTCTTATAATAAGACTCAACTGTAAGCATGCACCAAAAGGTCAGTAAAGATTTATTTAAGAAAAAATAAAAAATAAAAAGGAAATGAAGAAGTGAATAACTTAGGGAGAAAGAGAAGATAAGTTGGTTAATGTGTCCTACCAGTTCCCCTGACCTGGAATCCCAATAGTACCTTGAGAGCCGATGAAAAGCCAAGAGCCAAGAGGCCAAGAGACCCCCCAAGGCCTGGTTTCATACCAGACCTGGCTGCTTAACTCCATCCTCATGTCCCAGCATCCTCCCTTAGGTGGTGATGAGATTTTTAGTTCCCATTGTCTTACTCTCTGGTCTCTAGTGGGGGTGCAGTCCACAAAACCTGTGCCTGTAGAGTTTGTTCAGGATATCCTTTCCCCTCACAGTAATCACAACCTATCATTAGATGGGATAAGACGAGAGCGAAACTAAAATTGCTCAAATTGTCTATAGCAAAACTAAAAATTTTTCTCTGACTTTGGTTTAGTGATAGAACTGATGAATTTAATCTAGCGATATTTGAACTATCTCTTTCAGAGATTAAAAATTCTGAGGACTGTTAATTTAGACTTCTTTGCTTAAGTCAATTCAGTAATGATTCTGGACCCTCCTCAGCCAGGGGTGGGGACAAATTTCCTCCAGAAGGTCTAGGTAAAAAGTGGGTCAGTCAGAGAGCTTTTGCTAGCCACGAATCCAGAGATTAAAGGGAGTCACCGTGCCACACGGTGTTTCCACACAGTGACAGCTAAAAGCATAGTTCCTACTCCCTGTTTTCACTAAGTGAATCTTTCTTGAGTGGTAGGTAAGGTAGAGGGGGAAAAATCTACTTTGTTTATAGCTTGAAAGAAAACCTTTTACAAACCCATAGAAAAACGGGAACCCAGTGTAGATTTGTGAAGAGTCAGAAAAAGCATCATGGCTCACTGCTTCTAAATTAGATCACAAATTTTCTGGCTGATGGCAGCATCTTAGTGCTCACCCTAAAGGCGAAGATCTGAACAAATTACATTTTAATATCTTAGGTTCATTTGTCCCTGCTGAGATCACACAGAAGCAAAGAAATACACATCCATGGAAATCCAATAGGCCCAGAGGACTTGGCAACCGGCCAGTACATGGAATGAGGGTAACAGTTAAAGTGAAATGAACCTCTCTGCTTCACCAGAGGGGCATACTCTCCATGGAGGACACCCCTTTTGGATAAAAAGAGGCATGATGGATTTAAGAACTAAAGTTTGCTTATTGAACTGTTGATATATTTCAGTGCTCAAACTTTCACTTTGTTTGTTCCTAGACATAGGAAAAATTCCAGGGTTGACAGAAAATGCGAATGAAGTGTTCTTGTGAAAATATGGGAATTTTGGAAGCTAAAGGAAGAAAAGGTAAGGTCAGAGGTGACCAGAATGGGTAAGACTTTGTATACTGGATTTTGGAATTCCATCTTTATTCAGTTGATGCTGGCAATCATAGGACATTTTTGAGAACAGAAGTGATGAACAGAAGAGGCATGCATTATACATGCGGGGAAAGGAGGCACTTATTTAGGATATCCTCTTTGCTGGAGGCAAAGAGGAGAATTGGAAGAAGGATAATAAAGGTAGGAAAGGAGATAACAAATATGTTGAAAGATGACTTTGTAGGCTTGGCTTGTTTTGGGGAGGAATAATGGTCCCCACCCTACTGACTGGGCAGAGCTGAGTGGCCACGAAGCGACAGAACACCAAAGGCAGGCAGGCTCTGAACAACAGGGGGAGCTCTTGCATCAGTGGCCTGATCTATATTCTGGGACAGCTGGGAAAATGAAGAGAGACATGTGGAGGAGAGACATTAAGAGACATTTGGGTGAGAGATCTGTGGGGAGGATGACAATGGCAGCCTTAGGATTTCTTTAGTCTCAGCTGTCTGGGACCTGCTTCAGAACCCTTCCCTTGGGCTTGCCCAGTGGTGCAGGGGTTCAAGCTATCACCAGCACTGCAGCAGGAGTCCAGCCAGGGAGCTGACCCACATGGTGCAGCAGAACTTTCCTATCTCACAGGCTGCTCCCCCCAGCAGTGTATTTCAGTAGACTTGCCTGTTCTGCGTCCAGCTCTGTCTCTGGTGAATCCACTCAACGCCCCCCCCAACCCCCCACCCCCTCAACACTGTACCCAGGGGATACACTCCAGTTTTTGTATGCATAAATAAGTAAATCTTTTAAAAAAGATAGAGAACCCTTCTTTTTTGGTTCCCTACCAGAAAGTACCTTAGATTTGTGACACGCTTTCAAGCCTCAGCAGTCTCCTTCAACCCTGCTTGGTTGGGCATTTACCCAAGAGGGGATGGGTAATTTGGGGTGTTTTATTGGAAACTCATTATCCTTTCTTCTCTTCTCTCTCTATGCACACTAATTTATTAAAGTTTTACAACATTGAGTCTGCTTTGTCTTTGTTCTTCCAGCAGCTAACCCCCTTTGGAACTTGCAAGTTTGGGGGTCCTTGGAAATCCATTGGTCATTTGCTAACACTTGACCACAGGGCCCACAGACACAGACACAGAAGAATTGCATACTAAAAGCTTTGAAACTAGGCCAACATTGGACTGTGCTACTGCTGATAGAAACAGAATGGGATATGTTTGAGAGGAGAATCCAGTTTTAATATGAGGGTTTTGGGAAGAGCCACATGGAATTGTCCATGAAAATATTTAAAACAGAAACAGGACTATATGATGGCCTGATTTAGAGTTATTTGGAAGGGGAGAGTAGACATATAAAGAACAAAGTTTCTTGGAAAGTTTATAATTTCATGCAAAATTTGCATTTTATTCTTCTATATATGTACTTTAAAATCAAATTGTTTTTATTCAGCTAATGTTGGTTTCGATTCTGTATGTGACTCACAGGTATTCACACCTCTTCAGACGTATATTGCCAAGCCACACCTACCATCTAAACTGCCATAATCCTCCACATAGACTATTGTTCCACTCTCTGACCCCAGCGCTGCTCCCCCACCCTACACCTGTAGCCCCAGTTCTATTTTTTTAAAGATTTATTTATTTGTACATACAGAACTGGGGTACAGGCCAGAGGCTCAATGGCGGTGAGAGGCTTCACCAGAGACAGAGTGGGGAGCAGAACAGGCAGATCAATGAAGTACACTGCTGAGGGGAGCAGCGGGCGGTCAGGAGAGGTCTGCCACGCCATGTGGTCACCTCCGGGGCAGGCGGAAATCGAACTCTTGCAGAAGCGGCTTTAGATTCTCAGTGCTGTGCTTTAACCGGCTGCGCCACCAGTGTAGCCCCCGTTCTTAAGGGAGAGCTCGAGTACTTATTTTGGCTTGGTTTTGTCTGTTCCTTTGCTATGCTTCCTAGTCTATATACTAGTGAAGTCATTCAGTGTTTGTCTTTCTCCTGACTTACTTTGCTTAGCATAATCCCTTCCTGTTCCATCCATATTGTTACAAATGGCAAGATCTCATCTGTTTTTCTTTTAATACCTGGGGAATATTTCACTGTGTATATATTCCAAGGATTTTGTCAGGGTATCATTTAGTAAGGTTAAAAACTAAGCTCCCACTCATTGCCCAGCAGGAAGGTTTGGGAAGCTTGATAATGGTGACTAAAGGAGATCGATGAGGTTGCTGTAGACACCAGGCCATAAGACTGGTCACATTGACCATGAATGTGGAAATAGGGCCAGGACACATTCTTTGTCAAAGTTCAGTGCCCAAGCTTAGACATCCCACAAATAACTGACTCAAACTGGCTTTTCATGAAAAGTCTGAGAAAACAGATCATAAAAGGAACTCCAAATCCTTTTCCATTGCAGCTCTCTCCAGTCTTGCCTGCTTCTCTTAGCAGTGTACTTCAATAAATAAATGCCCTTTGCCTGTTCTCCACTTTGTCCTGGTGAGTTCTTTCACCAGCATACGCCCTTCACTCCCGACACTCCCTACTGCCTCGACAAACTACACTATTTCAATTGTTGTACTTGATATTTGTATTTGCTCTAATATGAGCATGTTAATAATTGTTTTGTCCCAACTTCTGTGACCCGCCGCAAGAAAGGAAGGTGGGAGGCAGAAAGACTGAGCAAGCAGAGTTTATTGCTCCGGGACAGCAGCTGAGACGGAGCCCCTAGGGTGGGGTCCGCAGCTACTGCCAACCCAATAAGGGGGAAGGGTCTCATATAGATTCTAAACTCAGATTCCAAAGGGGTGACTAGTCACTGTGTCCTTGATGTGAGGCCCAGTTCACTATTACCTTCAGCTAGTCCCATCCAGGATCTCAAGGTCAGTTTTATTACCACTTTATCAAGCTTGGATGCAAGGCTCAATTCTTTACGGCCCTAATTCAGTCCTTGTCAGTTAATCTTTGGTCACTCCCAACAATAATAATTATAGTAAAGAAACATCAGTACTTCTGGCTATTACAACCTGTACTCTTCTATGTGTTGGGGGAAAGAAAGAGTTGTAACAGGGTGGTCCCTAGGAAAAAGGGAAGTTCCAGGTTCCCTGCCCCACCCAGAAGGAGGGTGGAGAAAAACGAGGGAAGAGAAGGGAGAAGGAGGAGAGAATGCAGCTGGATAGAGAACAAGACAGAGACCTGAGGAAGCCACATGGAGCAGCAAGCATGTGAGGAAGAAACCATGCTTGTTTCCTGACCCAGGACTGGTTAAGACAGATGTGGGTGAGATACCTGTGGGGAGGCGACTATGGCAGTGTTTATATTGATTTTGATTGTGCTCTTTCCTCCCAGATTTGTCTGGCCATTTCTGACCCTTTTGTATGGATCCCAGCCAGAAGTTGCTTTAATCTTGTGGCAGGCTTTCAGGCCTTGGTTTGGGCCAATCCCTTTTTGGGTTGACTTTTGCCCACGAGGGGATGGGAAACTTCAGGTGTTTGATTTAGAAGTTATATTCTTTGTGTTCCGTATTCTATATTTACTGTATTAAAGTCCCTTTTCATTAAAGTTTTATATGTTTTGTCTTGTTGCGGCGGATGGCAGAAACCACTTAGAGCAGGCAGATTTTGGGGCTTCAGGGGTTTCCCTCTCCCCCTGTCCGATAACAAGTTGATGGTTCTTGTTGTCTTATGAACAAAGAATTTCATGTAGCACCAATAATAAAACAAGCAATAGAGTTTATTGGAGAGAGGAATGTGCAAGACACTGCAAAAGGCAGCTGGTCATGCTGGGAGGTGTGAGATATGCTTGGAGGCTCTAGAATAGCCAGAGTTGTATGCTTCCTATTTTTGTGGGTGGGGAGAGGGCCCTCTTAATTATCTACCTTGCTCCCATCACTCCTCCAGATTCCCATATTTTGATTCCGCTCCTTCCCTTCCCTTTTCCCTTTTTTGATTCCGCTCCTTCCCTTCCCTTTTCCCTTTTTGAGTCAGAGGAAATGGCAAATGTGAAAAAGGCAAGAGGTAGCCACGCCAGCCCATTTTAGGTATAGACAAGAGCTGTTAGATGGAATTTATTCTGGTGCTTTTCAGGCCTCCTGGGCCTGCCAGATTTTAACCAGTCTTTGAAGCAAGGTGATAGTGACAGCTGGATTTTGGAATGAAATCCCAGGATTTCCCTTGAGAAAGTGTAGTAAGGGGGCCTACTTTCTATCCCTAACAAAAGGAATCCCAGGGAATATGCAAATGAACATTTGATTTCAATGGTCACTTTAAATAATAAAAGGGATTATTGCAGGAGAGAACTGAGAAAGCTGTATAAAGCAAGTTATAGTGACACATGGGGTTAAGTCCACATTTAGGAGGAGACAGAGAAGTCTGTGAGGTTGGTCAGCAAGTTTAGAGAATTAGCATTGCTGATATTGCAAAGGACATAAGTGGAGGTCAAAATAGAGATGATTGTCAGCCTCAGTCACATGTTCCAGAGACGACTCCAAGTCTTTAGCCTGGAAGTCTAGGTTGAGTAAAGAATCTCCAGCTGAGCAGAGTGTGGAAATCAGATGCGAAGGGTTAAGTTGTAAATGGACAGTGAAAAAGTACAGAAGGTGAGTTTAGAAAGAAAAGACTTAAGTGTTTGTAGGCTGATGAGAACAAATTACATCAAGTCCTCATTTAATGTTTTTACAGGTTCTTGGAAAATGTTACTTTAAGCAATGTGGCATGTAATGACGTTTGCACCCAGGCTGAGGTTACTCCAGTCCCCCATATGGGTCCAGTCATCTGTATTTGGTCATGCCCTAATACAAAGGAGTCTTAACTGCAAAAGATCTTTAGTAGAATCCAGTGTGTGGAAAGAGAAGAAAGGATCGGAGTTTGCCAATGAAACACCCAAAGGGACTCATCCTTTCATATGTAAATGTACAGGGATGCCTGAAGGTGCTCCCTAGGGTCCAGGAAAGCAGTAGAAGGGTCCAGGCAAGTCTGGGGTGAAAAGAATAAACTGACAATGTTAAACAGGGCAGGGAGAGAGGGGCACCCCTGAAGCCCCAAACCTTCCTGCTCTAAGTGGGTTCTGCCATCC